>NW_021680379.1:1868433-1918889 GCF_001412515.2 Diachasma alloeum | reverse complement strand
CGAAAAGTTCACTTTTCGTCACAGCGTGAAGAAAATGTTTTTTGCACTCGTTACGAAATATATTATTTCTGACGAATGTGACGTTATCACATGAGTCAGAAAATACTTTTACTCTCTAGGGGCACAATATACTATTTCGTCATTAGGCCGAAAGAAACTTTTCTGGCGAAGTGATGAATGACATTTTTTGCGACGCCGAACGTATAGCGCTGCCTTACAGCCGGAATGACAAAAAATATTTGTCGAAATATATTTGAAATACGTTTCAATTTTTTCAAATTAGTTATTTCTATTGTTGTTTCCATTTTCATTTTCTTGGATTATTTTATCATTTTTTCAATTAATTTTCTGGACTATTTCTCTCGCTTATTTTACGGTTTTTTCCCATCATGTTTGAGTCTACGCCTTAACGATCGAGTCGAGTCATCGTGTAATGACGTGCGGCCTGTCAGAGTGGGTCCAACGTATATATAGCCGTAGTTGATATTACCTGGGTTGATGTGCAGTGGAATGAGATACGAGAGAGACGACTCGTTGCGCACAGTGGGATCGAGCTCAAGGAAGATATAAAACTCACTCTGTCTCGAAGTCCTGGGATGGAGGAATATATAACCACTGTTATCTCGAACGTCATCTTAGACACCTGGATGAGGTCTGTGAAGCTCCAAAAAGGTACATTCTTAACCTCTTACCATCAAGTTCAAGACTCGATCCAATCTGTCGATGGACTGTGATTGCCAGTTTATTCTTTCTCAATACTTATCGAGGATTGCTCAACATAGAAAAAAAAAGTTTTTGGTTTTAGCGATATATTCTTCGATTTCAGGGACTCGCGGTTCTAAAATTTTGTGAGTGATAAAATCCTACAGAATTCGGTGATTTTTAAATATAAAATATATCTTTTGAAATATACACCTAAAAAAGAAAACTATTTTGGACTTATGATCTCAAATTGAGACTTTCAGAACTTTCCTTGAGGCATTCAAAAATATCAACTTGAGTCGATGACAGTCTCAAATTAAGGATGTTTATCCAAAGTCGCAAGTATTCAAAAAAGAATTTAATTTTTTTTCAACTGAGAGATGAAGTTATTCCCTTTATCTTAATAACAATTTCAATCAACCAACCCACGTTTATTACTTAGAAATGGAGTCGACAAAGTGCACCAAACGCATGCGCTTATATGGGATAGAATCTTTCAAATATTTCCTCTTTTTGGCCGGGTAACCCAAATTTTTCTCTGGCCATTCGATTCAGTATAGTTTTGCACATTACCTTCTATTTTTATTTCTATGTTTTGAGTCTTCTAGTAGGTGAATTATAGACTTCAACATAAATCCCATAAGAGCCCAAGTATGAAGAAAAATTTGTTTATTTATTTCTGGCGAGACTATTGCGATTAATTTTTTTAACACCAAAGAAGTTATTATAGTTTCATATGTTCTGCTATCAGCTAAAAAAATTATAGAATTTTCCTTAAAGATGATAAAATAAGATTTGCTGAAAATGGGTAAACATCCTTAACCCTAGACTGGTCACCATGCGAGGGAATTGCCGCAACACGTCGTTTTATTCACCTTGCCATCGACTGGTTGACCGGAAAAATTTGAGAAAAATTGAATTCGTCAATTGAAGTATCTGGAAAATTCTAGTATTTTTTTTCAATATTGTATCCTTAATTCTGGGAGAAAAAAAATTATTTCCAACAGGTGAACAATTTTTTCCCGTGTTAAATGAAATTACCTGTTGCGCGACGTTGGTGGGAACTTGCTAAATGCGCCCGGGAAGTGTAGTATGGATTCGGCAACGCTGGAGCCTAAATAACACAGGTGACCAGACTAGAGTTAAGAGTTTCCAACGTCTCAACTTGAGATTTTCAGAAGTTTTAAATTTTAATCTCAAAATCTCAAACTGAGACTTCCAAAACTCTCAATTTGCGAATTTCAGGTTTCAAAGTAAAAATTCAAAACTTTATTTTAAGAACTTTGAAATATTAAAATAAGGTATCATTTTCTTGGCGTAAAATATAAAATATACCTTTTCAAAATTCTATGATTTTCACTTTTTAAATAAAGCTGATTCAAGTGTATTTTACACTCGAATCTGAAATTATATACCTGAACCCAATATATTTTGTATTCGATTCAGCATGATGCATGTACCTGATTCCGGCATGAAATATATAGAGAAAGATTTTTCCTATAAAATAGTTTCTATTGGAAATTTTTTTGATTAAAAGAATCCGTAATGAAGCTACGAAATTCTTCAATAGAATCTGTCAAAAACTAATAGAATTTTCCATCAAAATCGCTAGGTTTTCTTATGAAATTTTTTCGTAAATAAAATTTTTCAAGAACATCAAAAAATAAAAGAACACTATAAGAGTTGTTTAGACATTGCTGATATTCGTGAAATAATTCAATCGCTTGTAATTCATCCAAAAACTTCAACTCCTCAGCCATTTACGGTCATTAAAACAATTTTACTGAAATAAAATGAAGAAGATTAAAAAACGGACATTCCTGCCAATGTTTCGGATGCATAAAATGTCCTTCATTACAGCAATAATTTCTGTTGCATAATACAAAAAGAAACAATATTTTTATTATTTTATTATTAAGTAAAAAATTAAGTTTTGTAAATATTGTAATAAAAGAAACAAAACAGTAATATAGCTTAACTGAATGACTGCAGATGGATGATGAGGCGGAAGTTCTTTATATCCCTGAGGGGAATCAAATAAAGATACTACTACTACTAATACAAAAAAAAATCATAACCAGTTCTGTTGAAAAAATATTTCATCTAAATTTCAACTAAATTGCAAAAAATAATTGTGCAAATTACAAATACACTCATTAAATACCTCATTGAACCATTAGCTGTTCGTGGATCTTGATGACAATTTACTGATTTTCATAATTTTAAAGGATTCTCATCAGTCGGCAAGACTAGACTCTAAATTTTGAACTTTTCAGAAAATGCATCACACGGAGAGAAATATTCTGAATTTTCAGTGAAAAATTACGATACCGTCACTTAAATTTTCTGAGTCCATTCCGTAATCGGTGAGTGAATCGAAGTTCCGTAATTTTTACTGAATATTTCTCTCCGTGCACCAAAAGCATTAAAGGTTCAGAAATGCTTAATAAAAAAAATCCGCTAAAATTCCATTAAATCTATTTACCAACTGAATTTATTTTATTGAAGGGTGAAATAAATACTCATGTTCATTAACTACATCCACCGTTTATTCATCGACAATAATTCACCCAATTATCTCAAATAAATTCATACAATTCAATCACATGGTACAGACTATCAGAGACGCATCGATTCTGGCTCCCCTGTTTTTCCACTTCCGGTGAGCCTATCCCTATATTTACAGTGTGAATATCATACATTATTCTTCATGGAACCTGAAAGACACCTGCCCACCCAGGGAATGGATAAACCCCCTTCAATATAAATAAACCTCTTGAAAAACTGGTACGATGAGAAAAAATTGTATCTCATTTTTACCGAAAAAGTTTCACCCCCAAAAAAATCGAATGAAATATTAATCCCGAAAAAATTAAGTTTTTGCGTGAATAAAATAAAATCTCTCCTTTCTCTCTTCCTCATTTTTTTTCATTAATTGTCCCCACCATTTCCCATGGGTAGGTATATCTCCCTGGGCAGACGCGTGGGTGTTCTCGAATAAGAGGCTCACGCTGTGCCCCCACGCAGAACGATAACGATCATGCGCATACACTTGTGTTGGATCTTCCTCCCTTCTTCGATTCCATGGGCGCACGCATCCGTAAAAAAATGACAAAAAAATCATCCTATATGTACAAACGCACGCGACGCGTATTCCGGGAGCGTAAGAACTCGACCCATGGAATAATTAACGAGCCGCCTTTACCCCCACCCCTGCATTCAGTACCGAAAATAAAATTAAAATAAATTACCCTGGCGGATTTTAACCTTCTCGGACACACGAGTCAGGTGCATCCGTTCGCTGGTTCCAGAAATAAAAAATAATATTTTCCGGAAGTGCTGCGTCTCGGTGTCATCATACACTCGGAGAACGGAGAAAATAATTATTTCTGAATTGATAATGTTGATCTCAAGGCAAGACTCATTTTTCTAGCTGTGAAGTTAGGAAATAGTATATTTCGGAGCGAGCGCCATGGGGTTTTTACTCGCGTGGAGTTGGCGTCCGAGCCGAAGGCGAAGAAAATACGTAACTCAAAAAGCTTTCGTTCTGAACTCAAGTTTCTCACGAGTATTGACTGAAACTTTGTATCTCAGAGGAGATGACGGAAACCAAGTCTCAGGGAAAATTCAGAAACACGTAACTCAGAATCTCTCTGAGAATTAGATTTTCTCATTAACTCGTGCTTCGTACTCGTGATTTTTTAACCTGAAAAACTTGACTCCTTTGTTTGTTTGCAACGAACCTATCGGAAAATACCCGATAATTTTGAAACTCTTGTGGTATTACAAGTGATAAAGGCATCGAGCGAATTAGACGGTATTTAATCGGAGTTACTGAGTTACGTATTTTTGAATTTTCTCTGAGATACTTGGTGCCTGTCATCTCTTCGGAGATACACAGTTTCAGTCAATACTCTTGAGATACTTGAGTTTGGAATGATTTTCTGATTTCCATAGTTTCCATTTTTTGGTTTATGGGTAACCAAAAAAATTCTTTTCGTGAGAAGACCCGGTAAACCGCGATACTAACCTCGCTTCGCTCGGTTTGATCGCGGTTTACGGGCCTTCTGACGAAAAATTGCATTCATCACACGGTCCAAAAGTATTTTCTGACGAATGTGATTATAGGCCTCGCCTTCGGCTCGGCCTACAAAGCCACATTCGTCACAAAATACTTTGTGGACCTTGTGATGAAAATAACTATTTCGGTACGACATGAACGTAGCAGCAGTGACTAAATAGTACATTATATCATCAAGTAATAAAAGTATTATCTGACAAATTATTATTAATTAATATATAATTATTATCCTCGCCTTTGGCTCGGCTTATACAGTCACATAAATTAGGTAATACTTTTATTGACGTGTGACATACAATATTTTATGTCACTGAGGTTAGAATCGCGGTGTCTCGGGCCTAGTGACATAAAATATCTGATTTTATCGCATCAGTTGACCAGATGTCGATAAAACAATTTCCATCCCATGAAATTCCTTTCAGAACATCTTGAAAATCGCTGGGGTAAAAGGTGCCGTTCAATCAAAACTGATTTTTTTTCATTTTTACAAAATGCTAAAAAAGTTCTTGCATTGAGAAAACTATTTTCAATTGCATTAATTTTCTCTCCTTATAGAAAAAGTTATCGAAATCATCGAGAAATCATTTGTTCATCATTTTGATTATTTCTTTCACGGAATGAAATTTCGTATTTCATTGCAACAATTCTCTCGCCATTCACTCAATCCGAAAATGCCTACGAAATTCATAACGCTCAACGAAAAATGCTCAACAAAATTATTCGAGTTATTTATGATACAGTGATAATTCGTTATTAATTCATTAATAATTGTTATAATAAAGATGATTGCGATAATTATCAAACGTCAACGCCCGTTTATTTATATTTAAAATTTAAAACCGTATACACAAAATGGCGTTAGTCTCTCTGCGTTTGTAATTACTTTGTCATCCATTGTGGTTTAATTATTTACAAGTTAATCGACGTCGAGGTGGGCTTGTTTGTTGTGTGGTACGGAATGGGTTGAATGATGACATCTTGACCGAGCGGATCCGTCTCGATTTGCGTAGGAGGCAGTACTTTTTACGATGGGTCCTGATCCTTGTGCGCTGCTTATGGTGGTGGCGAGCGTGCGGGGTAGTGGCGCGCGTATTTTTCCGTGTAGTGATACCTGCAAGAAGAAAAGAAAAGAGTGAAGATTAGGTGAAGTTTATCATTCATTTGCGCTTATTCAATTTTTTCTCATCCGCATTAACGCGCCTAGGAACGCCCAGCGTTCGTGAAACGCTACCTCACGATCGGAACGACAAAAAGTCTTTTTCCCGCATGACGCGCGCGATTCGAGCACTTTGTCTGACGCAATTCGGAGAAAATTATTTGGTGAATTTCACCAACTAGTTGTTAATTCTTTTTTTCAACAACTAGTTGGTGAATTTCAACAACTAATTGGTGAGTTTCAACAATTAGTTGCTGAAATTTAACAACTAATTAAAAATTTTTAGCTACGGTCATCTATAAAAAGCGGCACCTTGAACTGCTAATTCAATGAATTCAATCAATTCTCAGTAGCGAAGGGCTAAAACTGTTTAAGCCGACTTATCTCTCAGTTGAGTTTTTGAGGAATATTTCTGAATCTAAGGGAGATAGCGAAATTTTCGTAATTTCATTTATTGTAGCTCTTAATCGGGTCGACAAGAAAGGTTATATTAAAAATGTCGCTATCTCCCTTAGATTCCGAGATATTCATTGAACACTGGTCAATAGTAAAAATTGACTTGTACCGTTTTACCACTTCGCTACTGAATTTTTTCTACAAGGTAAATAGTGAAGGCAAATATACATTTGCCCTCAGTACTAGTAATCGTAGGGTCCCCGGTTCGATCCCCAGCATCGGCAAAAATGAAGGTGTTCTTCAGCGGTAATTATGATAAGGATTTATTAAGAGAGGCGATCTACAGTGAAAAATTGAATTATCTTTTGTTTTGAATTAATTATCATTAATAATTATTATTGATTTAGATGGACAGGTCATCCGGTGTGAATACCTTTGTCTTGATCAAATCCAGAACCGTTATGCCTGATTATGTCTTAATTAAAAACCGCGTTACGTGATTGATTAGGGCTTGATCCAGTTATCATATCACTTTTTGATCAATCCTCAAGCCTGACCTGATCCAGTCTTGACTTGGACCTGACCAAAATTTCCACTAGAGTAGTGATTCCGCGCGACGACGAGAGGAGACAAGAATAGTATATTACGATACAAGTGAAAAAAAGTAGTTGTTGACGAGGATGAGGGTTACAGATCGAGCGGAAGGTGTGGTCTGTAATCACCTATTGTTTCATATGTGTCGTACGATATGTTATGACACTGTGGAGAAAAAGGTGGAAAATTCAGAATTCGAATTTAGAGAGAAAAAATCCTCGCAATAACATTCAATACGTCTTAAAATATTTTTGAATGGTTTTGGGACTCTCAGATTAGTTTATTAGAAAGTCCTTAGTCGTTTCTGGAGAAACAGGTAAAAATACCCCGACATTTAGCATTAATGAGATACAACGGGAGACTGGCGCAGAGTCCCAGACGACGATGTGCAGCAGGAAGACATAACTCGTTGGGCTGGGATAGCTCACCGAGGCTAGATATGTGACTCTCGGATGTATTTCCGAGTTTCGTGTTACCGTCCTGTCTGGATTTGAAACGCGTCTCTCGGTGTGGGTGAAAGAAGAGAGAAATCAAGTGGAAGGTAGGGTACATGGCCCAAAGAGAGGGCCCACGGGTGGCCATCACACTAACACCTTACGTTCTTATACGTGGGCACGTAGAAACTGACTCCAACGCTTTACCTCTACCGGTGCATTAATAACACTGGTAGCTGGTCATATGTTAAACGTCCACCCTGTTATACCTACCAACCCAGTGGCTACCTACAGCGTTGTTTTACTCATACTCAGAGGAAAATTACAAGAAAAAAATTATTTTACATCGATTGACTGCATGAAGCAAAACGAAGTAATGAAGAGTAAATTCTAAAATTATGATAATTTTCGCCATTAAAATAATTTGTCGATTCTACAATTCATTATGCCAAACATTGGATTGATTCAACAAGGAAGGCCTGAACGTAATTTCACTCAAAAATCTATCGCTTATCATTCAACGTTATTGGAAATAACGTTGCTAATTTTTAATTTGCTTCAAATTGTCTTTGGTATTATCGAAAGAATAATAATTGTACGCAGTTGTTTTTTATTCGATGAGACACTCTCAGCCAGGCGTGTTCTGGTAATTGGATCCGTGGATCGCAATGTGCGTTCGAAATATCGATGTTCATGTATCCTACAGTTCACAAGTTGATGCGCATAAGCTGCTGTTCAGAATAATCATACGAAACCATTATTCTCTTTTTGTAAAGATCATTGAATAGAAAAATATTCAATTCAATCTCGCAACCTTGCTCAATTAGACAATACGTCTGTGCAAATACAAAATTCAAGTTAGGTGCAACTTGAATCGAGTCCCAGATTCTGCTTGAATCACGTCGCATCTGAATGGATACTTGATTCAAGCCAGAATATTTGAACCAGAGTACGTTTTCATAATTTACTTGTAGCCCTAAAATTCATATTTTTAAAATAAAGTATTTTTCGACTTAAATGGACTCGGTGTAGGCTACCTGAAATAGGTAGTTTGGGAGATGAATCAATTCATTATTTTTTACTTGAATCAGATAGCTGAAGACTTCATAACTTCCTTTTTCGATTAATTAAGTTGTCTACTTATGCACCTAAAAAATCGGGCATTATTTTCAGATTTATGATTTCAAATTTAGACTCTCAAAATTCTCAAGTTGAAACTTTGCGAGCTCAACTTGAAGAAAAACTTCAATTTGAGTTTGGAAAGTCTCAACTTGACACTTTCAGAAAGCTTCAATTGAGATCTTCAAATCTTAAATTGCGACGTTTGAAACATTCAACTTGAAAAGCTTCAGATATACCGTTGAAATATAAAAATAAGGTTCATTTTTTTGGGTGTATATAGTCCGAAAGTTGAATTCATTCACTGATAGTCACTCAGCGTGAAATGAGTATAATATATACTTGAGTGTCAAGCCTGGGACTAGTTGAATCATTACTTTTTCCAGCTGTCAAGAGCGTGAAAAGAACGGAGAATCAATTTTAATCCTCGAAAAATGGCAATCATCAATAATCGATTTCCAGTTATTGATCAATTCGTAAAAAAAATTATTTCTCGAAGATGAATGTCATCCCGTGTAAGCCAAGAAGCACATTCATACGCGCTATCAACCGTTAGTTTATGCCAGGACATTCAGAAGCCAAGAAGAACACCGGTTGCGGCATCTCGCGCCGATGCCCACAATTAATATCCTCCTCTATCTCCGATCTCTCCGTTAAACGGGGGTCTCTCCGCCGAACCTCCCATGCACCAGGCGTGTAGGTGTTATGACTTCCCTGTAGGTACTGGATGACCAAAATGATATCCCCAGTAGATGCTACCGTATACACACCCCGGGAAACCTCGATCCGCTATGCATCACCCTAACGAGCCGGGGATCGCGTGCCGATCTGTATTAAGGATTTATTACCCTCGCTGCATACCTGGTTATTCCATACCGAGTCAAGTATTTTATTAAAATTTTATGAGGGAATGGAGGTTTCTAGATTGATCCCATGGTTAGGCGTGAAACACTATCTCTAAATTTTGTTTATGTGTAAGAATTCTGTTTCATTTATTATTGATATGTTACAGTGTTTGATAAAAAAGTACTCTTTGATACTATTTTTTTCTGACACGTTTGTAAAATTAGCTGAACATTTCACACCTATGCGTAAGTGGGATTTGAAGTCCAAATTCTACTGTAGATTGAAATTAGAGAATGTAAAACAAACTGGTACCGACAGGGTTGACAGAATCGCTCAAGCGACGACCATATTGGTCAGATCCGCCGAAGCCGCAGCCATAACATCAATTCATGTTATACTTGTACAAAAGTTATGGGGATTATACATTTAGTAACTATATGATTTAACGAACCAAGGACTGCACTGCATACCTGGTTATTCCATACCGAGTCAAGTATTTTATTAAAATTGTATGAGGGAATGGAGGTTTCTAGATTGATCCCATGGTTAGGCGTGAAACACTATCTCTAAATTTTGTTTATGTGTAAGAATTCAAGCCTGGGATTTTATTTATTATTGATATGTTACAGTTTTTGATAAAAAAAAGTACTCTTTAATACTATTTTTGAACATTTCACACCTATGCGTAAGTGGCATTTGAAGTCCAAATTCTACTGTAGATTGAAATTAGAGAATGTAAAACAAACTGGTACCGACAGGGTAGACAGAATCGCTCAAGCGAAGGCCATATTAGCCAGATCCGCCGAAGCCGCAGCCATAACGGCTCAATTCATGTTATACTTGTACAAAAGTTATGGGGATCATGCATTTAGTAACTATATGATTTTACGAACCAAGGATCGGCGAGCCTCACTTATCATACCTGGCCTCGTTTTACGGTATCGTCCTGCTAAACGCCATTTACCGCCCTCTCCCTGTAGTGACTGTTATGGTTGCGGGAGACTTCAATCACTAACATAAATGAAGTAGATAAACTCCAGAAGATATTGTTTATAATGTTTATTATAAACGCGTCAAGTGTACGAATATTCACAAGAATGATTATGATGCGCAGTATATACAGAGTGAATATAATACAGGGTATTAAGGGTGCCAAGTGAATTTGGCGATGACTTTGAAAATTGACATTCACCAACAAAGTTATAATTTTTTTAATTAATAGTATTAGACAGATGGTGAACATCGGTGACGATTTTTAAATTTTAGAACTTATGGATATCGAGAAATTAAATAAACAAAATCAGTCTTATACACGGCCTCTTATGGAGTTTTGATTACATTGAACGTTTCAGCCCCCTAGAAACTCAAGAAAAATTTGAAAAAATTTGAAGATATGGGGAATGATGTGTTCAATGTGATGGCGACAAAAAACAATGGGGTACCGGGGTGAATAAGAGAGATATTTCAACCCGCCGTACCCATTTGATCCCATGCTTTCTCGAGGTGCGTCTCGCTTCGCTCGGTTAGATCGCGGTTTTCGGGCCCAACGACATAAAATATCGTATGTCACACGGCGATAAAAGCATTATCTGGCGAATGTGATTATAATCCTCGCCTTCGGCTCATTTGCTAGATCATATTTTTATCGCCTAATGACATATATATAGTATTTCTTCACAGTTTCCGTAAACGGAGTTTGACGGGGACGAAGTGTCCGTAAAACATCGTTTTACGGACAGTGTGATGAAAATTATCATAATTGGCGTCTGTCATATAAAGTGTCATAAAAATCTCGCACATCTCTAATTGGAAGTGAGATAACCTGTTTTCCTGAATAGAGCTAAAGAATTCTTCATACGATGGAATTATTTGTTGTGATACGGGAAGCGGTGTCTGTACCGCCCAGCGGATCACACCCCTCACCTACTTATCTTCACAACCACAAATATTTTTCGCATTTTTTCTCATTCAATATCGAGGATTTGATGTCAGAAAGTACACATATTTTTTTGAATAGCCAGGGAAAATAGTAAACATTATCTACGGAAAACATGAGAAAAATCGTAAGAAAAACCTGTTTTCTAGCCGTATACCTGAAAGACAGAAGCAAGCCAGTTCATGATGTCCTTGCCAACGCATCACTGATTACGATGGAGTAAAGTCGCTAAAGCGTCTCGACGACTGGACGGATTGAGACAAGTCTTACGTCTCGAATCTGCCATTTACCACCCGCCCCCATTCCACCTCACGACATTTTGTCCTTTCCTCCCTCTGTCCTTCTCAGACGTATACGATTCCCCTGGCACAGATGCCCGGGAGTTATACCCATTCCCTATCCATTTGCCGTTTCACGATGCACAGGTTCTCTCGAGTGCCATCCCCCTACCCACTTCCTCTACTCCTTTTTCCTCGACGAGGATGAAGAGCCACTTTGAAGATACCATCTCGAAACAAATTGCAAGTCCCGGTGTGATATCTATAGCTCTCTTTCTCTTTCTCTCTTGCTTTCCCAGTTATTCTCTTCATTTTTGAGCTTGAAAGTCTTTTACGTAACGAAACAATTAATGAAAGAGAACCATTGACGAATATATTGTGAGGGAATTGTGTGCGCTTAGTTTTGTCGTTGGATTTCACGGAGAAAAAAATTCAGGAAAAATTACGTAACAACTCACGTCATCGTGTGGCGGAATTCTTAGTTTGGGAATTTCTATGGAGATTCGAGAAAGATTGCAAGACGCGATGGATATTCCCTTTGAATCCAGGTAATTTTAACCAATTAAAATGTAATTTTAACCGAAGATGTGATATTTGAGAGTTTTTGCGGAAGAAGTACACTGATAAGGATAAATTTTTCGAAATAATACCAGTAAATTTTGACGTTAGTCCGTTCCATAATTTTTCTATCGACCTTGAAAATTGTTGTGCTTCTTGAAAATTAATACGGAACACAACCATTTTAATAAAATCAACATCGTGCCTGTTATTTTCGTTCTAACTTTGCTAAAAAAAATTCTCTGGGCGATTTTACGTCATTTGAAAAAACTCTGAGAGAAAACATTTGCTCTGTCGAAACAGTATATTTCGTCATTAGGCCAAAAAAAAATTTTTCTAGACAATATGAGTTTGTCAAAATACTCTCCGACCATTAAAAAATAGAGATTTAAATTGCTCGCAACCGAAAATTCTACTTTAAAACAAATTTGCAAAGTATAAACTTTTGAAATAATTCTTTGAATATAATCACCAATTTTCGTATTAATTAATTGTACAACAGAAAGGTGAAATTATGTAGAATAAATCTTGAAATTGAAGGATTAAACGACAATTATGTTTTTGCGTAACCCCCCATCTATTCCAATTATCCCCCATTTTTCCCGTATTTACTTTCAAGTGAGATCGTCCAACAACCGTGAAACAATCAACGCCCTTACCACCCAATGTCACCATTGTTCCTCCAACTTGCCATTATGTACGGCTTCACCAATGCCAGGGCTTCACCAACGAAAATGAAAACCACGAAAACGAAAGTGCCATTGCCAAGCAACACTACCAAACCTCCTAGAAAACGCCACAACACTCACATAATCCCTTTCTCCCCATCACCACATCAAAGGCACGACTAAGTCATCCCGTAATTGCCAAAAAAATCCAAATAATTATCTCATCTAAAATCAATCCCCAGTAAACACTCCTTCTCTCTTCTCATCACATAAAATTCCCATGAAAATCGCCGGAAAAACTTCCAAAAAACGCAGTCTTAAACATTTTGGGAAGATTAAGAATTCATTGGCCCGCTATTTGACTTATGTTTTCTCTATCATTTTTCCTCAAGAATACGGGCATTTTGCCGATTCCAATAACTAACTGAGAGGGAATATGACTATTTCAATTCTTATCTTTCAAGATACCAACATTTCCATAAAGCTTCTTATACTTGAGACACCAATTCATGTACTCAGTAGGGGAGGGTGTGCCTGTACCGCTCAGCGGGTAATACCGCTCACCCGATTTTCTCCGCAACCATCAACTTAAAAATTTCTTTCTGTTCCTGATCATGAAGAATTTGATGATAGGATGTGATTATCGGAAAATTTTCACTTTATTTACCACTTTAAATATGAAAAAACAGGTAACGAAGTTTTGAGGTCTTTACAGCGCAAAATTTGTGGACTTTTAATTAAGGTTTTTGATAGTTTCAAACGCTGAATTCTCATATTAAACTGTGGTTATTCGATTCGTGGTACTTCCACGCGTAATTTGAGACCAATTCGAACTCAAAACTCCACTCATGTCAATAATTATCAACAATTTTGTTGACGCCGAGCGGAGCCGGTAATACCGCTCATAGGATCGGCCACGTAGTTGCTCGACAGCACTCGAGTACAGGTTAAGTTGCGGCGCGAGCGATACACGCAAAACCCTATGAGCGGCATTGGAATCGTGCCGAGCGGTATTACCCGACGGCGGGTAGTACCGCTCAATAGGCTCTCTCTTTTATTTTCAATCAATTTTGTGGATTCTAAGGAGAATTAGGCGTCTACACTTCGAGAATAACGAGTTCAATAGTTGAAGAAGTCTCACAAATACGTTTTTTATACTCAAGTTGAAATATAAAATATAAAACTGGCATTTCCCCTTAGGTGGGCGGTACACGCACACCCTCCCCTACTCACACTCCCCCATTTGAATTCAATGATTATATTAGGTGAATAAATTAAATAAATTAGGCGAATTGAATTAATCGTTAGCCTTATTTCGATAATTTTGATATTTTTTTTTTTTTAAATGTTCAGACAAAAACCCATTCAACGAAGGCAGCGTTATCCTTATGACGCCAATATTTTCACTCTCAATGAATACGAAGCACCAAAACACCCCCCCCCCCTCCTTCTGCACCAACTAATTGGCATAAGAAGCTTTCGAAACTCCAGAACATCAAAGGAATCTCGACGTACACGATCCCACCCGATGATGATTTTCAATCGAGAATTAATTACGCTGGGGCTCACCCACTCATTTTCCCAATGGGCAATTTCATCATTGAATCGACAGATCGGTCACACAGTGTAACAAGGGAGAGGCCACATGACCTTCCCCTCGTCTAGTCCCCAGCTCAATGACAAAAAATGAGAGATAAAAAGGAGAAGGAAAAAAATGAAACGAGGATGTCATCGACGTCCCTTCACTCGTGCAGAATAAAGAAGGTTCGGATCAGTCTGATAGAAGAGGCTGGAGACCCCCTCCCCCCACACCGGAGGGGGTCGCAGTGGCTGAGCTGGGATTGTCCGACCAGGATCTGATTGCAAGGATTCGTGTGATTAGATGGCCACGACCTCTGCCGAGATTGAAACCAGCCCCCCCCTCCCCCCGCGAGGCTTTCCACCCCTTTTGCCGCCCCACGGGTGGGGACAGAGACGTAAAAAATGCAATCGGCTCTTAGAGTAATGAAAACCGGCGTTATCCCCCCCTCCGCACTTTTTCCTTAAGGACAAGGGAAAAGGATGAAGCTGAACTGAAGTGAACTGTTCGCTAAATCTCTCTTCGAGGTTTATTCATTTTTTTTTCATTGGAAATGGAGATGGTTTTTTCCAGTGCCGGGTGGGTTTGGGAGTTTTGGTCTGTTTTGTTGTTGTTTTGATTTTTTTGGTGCGGGTTTTGTTTTAGGTATGGGTATGGGTTTGTTTTGATTCTCTTTGGGGCTGGCTCCCGAAGGACACGGCGGTGTCCCGATGGAGGAGACGATATTGTTCATTGTTCGGGGGAATAATTGTGGGGGGAGGTGTGGGTTTGTGTATTACCCGGGGGTATGAGTGCGTGGAGAACATCAAAGGGGTGGGTGAGGTGGAATGGAGGTTTTGTTGACACGTTTTTTTTATGCAAGTGTGGAGGGTTTATGGTATTTGGGTGATGAGGAGGCAAAGGTTGGCGAGAATTTGCGGGGAGAGACGAGTTGGAGAAAATTTACTGAACAAGGCGAGCAATAGTGTAGCGGAATCCATTTTTAGATCTTTTTTAGACTATATCGATTTTTCAGACTATGGGGGAGGGTGTGCCTGTACCGCTCAGCGGGTAATACCGCTCACCCAATTTTCTCCACAACCATCAACTTGAAAATTTCTTTCTGTTCCTGATCGTGAAGAATTTGATGATAGGATGTGATTGTCGGAAAAATTTCGCTTTATTTAGCACTTTAAATATTAAAAAACACGTAACGAAATTTTGAGGTCTTTACAGTGCAAAATTTGTGGACAAGAATTCATGAATTTCATGATTTTCAGGGAAAAATGAAAATGAAATTTACATTTCTCTTCAATTTTTCCACGAAATTCTGAATTTTCAATGACGAAATTCCTCGAAATTTCAGTGGTAATTAAATTCGATAAAAATTTCCAAAAAATGTACCGGAAATATGAGACAAAAATTTCCAACAGTGTATTATTCTCATCGGTCGAATTGCTTTTTCCAATGAGGATGATTATAACAAGTAATTGAAAAAAGGAATATTGAATCTGACGGCATAATAGAATCGTCGCAACTTTCTATGTCGCAGAATCACTTCCAATTTCTACTAGGGTAGTAGCAAACAAATTTCGCATAATTGATTATGTTATTCCAAACCAATTACATCATTTGCTAAGACTTTCATAGACAAATTGTCTCTCGATAAAATTAGTCGTTTTGTTCACAATGTAAATCCTCGTTCAGCTCTTTTTTATTTCCACTAATTTGAAAATGACATCACGACAAATTTACTCAATGAGAACCCAGAGATGTTGGGGTGCTGTAAGATTGCCGAGGAGTTTAAGAGGAAAAATGCCAAGAGGGGTGAGCACTAAAAATTGCTGGGAAAAGAAATTACTTTCTCCCTTGTATTTCGGTGTCTCGCGTTTTCGAGTGGAGTAAAAAAAAAGTAGAAACGCCAGGGGGGATGGAGAACCAAGGGGGGAGTTGAGATAAAGAGAGAGGGGGTGGGGGAGGAGGATGTGGAAAAACTCAAATGCGAAGAAAGGGAAAAAATGGGATGGAGTATATACAGAGGATGAGAAAAGCGAGAGTTTATATCTCGCTCATCCTCATTAAAACTGACTGGGATTTCACTGCTCTGTATTTTCCTCTTTCCTACCTATCTCGAGGGTTACTCCTAGCAGGGCTGAGGGTGAGGCGGTGGATTTCCGTGCAACTCTCGGTTGTACGCTCTATTAATTAAAAAAATGGACTGCGCTGAGCGGCAAATGCTGGTCAGCCCACGAGATATTCTGAGGGTGAACTGTGTAATGACGCGAATTGAATTTCTCGTGAACCGACGACTCGCATAATTAAGACCCCAGGGGGTAGTGGAATATATACCGAGGGAGCTACCAAGAAATGGGCGAAGGAAGAACGTATATTGGATTTTTGCTTCCGAATGGAAGCTTTGTAATCGCTCAAATTTAAGTTTCAGTTTTTTTGCGTTAGGGGAATTAAATCAGTAGCGAAGCGGTAAACCGGGTGAAATCGATTTTGACTTCTGGTCAGGTTTTCATGATTATCTAGGAATCTAAGAGAGATAGCTCAATTTTCCTTACGAACTTTTTTATAACGTTCAATGGGCTCTACAAAAAAGGTCATGACAAAAATTTTTCTATCTCTTCAGGATTCCGAGGTATTTGTCAAAAACTGGCCAATAGCAAAAATCGACTTAACCCGGTTTAGCGTTTCGCGACTGAAATTTGATCTACAATTCCGAATGTGCGATTTTTAGATGGTATCTGTATGTACGTATGTATTTATGTATCTATGTGAGCAGATCAAATCAGCAGGTCAAAAATATCGATGCTGCGGATTTTTGTCTCAATTTTTTTCTCAAAAGATAGCGATTAGACAAAAATTTTGAAAAAATTCGCCTGGGTTGTTGGTCGCCCGCTCCTGGTGCGGTGGGTTGGAATGGGTGTGACCCCTTACGGGTCACCAATAACCAATAACTTCCCGACCAATGGCCTTGCCCTCATTCATTCGAATTAGATTTTTCTATACAACTATTCTATTGAGATATTTTCCATTGAATGTCCTCGGCTCAAATTTTCTGAGTTTTTTGGTTGATGTTCTTAATGAAAAAAACATAAAATTAGAATGAAAAAAAAATAGGGGAGAGTGGGGTAAAATGGACACTTTAGACTTTTGTTTTAACTACTCATAACTCAGAAAAAAAATCATCAATTGAGCTCAGTTTAGGCTCATCACAAAGGGAAAGAATTGTTCTTTGCAGCGAAAAAAAAATTATCAAATTTTATCAACATTTTAACCCGTCATTAATATTAAAAAAAAAGTCAAAAGTGTTCATTTTACCCCAATCTTCCCTAATGAAAAAAATTGACTTGAAAAATCTCGAGATTCAATTAAATTCGCATAACTGAATATTCAATTAAATATTAGCAAATGGTTAGACTCATTATTTCTACTATTCATCTTCAGTACGATTTTTGGAGTAAAAAGTTATTGTCTCTGATAATAAAATGAAAATAAATGAAGTCTCAATGTACGACTGAAAAATCTCAATTTGATATCTTCGAAATCTCAAAATAAGGATTTTTTTCTTGGCGTTTAGTAGAAATCACTTAGAATTATAACTTTTCATTCACAAGAATTGTTTAAAAGTTTTTGTTTTCTTCTTACAGAAACTGAAAAACATTTGGCCACCATTTTAGCCGCCCTGAGACAGGCATAACGTGGGTGGGATTGTCGAGCGCCCTCTCCACCGTCACCTAGGAGACGGCTTCTTCACCAGGGGCTCTCTAGGCTTCTCTACACTTGCCACATAGTGGTACAGCAGTGTACATACAACGAGTATTCTCCCCCCTCGAGTGTTTCAGAGTCTGAGGGAAGAGAGAGTGAATCCCCAGAGGGCTGCTCTCCGCCCGATTGGCGGTAGTGGACTATCGACCAACCCGACAGGGGCAGAGCCCTTTTGTCTTAGCCACCACCCCTCCCTCCCTCGCTACATAAGCGTTTGGCTGCTTATTGACGTGGTATCTCGAACAGATCTGCCTTCACTGTTAGAAAAAAAAAATTAAATTTCATGGACAGTGACACTGAATGCCATTTAGGGGAAAAAACATTATGAAATTTCAGGTTTGACTGAAAATTCAGTAAGATTCTAGAATTTTAAGCAGCATGCACTGGGAAAAAAAATTACTTTTGCCAAGGAATCATTTTCTTCGGAGGAGAATTTATTTTTTTAGGAGCTTATTTCTCTAGGCCAGTCATTCCCAGGTGGTCCATGTTCATCTCCAAATAATACAATTATGTGGAATAATGAGATGATTATGCTACATATGACCTTAAATGAACACGCTTCATTATTTTTCAATTTTTTCAAATTCGAGATTTTCTAACGTATAATAATTTAGAATAATTTTGAAGGTTAATAATTGTCAATGGAGTTCATTCAAGGTCATATGTAATATAATCATTCCATAATTTAACATAATTATAATATTTAGAGGTGGACTTGGACTCCTTGATAATGACTGGCCTGGAGAAATACGCTCCTAAAAGAATAAATTGTTCTCCCAAGAAAATGATTCCTTGGCAAAAGTAATTTTTTTTCTCAGTGTGAAGACGAGAATTCCTTAATTTATTTGACAATTTATTTAATAAAAAAAAATACTTCTCACCAGTACAAACCGGTACTTGGGGGAAGTTAACTTTTGAAAAGTTCTAAAAATACTCGTCCCAAGTACATCTTGTATCCTTGGGTGAAGTACCACATCTGCCGATCGCGTAGAAATGGTACTTTTTTTTTTATCGTTATTTTACATCACTTCGACCCGGTTAGGGTATACTGCGATGATGATCAAGACTTTAAATGGTTAGATCGCACCATTCTACCCGGCCGGGATTTGAACTCGGAACCTTTCGCATGTGAGGCAACGAACTTAAAGAAAAACTTAGAGAAAGAAAAAAGAAAAAAATGGTACTGGGAAGAACTAGTATCACTACTTACTGTCAGTACTTTTAGTACTTTTCACAAGTACCAAAGGTACACTGATAGAATGATTCATTTATTCCAAACGAGATTCGTTAACTATTAACGAATGGTAGAGTTGAATATGACCAAATGAATATTCGTTAATAGTTAACGAATGGTTCACTTGAATGGCAAATGTCAAGTCAAACAAGGCTCCTCAAATATACATTCGTTAACTATTAACGAATGAACATTTGGTGAGACCGAATAGACCCTAACCTCCAACCAGAATCCATTCGTTAACAATAACTAATCCGTTCTATCAGTGTACCAGTGAAAAGTAATTTTTCAACTTCTTTCAAGTTCTTTTAGGACTTAATTTCAGTACTTCCAATTGATTACTTTATTGAAAAAAGTGAATATTATTACCGGATATAATGGACTTACGCATTTTTGTAAATAGAAATGTTCACTAGAAGATATTTTGTAGGAAAAAATCAATAGCTTGCGATTTTTATGGATGCTTTCGAGAATTGTTGGTGTTTCCCAACCTACGAAATTTCAATTTCGTTGATGTTTTTATGTTTTATGTTGTCATCAACATTTTAAAGGCTTCGAAAAATTATTTTCAATTTCTTCTCAATTTTATTACTCACAAAACGGGAATTATTTGGATTTTTGAATTTTTTACGAAATTCGGTTTTTAGAAGAGGTAGAAAAACATTTTTGAGTTCTTATACTCAACTTATATTGAGTTTATTTGGTACTTTTGAAAAGAACCAGCCAGGTACTCAGTACAAGTAATTTTGTTATTTCGCCCAAGTAACAAAATACTTGTGATAAGTACTGAGGTACTTCTCACCAGTACGCAGGTACTTGACGAATGATACTTGCATCAAGTTGTTTTGTAACTTCGAGGAAGTACAAAAATGTGCCTTTTCCCGAGAAACCCCTTGGTACTGGGTACAAGTACTTTTTCTACTGAATCAAAAATGATTTTTTTTGGGTGATACATTGAATTTTCAGTGAAATCTGAAATTTCATAATTTTTTTCCCCTAAATCGAATTCCGGAAAACATAGCCTAAGGAAAATTTTCAAGTTGGGTGGACTTTAATACGTTTTGGATGTGTGGGCTATTTTTTCCTGCTCTATTTTTTCCGCCTACCCCCTAAATCGCATTCAGTGTCATTGACCTGAAAATTCAAGAATATATTTATCGGAATTTCCTAGTTTTCTATTCATTTTCAGGGGAAAATGGCACTGAAATTTACACTTCTCTTTGATTTTTCCACGAAATTCTGAATTTTCAATAACAAAATTACTTGAAATTTCAGGGATGATTAAATTCGATAAGAATTTCCAAAAGGTGAACCGGAAAATTCAGACGAAAATTTTCAACTGTGTTCTTCGAATTTTCCATCAACTTTTCCGTTTTCATTCATCCGTCTCATGAACATATGCAGAGGCTACATTGATTTCTTTATAATTTGGTAAAAACGTGTCATAACAGAAAGAAAAGAGAAGGAAGGGAAAATAACAGAAATTTTATGGTTTGCAAGGCACCTACGCAGGACAAATATCGTCTATTGTGCATTATGTACGATTTGTTGGCAATTCGATAGGAAAACTCAATACTTTAGAAAATCGTGTGTAGAATACGAATGTGTAGGTGTGCACATGCTAAATAGCCAAAATATTCATGCAATTCACGTTACTTTAATGGAATAATTGAAATGAAATTAACAGTTTCCATTGATTTCATGATTTCGTCAAATTATGAATTTTTTGCGGCGAAATTCCGTGAAATTCCGCCGTAAATTGCCAGGGTGTTAATCCCCTTTTGCCAATTTTTTCCACTCGGATTCTTTAATGCAAAACAAAACAAATATACCGGAAAAAAGTTGGAAAATGTGTGCCCAATAGTTTTAATAGAAAAAATCTCAAGAGAAATTTTCAAACAGAAAAATCGAAATCTATTGACTTTTTCCTATCAAATATCTGATAGAATCTGCGCAAAAAACAAATTGAATTTTAACGAGAATGCTCTAGAATTTTTATAGAATCCGCATAGAATTTCAATAGAATGTTCGAGTAAATTCGCTGAGGTTTTCTGTTACATTTTTGCATACGTGCATTCATGAAAACCGTCTTACTTTCTCCATTCGTTCGAGATATCAGCGACACCGACAGTAAAAATTAATTTCATCAAGAGAATTTTATTTGAACCAACAATCATTTGGTTGTTAATTTTCAAATAAACATAATTTCACAGTAAATACCAGTTATC
This sequence comes from Diachasma alloeum, assembly GCF_001412515.2. NCBI lineage: Eukaryota > Metazoa > Arthropoda > Insecta > Hymenoptera > Braconidae > Diachasma > Diachasma alloeum. Next base: position 1,897,327 of record NW_021680379.1, on the reverse strand, counting down.
TCTTCTTGAGATACATTTGACTGGGAGAAATTGAACTTCTCTAGAATTGAGATTCCTTTTATTTGTCACAATAATGAGAGTATTTGATTTCTTCCTAGCCAAAAGTTTGCTAACTCCAGAAATTCGTTGGTTTACTCAAGAATCAAATTTATTCTCATGACGAAATACGTTGTTCACTCAATCAACACGATCATACGTTGTTTCAAGTAAATTATAATTGAAGTAAGCATTTCGTATGTCGAATCAGAATGACTATTACTACGCGGAAAAACTTTGAGATTGTAGTAAGATGTCGTTGAGTTGAAAGAAGTTTATATTTCTTGACTAAAAAAAATCGCATTAGTTTACAATAACAGAATCACAGATTACGATAATTCAACACAAACTTGAATATCACAAATTTCGTACAATGTGATGTACGGAAAGCTCAATTTAAACATCGGCTTCATTCGAGAAAACATTCAATTCATTCCTCAATGTAATCATCTCCTACACTGAGAGAAAAAATTATTCCTGCCAAGGATTGATATTCTCGTCAGAAGATAATATTTTTTCAGAACGAATTTTTCCAGGACAGTCATTTTCAGAGAGTCCAACTCTATCCTCAAAAATTACAGTGATATTGAACAATCTGATTATTATGCTACATATGACCTTGACAAAATGTTCTCCGATATCTTCCGGATTTTACAAATTGGCGATTTTCTCAGGTAAAGAAAATTGGAATAATTCCAAATGTTAATAATTATTATTGGAGTTTCTTCGAGGTCATATGCAGAAGAATATTCTTATAGATCACCATAATTCTCCCGCTTGGAACTGATTTCGGAGCACCTGGAAATGACTGGCCTGGAGAAAGACGTTCCAAAAGAGATATTTTCTTCTAATAAGAGTATGAAAAAGATATCACCAATAACATTTTCTTGGAAGGAATAAATTTTTTTCTTAGTGTAGGTACGGATTTTTGATCAATTCATCAAAGTAGAAAATTTCTCGGCTGGAGATTATATTAGGTTAGAAAGAATAGAACTTTTCCATTTTTATGGTGAATACATGCGACTTGATGCCAAGGAATGTTTAATTTGATTAATTTTTCCGGAGCGTTCCGTAATTTTTATCTGAATCTCTTGTGAAAAATTACGATGGCGTCGCTTAAATTTTCTGAGTCGATTCCGTAATCGGTGAGTGAAGTGGGAGTTCCGTAATTTTTACTGATTTTTACAGATCATTTCTTCCGTGTAATTGAATATTTTTCTCTCATAGTTAACCTGATATCATTTTATCATCCCGATGTAGATTTTATTTACCGTAGCGATGACATTTGATGATGTTTGAAATTATCCGCATGGTTAAGGAAGCAAGTTAATTCCCCGGAGTAAATTCCAACCCTCAATGATGTCTAATTGGCATGAATCCTTGGTTAGTCGAGATCAAAAGAATTCTCACTAGCCGGGTCAGGGATTTCTCAAGTACCCGGGCAACCTCCTCTCCTTCTTTCTTTCCTCCTCCCTCCGAACGGAACCTCACAGAGAGATTGCACGTTAGTACACAAGGAGGAGAGTAATGCCCCTCCTGACTCCGTCGTGGAAACTCGTTATAGGGTAACTGCGGTGGTTTCTCAGAGTATGTCTTCGACGAGCGAATTAATTGCGGGAGCTTATGTACTTGGGGCTGGGGGTGGAGGTGAGATTCCAGTGGTTTACGGGTGTCCCCACTAATTACGAGAGACCACAGGAGCTGATTTAATCCACCTGTCTTTCAATATCTGGATGAGTACTGAAGTAGTCACTTGATACAGTGGACTCTTCTTCTTCCTCTTGCTCTTTCCTTACTGGTTAGACTTTCAACATAGGAGTATGTGCCGTATTCTAATTCATTTTTTAGCCACAAGTGGGTCTGAATGCAGAAACACCGTTTAAAAACAACAAGACGAGTATTTTGAAAAAAAGAAAAATGCAATTGGACCAGTACTTTGGGAGATGTTGAGCAAAATAATTTTACAAAAACTACAACTTCCATTGACTTTTTTCATTAAATTGTGAATTTTCAATGACGAAATTACTCGAAATTTGAGTGAAACTTTCGCTCGATGAAAAATTTATGTATTGTTGATCAACTTCGTGAACTCAATCAATGAACTTTATCCACAAAAATACCTCGAACAAACCCGATGCAAATATTCAAATAATATTATATTGAAATGATGATGATGATGTGTGGTTACACATGATGGTGAGAATCAACTGTAGTCAGTTAGATTCTCGAGACACGTGAAACTGTAGGTTGTATGTACATCATTCGAACATGCTCAATTCAATTTTCGTTTTATTTCAAACATTCTTCATGATGTTCTTATATTATTTGACTAAATCAAATAATCCAGAAATAATTCGCCGGTGCCAGGTTGCGAACCCAGGACCTCTGGCTTTGTAGGCGTTTCTCTAATTTCTCATATTCATGGAGCCACATCACAACCAGATGTTCTTGTTAATTATTCAGTTCAATTCAATTTATCCTTAACTCTTCAATTAATTGAAAATTTAACAAAAAACTACTGATTTTCATAAAATACTTTAATTAAAAGCTACAATTTCCATTGAGTTTTTTCATTGAAATTGTGAATTTTCGATTAAGAAATTTCTCGTAATTTGAGTGAAATTTTCGCTCGGTGACAATTTTATCTCTTATTGGCAAACTTGGTGAACTCAATCAGCGAACTTCATCCACAAAAATACATAGAACAAATCCGATGCAAATATTCAAATAACATTATTCTGAAAAGTAATAATTGATTTCCAGTCCAACTATATAATGAAAAAGACGAAAGTCAACATCTAAAACATTCGTTTCTCAAATTTCTCACATTTATTGAGCCACGTCACAACCAGATGTTCATTTCAATTGATTCAATTCAATTTATCCTTAACTATTCAATTAATTGAAAATTTAACAAAAATCTACTGATTTTCACGAAATAATTGAATTAAAACCTATAAATTCCATTGATTGTGAATTTTTGATTACGAAGTTTCTCGAAATTTGAGTGAAACTTTCGTTCGATGAAAAGTTTATGTATTGTTGACTAACTTGGTGAACTCAATCAATGAACTTCAGCCACAAAAATACGTAGAATAAACCCGATGCAAATATTCAAATAATATTATTTTGAAAAGTAATAATTCATTTCCAGTCCGACTACATAATGAAAAAGACCAACGTCAACATCTAAAACATTCGTTTCTCCAATTTCTCACATTCATTGAGCCACGTCACAACCAGATGTTCATTTCACCAATAATAATTATTGAAGTAAGGGAGTTTTGAATCGCTTAGAGGGTATGATGTGGCTGTTGTGCGGGTTTCCACTGCTTCGTACAACCAGAAGGGGAATTTCATACGTATCCCAAAGGTAGAAGAGGGAAACGAATATAAAACAATGAAATGAACCAATGTCCCGTTGAGCGAGTCGTCCATTATATTTCCCACGGGACAAGAATTATGCAAGAATTTCTCTGACAGCGGTATAACATCGGCCAACCTATAGGAGAGAAACGAGTTATGAAATTTTGTGCTCGGTGAGCTGAGAGATGCGACGACCGTAGTTTATGCCAATGACGGATGAGATTTTTTTTCTCCCATTATTGTGGAGGTTTTTTGTGATTAATTTGTTGAATGTATTTGGTCCACGTGGAGGTGAATTTTCCACTCAATTTCTAATTGCAGTTCATTGGAATTTGTGATTTCATGTTTTCTGATTTGGATGACAAAGTTTGTTGGTGATTTCAGGAGCCGTTTCTCGGGGCTCGTGAGGTAATGAAAATTACATTAGCGCCAAATCACTAGACGGCTCTACGGCTCGTTGGGCACACTCCAAACGTGACAATATCGGGGACATTGTGGCAAACACGTCAAAAGCGTCGACATTAAGAATGCTTATCCAAAGCCGCAACCACTGTAAATGTTTTGATTTTTCTTCAATTTTGGAGAAAACGAATCAAACAAATATCTCCTTATTTACTTTTTTAGTTCATAATTTACCTATTGGGACACTCCAAAAGTAAACATAGAAATTGATGGCAACGTGAACAATCTACTGAATCCAGCGGCCAAGGACAAACCTTTCTGCAGAAAAATTATTCATTTGAATTAAGCATAATAGGGCGAGCTGGGAGGGTTGGAAAAAAAGCAGCCATTTTTTTTCTTTTTTTTACGTATGTCTTAAATGATGGAAAAGGCGTGTGCAAAGTTTCAGACTGCTGGGAAGCATGGTTAATTTATTATGAATTTTTGAGAAAGTGGTCATTTAACCCGTGATCTTATGGAAATCACCAGAAAAACTGCAAAACCCAAAGGAAAAAATGCAGTCAAAGTCATGAAAATTTATACACATTTAGAACATGTGATCAATGATTTTTTGAGTGAAAAAGATTGTCGCCTAGGAGCATTGTTTATTAATAATAGCGAAAAAAGTACTAAAAAATGAAATTTCTGCGCACGCAGCCCAAACGAGCAGCAACGTGCCAAGTACCGATCGGGTGGGGATAGCGCGGTCAATTTAAACCTTTCTTGAGAGAGAGCGATGAAGCGTTGTGATTGGAGCTCTCTTGAGCCAGTGGTACCAGCTCCTGGTGAAAAAAAAACTACCGACGATGTTGCCACTTTTTCGCATGGATTAATATTTTTTCATTTATTAGAAAAAAACAATCTGAAAACCATTCAATGCGGGGAACAGATACAAATAAATTTGATTAGCTCCAAAAATAAGTTTTAACCAGAGATAGTCCCTAATATTTCCTGAATTTTGAATCCGAATGGGACAAATTTTTTTGTTCAGCGATTGGTTTTCTGCACGAAAACAATAGAAACCCCTCCGCCTCACCTCCGACATTTCCTCCTCGTCCGATTATCCTTAAGTAAACCTTATTAGCATGGAATAAATCATTTATTTGAATCTAACAGAGGATTTATTTAATAAACCAAAGTTTATTTCAATTCAAATAAACCATTTTTTTGACTGTAGGGTATTCAGAATAAATACCCAATTTGCAAATAATACAGATATATTCAAATTTTTAAGGATATTTAACCCTCGAAGGTGAAAGTCGGCCTGAGTAGTACTTTGTCCGGCGGAATGGGGATGGGCAATTCTTACGGAAAGTGCGTAGAGTGGTGGAAATGGCCATTCACCTCAAAGAGGGTTAAGTATCTTTTACAGTTTGGTACAGACCACACTATAGATTCAACCATTTTCAATCATCAAATTTGAAAAAAATTATGAATATTCAACGTCATTGAAGTGACATTCTGCATAGAATTATTGTTTTCTTTTTTAAATTTATTGTTTATAAATAAATAATTTAAATTGTTTAAACTTTCGGAAATCTTATATTTTTTGGGAAGAAATCGATTTTTCGTAAAATTCTGAATATAAATAAATTTTTCGTGATTCCGAACAAATGATTTATAGAAGATGCTGGTAATTGTCAAAAATAGCAATTTTTAAATTATTTCATCAATCTTCTTTCAAAAGGAAACTGGAAAAATAGATTAAAAATTATTTATTTGCTTTTAAAAATTGCATTTTTTAAACGTTCTACCAAGGCCTGTGACGTCAACTCACCGGAGGTCGAAATTTTCGTGTGGCGCCGTCAAGCGGTTCAGTACAGCCACTGAAATCTAGGAAAATACTCTGTACATATATTTGGCTCCAAAATGTCAGAAAACCCGGTTCGAGTGGTGAAAGTTCCTTATAAATATTGTTTTGTACCAGAATGTAAAATACAACAGTCAAAATGATACAATCACGACTTTCGACACAGATTTAAACCCATAAAATCTATCAACAAAGTCACGTCTACCGTTGGTAAATTCCCCGAGCACGCCTTTTGAAAATCATTTTTCAGCACAAACTTCATTTGTTAGTGCCAATATATTTTTTTTATCCACTTTTAATAATTGTTTCAAACATAACCCCCTCGATTTGTTTTTGTTGAACGTCTCGCACTTTGAGAGGCTAGAATAACTCAATAGCGCTGCTAGTAGTCGCAAGGAGAACTTGATTCCGGTGAGTTGACGTCATGACCCCAAAAAAATGTTCAAAATTGATGCTTTTTTGATCAGTCATTACAACATATCCAGACCACCTTTCGGAACACCTTTTGATCTGGAATGGTTCATAGACTACAAAAACTCGATTCATTTAAAAATATTCGAAAAGTGGAATCTAGGCAAGTTCCCTATTACGGAGTGAGTAGCTCCTCGATTTTTAGCATAGTTTTTCCTATAATACTTTGAAAATACATCAATTTTTATGTAATTGTTTGGCTTGAATTATTTATTCAATATTGCTGACAAAATAAATTATTAAGGAAATATTACTGATCTGAAGCAGTCTGTTTTACCCCACTATAACTCCATTTGATTTTGGTCCTGTTTTTTCGAGAATTCCGCGTAAAATATCAAACGGGGCTGAAACGGGAGTGGTAGATTGGGGAGGAGTGAATTTCTACCGTATTTTTTTCCACTGCGCGGAAGATGACTCTGCGAGAACCTGACGACTCACTGCAGCCGTTCAATTTCTGGCGTCAATTAAAAAGTGACGCGGACCGAGGAAAATCGGTAATTAAGGGAGCGACGGGTGTTACCTATATAACACGCAAGTTTCTGTTATTGAACTCATCCCCTTCATTTTGCTGGGCCAAAAAAATCAGTCGAATTGCAAGGATCAATATTTTTAGTTGTTTTCCTTTTTTCGACCTCATTGATGAATCAGATTCACAAATTTCCTTGAGTTGTCTTAGTTATCACAATGAAATCATCAGAAGACAGAAATTTTATTGTAAATAAATTGATAAGAAGGTTCAACTGTTTGGCGGGAATAGTTTCTGAGATATTGAAGAAAACCATTTTATCAAATAAACATTCGCAAGGACTCATGGAAAAAAAATATACTTGAATTGAATATATATTTTATACCATTAAATTGAACCATTTTCAATCATCAAATTTATCAATTAAATTCTGTGAGAAATTTTTAAAAAAAATCATGAATATTCAGCGTCATTGAAATTCCATTTTGCACAGAATTAATGTTTGCTTTAAATATTCTTTGTTCATAAATGAATAATTAAAATAGTTTAAACTTTCGAAAATCGTTTTTTTAGGCATGAAATAGAATTCTGGTAAAAATCTAAGTACGAATAATTTTTTAACGATTTCAAACAATTGATTTTTATAGTGAAAAAATGATTGTTTAAAAATTATTTGTAGAAAATGCTCGTAATTTACAAAAACGGTATTTTTGAAATTATTTCATCAATCTTTCTCCAAAAGTAAATTTTCTCATTTTTTCCAGATTTAAAAAATGTTTTCTAACGGTTCAATATCGTAACTCAGATTCAGATCTGCAAAGTTTATATAATAAAATCAATGTAAAATGTCTGGACACTTGGGGCTAAACAAAAGTAGAAAATCAAATGATTTTCTACTTTTGTATTGTATTTCACTGAAGAAAAAGTAGTCAAAACACTCGGATATCTTTAAATCGAATTCAAGGTCTTTTCCAAGAAAATTTGACCAAATTTGTTCAACAGTGTAAAAATCGGCAAAAATCGGGTGAATTATGTTCATTAGTTTTCAATTAATTAAAAATTCTGTATAATTTGAAACTGACTATTTATGATTTAATTGAACATTGAAGTAAGTTGGGCAATTGTCGCATTCCTGCTACTAAAAAATTTTAAATTCCATCGAATTTCCAGTGAAGTTTGAAGTTTCATAATTGCCCCCGTTCCACCCACCCCTAAATCGAATTCCATGTTACTCTCCTGAAAATAAACACGAAACTATGCCTGAAATTGCAAATTCTTTAACAATGTATGATTCAAAGTGTGTCAAATATATATCTCTATAGTATAAAAATTCAAATCTACTTCTGGTGATAAAAATTTGGTACTCGAAATTAAAACTCTACAATTAAGGGTCACAAAGGTCATAATGCGGAACACGAGGGTCAAAATAATGGTCATGAGGGTCAGTTTAAGGGCCGGATTAAGGGTTATATGGGTCAGATTAAGGATCAGTAGAATCAGAGTAAGGGTCACGAGGATAAAATTAAGGGTTACAAGGAAGACATTGAAATCGAAGACATTGAGGGTCACAAGCGTTAGCTTAAGGGTTGTGAGGGTCAGATTAAGGCTTACGAGGGGTATAATGAGGGTCCCGAAGATCAGATTAAGGGTCATAAGGGTTATAGTAATTATTATGAGGATCATATGGGGGTTGGCGAGCGATAGATAAAAAATGGATAGAAGTAATTAGATAAAATATCTGCACGGACAAAGGGGTAAATTGTGTAGGTCAATTATTCCCTTCAGTAAGTTGTTTCCTCATCGAAAAATTCTGAGGGTCTAATCTAACTCCTTCAATTCACTGACTACTTCCAATGTTGTTTTTAAATTCAAAAAGCTGTTTCAAGTAGAATTCGGTGAATAAACTCATTCAAAACCTTTGATTATCAAACCTGCCAATTAGAATGACCCAAAAAATAAAAATGCACGTCTCCTGCATCGACAGCAGTCCCTCTCCCCTCCCCCTCTCGCCATCTAACACTCCGGTTTCTGTCACTCCTCGCATCTGAGGTCGATCCGAGGATCGGCACTGCGGGTCCGTTACAAAGAAGCGCAGAATCCTCCACCTCGAAGCTCGTTACGAGCCGTGACTCGACACTAACTGACACCCAACGGAACGCGGCATCATGGTTATATCGAGCTCCAATCCTCCAACCCCTCAATATCTATTTTTTTCATTCATCTCTTCAGCCTTCTGGCAATTTTTTGATTTTTCAATTTTTCAAATTTCGGTTGCTGAGGGGCTAATTGCAACACTTGATGATCTCATCGGTCTTGAGAGCGTTCACATGACCCCGCGAGCAGTGAGTTGGAGCTGAACTATTTTTTGTTGCGTAATTTTTCGGTGAAAGTAATGCCAGTCTAAACGATTATCATTATTGACGGTGACTCCCACTTGGGCATCGGGAGATCCAGAACAGTCTGAGGAAGACTTTCTACGCAGATTAGCGTCAATGCTCGATCCATCAGACGGGAGCATGATTCGGTACGGTTATGTGGCGGCACTACGACATCTTTTACGTTTTACTTTATGTGAATACCGACGTCGGTGGCCGAATAGTCCAGTGTGCAAAAGGTTGCGAGTTCGATCTCAAGTGGAACCGAATTTTTCAACCTGCGGCTCCGGCGAGGGGAAGGTCGTTAAGGTGTTCCGTGCGAAAAAAGTAAATAATGACATTCATCTGGAATTCATATAGAATGTTTACAATCATAACTGAATTATCTATGAATTTTCCAAGATTTTTTTCAGATTTCCTTTTCAAGTTATTAGCGATTAAAGTCGCTGCTTATGCATGGGCTCTTATCGAGATTTTTCTGTTTAGGGAAGGGTGTGCCTGTACCGCCCACGTAAGTGGTAATGCCAGTTTCATATGGTATATTTCAACTTGAGTATAAAAAACGTATTTGTGAGACTTCTTTAACTATTGAACTCGTTATTCTCGAAGTGTAGACGCCTAATTCTCCTTGGAATCCACAAAATTGATTGAAAATAAAAGAGAGAGCCTATTGAGCAGTACTACCCGCCGTCGGGTAATACCGCTCGGCACGATTCCAATGCCGCTCATAGGGTTTTGCGTGTATCGCTCGCGCCGCAACCTAACCTGTACTCGAGTGCTGTCGAGCAACTACGTGGCCGATCCTATGAGCGGTATTACCGGCTGCGCTCGGCGTCAACGAAATTGTTGATAATTATTGACATGACTGGAGTTTTGAGTTCGAATTGGTCTCAAATTACGCGTGAAAGTACCACGAATCGAATAACCACAGTTGAATATGAGAATTCAGCGTTTGAAACTAGCAAAAACCTTAATTACAAGTCCACAAATTTTGCACTGTGAAGACCTCAAAACTTCGTTACGTGTTTTTTCATATTTAAAGTGGTAAATAAAGTGAAAATTGTCCGACAATCACATCCTATCATGAAATTCTTCATGATCAGGAACAGAAAGAAATTTTTAAGGTGATGGTTGCGGAGAAAATCGGGTGAGCGGTATTACCCGCTGAGCGGTACAGGCACACCCTCCCCTAGCATGAAACTATATTATCTAATCTAATTTTTATTTGACTCGTCACAATTATTTAGTTTGACTCTGTATACAGGGTCAAACCAAAAATTCGCGACTTGTAAATAATGGGTAACCTAGGTAGCTAATATGAATTTAAATTTTTTTTGAGATACTAATTATCCCCATAAGAGCCCATGTATAAGCAGAGACTTCAATCGATAATAACTTGAAAAGGAAATCTGAAAAAATTCTAGGAAAATTCATCGACAATTTAATTATGATTATAAACATTCTATTTGAATTCAAGATGAATGTCATTAATTGAATTTTTCGCACGAAACACCTTAATTCGGCAGGTCAAAACCGCGCGCGATTTTTCGCTTTCTGGGAGCTTGTCAGCTAATTGGGCTCCGGGTCACAATAGCATGAAATTGTCCATGACTATTCCACGAAATTCCGTGAAAAAAGGAAAAGGAAAAAAAACTCGAAAAAACATTCTGCTAAACTTTTATAAATTAATATATACAAAAAATGTTCTAAATGAAAAAAAAAACTTTCTACAAAACCTTTATGTATTAACATGCCCAAGCTTTGCTGTAAATGAGATTTTTCTTCACTTTTGACTAGTTTTGCCTAGTTTTGCCTTTGACAAAACTAGTGAAATCGGAAGTTGAAGTTTTGAATTTGTCGAAAAGGTGGGAGATGTTAAATGAATTCCGATAACTCCATAGGGAAGCGATAAACCGGGGTAAGTCGATTTTGACTATTGCCCAGTTTTGTACGAATATCTCGGAATCTAAAAGAGATAGAAATTTTTTTATCATGACCTTTTTTGTAAAGTCAATTGAGGGTTCTAAAAAAGGTCGTAACAAAAATTTTGCAATCTCTCTTAGATTCAGAGATATTCATCAAAAACTGACCAAAAATCAAAATCGACTTAACCCAGTTTACCGCTTCGCTACTGAACTAAAGACATCTTGTGACGTCACAGGATATTGTTGAATAAAATTTTTTGGCATGCCATGTTTAGTCACGTAATGTTCATCTGATTTCTTTTTCTGGGTGGAATCGAACCGATGAGGTTCTCTCAATCAAGAAGTTGAGAATCGTTACGTTTGACTCTAATCGTGTTTTACCACTTAATTGCTTCGTACTCACTCGGGCATTACAGATCAATCATATCCTTTTTTCGTATTGATTATTTCTGTTTTTCTTGTTGTATTAAAATTTCGAGAATAAATTTAACGAAAAAGAATTTGTTAACATTGTCTATTCCTGTTCCTTTCGTTCTGCAATTCCTCCTACTCTAACAAATAGTGGAGAGTGGGGCAAAATGAAACAGTCAAAAAACGACTGTTTGACGCTATTCAAGCAAAATTTTTTTTTTATTAAATTTGTTTTCATCAATTTTGTTTATTCTTGGGAGTACTAATGAGAATAATAATTGCCCATTCAGTAGAATGAAAAATTATTGAAAAGTTTTGCCGGGAGATGATTTTGTCAATGGATTAATTGAAAAAAAAAATGAAACAGCAAAATCCAAAGTCTAGAGCAACCCCAGGGGGCGACTGGAGGGGGAAAAAGGAAAATCTGATGCTGAATTTCAATCGAATGAAAAAAGAAAAGTGCAATCGACCTAATTTAATCAATTCAATTATAATCAATTGAATTGTAAGACGACTAGAAAATTATTATTCTCATCAGTACCTCCAATAAAAAAAATACATAAATCAACAAAAGTTGATTGAAAAAAATGTTTTGCTTGAATTGCGTCGAATAGTCGTTTTTCGGCTATTTCATTTTGCCCCACTCTCCCCTACATAATCTAATTAAATCATGATCTTACGCTCGATCTTATGACACGGTATGGAACAATGTAAATGGTGTCGAGGTGGATTGCCTGAGGAAATGACTCATTTGCCCCGCGGTATATCCCTGAGGAATTACTGCTGGAACGGGACGTGCGTTTTTGATGTGTTAATCTGCTAGTTGAGTTGAGCTGAGTTGTGGCGGAGAGGACGGGAACGAGAGGGGAAAAGGAAAAGGAGGAAAAGGGGTGAGGCTTTTTGGGTTCCAGTGAGACGGACTTTTCGTTTCCATGAATCAGCGGTATTCTCTTTCCCTCCATTTTGCCACCAAGGAAAATCGAATGGTCCGAACGTGCGTCGCGAGGGAGATGAGCATTCGACACGGCTTAACTTGGCGAGGAATGAGAAAATTATTTATAATTATTTATATTTTTATCGAGAGAAATTATGGCATTGCACTTGTGACATTTTATTTTAAGAAACGACAATTGTGGTCAATTCATTCGAGTCAAAATAGGCGGCAAAAAGGATGTTCTTTTTTTATTCTGTAAAATATATCGCCCTGGAAGTGATATAACAAGGGTACACGATAGAAAATTTTTCTTTAAATTTCAACTGAAAGATGTTGAAATTTTTTAATCACCACCAATTCACGTGAATTTCCCATATATGTTGTTACTGACAAGTTCCTTGATTTGTGGAATATTCAGTTGTAATACATGACACTTTTAAAATTATCAGATATTTTCCGAAAGCTTTATGTAATATAATCATTCCATAATTCAACATAATTAAAATATTTGAAGATGGACTTTATTCGTAAAATTGGTTACGGATTTCAAATGTGAGAAATTGATTATAATTAAATATTATAATTTTGGGGATCCCTGGTCTATCACCTATTTTTTATAATCTTTATTATATACTAGGGGGCTATGGCTCCTGCTCGCACAGCTCACCAAGCCTTACATGACCTCCATGATCCTTATTCTGACCCTTATGACCCTTACTTTCTGACCCCCATAAGCCTTTTCTGGACCCTTACTGCGACCCTTATTTAGGTCCATAATCTGACCCATATGACCCTTAATTTGACTCTTGTGACCCTTAATCTAACCCTCGTGAACCTTGTTCAGATCCTTGTGATCCTGATTCCAACCCTCATGAACCTTAATCTAACACTTGTGATCCTTAATCTACCCCTCATAACCCCTATCCGACCCTTGTGACCCTTAATTTGACCCTCATGATCCTCATTCTGACCCTCATAACCTTCATCTGACCCTTGTGACCCTTAATCTAACCCTCGTGACCCTTATTTTGTCACTCGATCCTTATTCTGACCCTCATGACCCTTATTTTGACCCACCTGACCCTTAGTTTTGGAGTCTTAATTTCGAGTATTGGATTATGTGTAGGAATACTCAATAAAAACACATTAGTTTTATTCTTCAAAGTAAAACTCTTTAATGATCGCACGCAGAAGGTATATCTTTCTCCAACGAAGTCTCTAGGACGACTAACTAAAAGTCATGAGAGTTTTCACTCTCTGGACCCATTTGACAAAAGGCCCTTGTTTCAATTTTCTTCAGCCTCTCCTTTGTGACTCACCATGAGGACTGTTTTTCTTCACGTCTCTATTTTCTAAGAAAAGCCATAAATGTCACCCTGAGTGTTTGGGTGGAAAAGAGAAAATGTTTAACTAAACTAAGAAATTAATTTTTGTATTCAGGCATGAATTCCAACATCGAGTACCAAATTTTTATCACCAGAAGGCGATTTGGATTTTTATAATATAAAAAGATTCGTTCTGATATATTATGAAATTTCAATAAAGAATTTCGCGTTTTTGCAAAGTGCCAGTTTTTTCGATGACAAATTCAGAAAAAAAAGAATAGCAGAAAGAATTTAAAAGCCGCCGAAGGCCAAAAAGCCAATCGAGCTCAATTTCATAGCTGTCACAACAGCGAAGACCCACGCAGCTCGATGTGAGGCTTTTTATACCTCGTGTCCGATCACTCGAAATTCCCTCGAATGAGCCTGCACATTCCGTCAATTCCAGTTTCGATACTGAGATAAAAATCCAACCGTGCAGCCATTTTTTCCTCATTCTCTCTCTGTGTACTTATCATACAGAATATGAAAAACGGATGAAAACTATTTTTTATAAATTTTTGAGACCTTCATGACTGTCACCAACGACTCACCGTGCAGCAAATTAAATTGAGTATTCCCGATCCACCTTCTCCGTGATGGTGGATTATTGGCGAGCGCGAAAGCCGCTCACGTGGGCCAGGACTCTTGTACACGAACGTTCCCCGTCGCGCTCCAATCCCTGCAACAGCAGACAAAATTCTCTAATTAATTCTCAGTTCCTTATTTTGAAGAGAAACACACTAGAGAAACTAGTGTCGGAAATTAAGACACTTTTGTGATCTTGTCTGTAAAATAATCTTATTTTAAGACATTCGCAATTTCAGCTCTCACGAACTTAGCCGATGAGGCAAATTTTCCTGTCTACACTGACGAAAAAAATTAATTTTATCAAGAGAATTTTATTTGAACCAACTATCATTTGGTTGTTAATTTTCAAATAGACATGATTTTATAGTGAATACCAGTTATATCTTCTTGAGATCCATTTGATTGGGAGAAATCGAACTTCTCTAGAACTGAAGTGCCTTTTATTTATTGCAATAATGAGAGTATTTGATTTCTTTCTAGCCAAAAGTTTGCTAATTCTAAAAATTTGTTGGTTTATTCAAAAATCTAAATTATTCTCATGACGAAATACGTTGTTATCTCAATCAACACGATCGTGCGTTGTTCCAAGTAAATTATTATTGAAGTGAGCATTTCGTATGTCGAATCAGGATGAATATTGTTACGCGGAAAAAGCTTTGAGATTGTAGTAAGATATCGTTGAGTTGAAAGACGTTTATATTTCTTGACTAAAAAAATCGCATTAGTTGACAATAACAGAATCACAGATTACGGCAATTCAACACAAACTTGGATATCACAAATTTCGTTCAATGTGATGTACGGAAAGCTCAATTTAAACATCGTCTTCATTCGAGAAAACAACATTCAATTCATTCCTCAATGTAATCATCTCCTATGTACGAATTTTTAATCAATTCATCAAAGTAGAAAATTTCTCCACTGGAGATTATATTAGGTTAAAAAAAATAGAACTTTTCCATTTTTATGGTGAATACATGTGACTTGATGCCAAGGACTGTTTTATTTGATTCAAGTAAGTGTATCTCAAGAAGAAATAATTGATATTCACCGTACGATCTCATTTATTTGAAATGATTCAATTATATAATACTTGTTCCAAGAAAAAAACATTTCAATAAAAACAATTTCTTCTATCATTACAGGAGCAATTATGACTCTTGAAATTGGAAATATTATTTTTAAAAATGTCATCAAAGAGACGAAAAAATTTCCATTGGAACTTGAAAACAGACTCGTCTTACCGCTGTATCACTTGAAATGCAGATAAAAAAATTTTCTTCATTAATGAAATTATTTTGTGTAAAGTCTTGAATCTCTCCTCAGAACAATCTCCTCAACCCGATTTTTTTCGTGTGAAATAAAAAATAATCCCTCAACGCCAAAATTCATGACTTAATCGAATATACGAAACGAAAAAAAATTGAAAAATGCAGAGAGAATTTAAGATCAATTAGTCACAAAGTCCTTGCACGCGACACTCTCGTCTACGAGACAAAGAAGAGTAAAAAATTAAAACCTGGAGAAAGAGACGTCGTGACCCGTGGAAGACGTCGACGTATTAACCGGCCTATTAATTCTCACCAGGCGCTTCCCTAAGTCTCCATCACGCATGTAGACGGGCGCGTGGTGTATTATAATCGTAGCGAGGCACGTAACCCGAGGTCGTGCCGCTCAGCAAGAGAAAAGAGAGGTTCCTTCAAGTGCCTTTGGACGCTTGATGTATGCGACTTGACGCGTGACTCACTATTGAGCTGTGGTAAAAATGAACAAAAATACGGAGGGGAGGGGGGGGGGTTGGAGATAGACCGGGGGTGATGCATTATGGAGACATCAATCGCTCGGGGTTATTCCAGACCCAACGGTATACGACTGCTTTCATTAGTGAATCGTTTTTTTGCATCATTACTTTATTCATCGTTATTAAACAAATGAGATTTTTATGTTTCTTCACTCCTTAGCCCCCCCATCAGTCTCAAAAATGATATGATATACATTTTCATAATTTTTTTCGATCTTTTGAAAATGCACGGAGATAAATGTTCGAGGGGCGATTGTACCTCTAATCATTACGGCACAATTGAGTAGCGAAGCGGTAAAACGGGTTAAGTCGATTTTGACTATTGGCCAGTTTTTGACGACTATCTCGGAATCTAAAAGAGATAGACAAATTCTTGTCATGACCTTTTTTGTAGAGTCAAGTGAGGGTTATAAAAAGGGTTATGAGAAAAATTTTGCTATCTCTCTTAGATTCTGAGATATTCATAAAAAACTGGCGAATAATCCGACTTAACCCGGTTTACCACTTCGCTACTGGATTCATTATACCATTTAATTACGGCACAATTTATTACAGCACATTTCATTACAGGAACATTTCATTACAGCACATTCCATCACAACAATAATTCATCATCATGTTTCCATCATCGCAATTTGAATTCACTGCATCGTTCATATCACGATCGAAAATCACGGCTGAATACTATGAGCAACTCCACGTAAATACTCAACAATATCGGCATCTTCGCTCCACTCCATAACGACTGTAAAAAGCCGGGCATCAAAATCGATGTACTTCTTCCTCTTAGGACGTGTCACCAATCGACTAGCATTGTACTGTTCCCAAACAGATTTCGATGATGCTTGCTCAACTTATACAGCATGAATAAATTTACCAAGCTCCTCGTGATTCTTCCCAACACGTTGGTGAAAACAATGAGAATAAAATACAAACAGCCTCGAATTTATATGTCAATTGATGAATCCCGCAATAATAAAAACTTCCGTAATGAATTCAGTAGCGAAGTGGTAAACCGGGTTAAGTCGATTTTGAGTATTGACCAGTTTTTGACGAATATCTCGGAATTTACAAGAGGTAGCAAAATTTTTGTCACGACCTTTTTTGTAGAGCCGATTGAGTGTTATAACAAATGTAATTACGAAAATTTCGCTATCTCCCTTAGATTCGGAAATATCCCTCAAAAACTCAACTGGGAGATAAGTCGACTTGAACCGTTTCACCACTTCGCTACTGAATTGTTTTCCTCGTTTCCAGGAAAACCAAAGAAAAATTTGCCTTGGCTCAGTCTTTTTTACAAAATCGCTCATATGCCCTAAGACATAAATAAAAATAATATATCGGACTACTGCCCATTCATCCAAATCACTGCGGACCCCTCCCCCTCTCCAGATGTTATGGACGCAACGGAATAAAAAGAGATAAACACCCAATTTGAATTCTAAAAAGTGTCAACGGCTCTTGTATTATTTCTTCCCTCGCGAGGCGTCACGACATTATTACACGGTTCATTAGGGACGCAAGAGCCTCGGGGCGATGTTGACTGTATGATGCCCCGACTCAGCCAAGACGAAAATGTGGAACGACGGAAAAAAAACGAGAAGTGAAAGGTTATACCGGGTATTAGAGCCAACCAGGCACGGGCTCTGCTCCAATGTTTCCGACGAATCCGGAAAGAGTTGCGCGCGCAAGCGAGTAAATTGTGACGAGCGATGACGGTAGACGGATTTAATGATTGAACCAGGGGAAGGGGAGCTTGATAATCACTCAGGATTTTGGGAATGTCAGATGAAACAGTAATTGATGTACTTTTTTTGATGAGAGGAGAAGATTCTCACGAGAATTTTGCTTTTGATTCGAAAATGATTTCTCGGGTTTTGGAGACGACCTGTTTTGCCCCAGTAGTTGTCGAAATACAGATCGAGAACTGCTTCTCCATCATAAAGTTGGTCTGCAATATATAGATGATTGCTTGGCTTTTTAAATGTTTACGTGTTCCTTTTGCTTCCGAATTAGTGATGCCCCAAGACAAGACAAGACAAGAATTACGTATTTCTTGTGTAATTTTGGGTTTTTCTGTTTTGTTCCAATTGGCAAGAGAAAATTCGTTTTTTGTCTTGTCGGATATGAGCAAGAGAACAAAAATTCTTGTCTTGTCTTGCGTACTCTTGTGCACCTAGACTATTTTCTTTTTCAATTCCGTGAGATTAATAAATTGAGTTTTCCTCGTTTGGTTCGTATGGCTCGTGATTAGTTGACAATTTGTGCATTCAGTGTTCCTTCAGAACGGTTGCTTTCAAAAACTGGTCTCATCATCAGAAAACAGCGGAGTCGATTGAGTAACAAAAATGCTGAGTACTTGCTGTGTATGAATTCATGGTTCTCATCTCCACTATAGCTCTAATAATGAAAGATGCACTATTCAAGAAGAAAGATTAATATAATCGAGGAATACATAATTCTTCACAATATCCAGGGATAGATAAAGTGTTATTTAACAAAATGCCTCTTGTGAACTTGTCTCTTGTCTTGTCTTGTCCTTCTTATCCAGAGAAAAATCTGTCTCTTGGCTTGCCGCTTGCAGCCGTACTCTTGTCTTGTCTTGTTTCTCTTGCGCTCTTGCGGCATCACTATTTCGAATAGAAACTTTGTAATACATTTACTTGAATTGAACAAAACAGTCCTTGGCGTCACGTTACATGTATCCACCACAAAAATGGAAAAGTTCTATTTTTTAACCTAATATAATCCCTAGTCGAGAAATTTTCTACTTTCAAGAATTGATCAGAAATTCGTACCTAGGAAATGATTACATTGAAATGATTAAATTGAGCTTTCCGTACATCACATTGAACGAAATTTGTGATATCCACGTTTGGGTTGAATTGCCGTAATCTGTGATTGTGTTATTGTAAACTGTTGTGATTGTTTTTAGTCAAGAAATATAAACTTCTTTCAACTCAACGACATCTTACGACAATCTCAAAGTTTTTTCCGCGTAACAATATTCATCCTGATTCGACATACGAAATGTTCACTTCAATTATAATTTACTTGTTGATTGAGATAACAACGTATTTAGTCATGAGGATAATTTTGATTTTTGAGTAAACCAACGAATTTCCGGAGTTGACAAACTTTTGGCTAGAAGGAAATCAAATACTCTCATCATTGCGACAAATAAAAGGAAATTCAATTCTAGAGAAGCTCGATTTCTCCCAATCAAATGTATCTCAAGAAGAGATAACTGGTATTCACTGTGAAATCATGTTTATTTGAAAATTAATAACCAAATGATAGTTGGTGCAAATAAAATTCTCTTGATAAAATTATCTTAAAATGGAGAAAATCTCTATTTTCATCCCCGTTCGTAGAATATTTTCACGCGTAGGGAATGTTTTTAGGAACATCCGAAGTCACTGAAAGTCAAACATACGAAAAGATGGCATTGCGCATTGGATTCGGTGGCAGTTTTTATGGATTCCGTTTCCGCGTAACTTCCGCCGGACGATCTCATCTCCTCTCGTCCCTTCCGTCACCACCTAGCAGTGTTCACTCCCTTTTTTCGTCCCTTTTTCACTCGCCAACACCGCACCCACGCGTGATTCTCTGGGTGTATGGAGAGGTAGATGGACATCCGTTTCCTGCGAAAACGATTCGCCCCGTTTTCATCCATCTTTGAATGGATATTGTCAAGTGTAAATATTCTGGAGTGGTAATTTTTTGGGAATTTTTCACGAGTTTTTGGACTATTTATTTCCATTAAAATTTTTTTTAGCTTTAGCTCGCCGGGGGTTGAGGGTTTGGAAGACAATTTGAATGCAATTACGGGGGGGAAGGGGTGTCAATATTGATTGTAGAGGGGTTTGCCGGGGTAAATATTGACAAGTGAATTGTAAACAAGACGATGGCATTGTTCTATGGTGGAGAGGTGTACTTTTCATTTCTTTTGGAGAAGGAGAAGGGAGTTCTCAATGAATTTTTCATCATTTTTGGCGGAAATTATTTCTGCAGTGGAACGAATTTCACTGCAAATTTTAAAACTTAAATTTGAAGGATTACAAAGCTTCCGTTCGGAAACAGAAATGTTAAATAATTAGGTTGTTGGTTCACTGTTGGGAATTTTTTGAACATTAAGCAACAGTACTAAGCACGTTAAGCACTTGAAGTCTCAATATTGTGAAGTTAAATTCAATATGAGATCAAATCGTTCATGGAATCTCTCATTCAGGTTAAAAATTCGGGATAATTGGGTCTTACATGCTAGATTATCACTGATATTTCAATGACATCTAGAATTTCCAAATTCATTGCGGAAATTGAACATCACATCCAACTTAATTTTCAGTGGATTGAAAAGTCAGGGAAATTTCTGCTTGGAATTTCAAATTATTTAATAATTTTCATCATCATGTGAACTCCAGAATTCAACTGATTTTTCAGTAACAAAATACGTGAAAATTTTGTGCGAATGAGTGATTGTTAAAAACTTCAAGATTTTTTAAGGGAGAGCCGGGTAAAACGGCCCTTTTGACTTTTTTTGTGATACTCATAACTCAGAAACGAATTCCTCGATTGAGATCAGTCTAGGCTCACTATAAAGGGGGAGAAATGTAGTTTCCATGGAAAAAAAATTATTTCATTTTCTTGAAAATTGAATGAGCTGTTAACATTGTTGAAAAAATCAAAAGGAGCTGTTTTACCCCACTCTCCCCTACTTGAAATTTCAGGAGTAATTTTCTAAACAGTGCATTGAATTTCAGGGATTTATCTTCTAAATTTACGCAACCAATTTCTTATTCTCAGTACAATTGAATTAGGGTTTTTCACCTGCTTTTTCCTATACCATAGCAATTCCCACCTCAAACCTCATGTTTTCACCCAACCTATACCCTTAAAGGTTCATATGGGTAAAAAGCCCGAGAGCTGAAACCATGTAAAACGGAAAAAGTTAACAATGTACACTCTGCTGCCTTGTTGTATCATTGACGTTAATAAAAATCTTCAAAAGTTAAAAAAAAAATTGCAAGCGGCTGTATCTTCGATACAGCTGCAATTGTACATTGATACGTCCATGGTCTTTCTTTCTTCCTCGAATTTTCTAGAAACTTCTTACATTCCCTCGAGATTTCTGGAAACTCTTTGAATTGTCTCGAATTTTCTAGAAACTCCGTGAATTTTTTCGAAATTTCAGGAAACTTCTCAAATCACCTTGAAATGTTTAGAATTTTCTTGAATTCCGATAGATGGCGCTGCGCATAAGGACTGTTTCCCAAAATGACCTCCCATATTGAAGCTGTAGACGTATCCACGCAAAAATTCTCAGTACAATGCTCTCTAGAACTCTGAATTTTTCTTCCCTGTCCACCAACAAAAATACATTTTTAATTCAATTCATTTCCTTTCATTTCTTGTTTCAAAAACCACCGGACAATATTTACTGAAATTAAATCGTTATCCTCCCCTTCACCCATAAATAAATGTAATTTGACATGAATATATGCGAATGGCGGTTGGGGGGGGGAGGGGGTCAACACATCTCTGTCATGAGACACATGGAATCTGCTGACTCGTCACGTCGAAGAAAAGAGAGAAGTAATATTCCCTTCTGCCTCGAGTTAAACCTCAGCCTGCATGGCGAGAGACCGACTGTTGTATACACCGTTGCGGTGACATCTTTATCGTACCGCGGAGAGCTTGGCTGCCACCTTGGTCCTATCTCCGGTCATCCGAAAAAAAACACCCATCACCTCGTGCTCCGAAGGTACTCTTTAGTCCCAGACTTTCGTTTCTCTTTATTATTTTTTATTTCTCACTGATGGACATGACTCGGGTATCGGAGCTGGACGACTTGTCTCACCTATTCGGGGCTTTTGTCGGTGCCTAGGGGTCAAACAGGTCATTCTTGTAGCTAACCCTGTTCCAGAGATGAATTTTTATCGACTTATTTTGTGGTATGAGGTGAAAAAAGTTCGCTAGAGAATTCATTTTGTGA
The DNA here is from genome assembly GCF_001412515.2 of Diachasma alloeum. NCBI lineage: Eukaryota > Metazoa > Arthropoda > Insecta > Hymenoptera > Braconidae > Diachasma > Diachasma alloeum. Next base: position 1,875,344 of record NW_021680379.1, on the reverse strand, counting down.
AGGAATTTGGTTTTTTGTCATTCATATACTGGAAGGATAACTGAAAATATATTTTTCTGATATAATAATTGGGCTATTTTTGTGGATAATGAAACAAGATGTCTATGAATTTTTTCGATTTTTTCAGACACAATTTAAACGGAAATAAAAATTTTAGTTTTCCATAAACAAATTACTGTTTTTAAGAAACTTATGGTTCTAATAAGCCGTTCTTGTAATCAATCCTGTCCTAGAGCCAAATTTTTATCAACTTATTTTGCGCTATGTGTAGATTGCTGAAAAATTCATTTTGTGGAGGAATTTGATTTCCTTTCATTTATGTATTTGAAGGATTATTGAAAATAATTTTTTCTGATATAATAATTGGTCAATTTCTTCTGGATAATAAAATGGTGTCGCTAGAAACTCCTTCAATTCCCTCGAAATTTCCAGAAATTCCCTGAATTTCCTCGAACTTTCCAGAAACTTCTTGAATTTTTTTGAAATTTCAAGAAACTTCTCGAATTACCTCGACATGTCTAGAATTTTCTAGAATTCCGCCGGATGGCGCTGCACATAAGGACTGTTTTCCAAAATGACTCTCCATATTGAAACCATAGACGTATCCACGTCAAAAAAACTCTTCAGATAAAATAATTAATCCCAATGGTTCCATCACACATCCCCAAAAATACTGGAAAAAAAATTCCTCAGCCGTTCGAAAAACAGACGGTCATAGGAAGGATCGCAATCTTCACGTGCCAGAGATTCCATTCTCTGCCGTCGAGTGACGTCTTCACGTGTGGCTCTCTCAGGAACGAGAGGGGTCATCATATGAGCGGCACGGTGAGAAATCGAACGCCCGGAGGAATGCCATCAGCCATAGCACACCAGTCTCTCATCCCGTGTGTTAATGGTCCCACTTAACGTCTCAACCTGCGGATCTTCCATCCCCTATTCCCCTCCCACTCGTTCGCCAGAGGTTTCTCCCTTCAATCCGTCTTATGTACGCTGTTTCTCTCCTTTTCTCGCGTTAATAATCGACAATATTTATTACGAATTCGTCATGGCTCGACTCTAGATGACGACCAGTTGAAAATTATGAGAAATTTATTTAACTCGTCTACGGGGATTTATGGGGGCGTTTTTTTGGCCGAGATTTGTGTCTTAATCTCGAGCATCTGTTGTAGAATATCATAATTTTCCTATTTTTATGCACTCCATTTAATTTTCTCAATAAACAATTGATAAAATCAGTTGATTATAAATGAATTAATGGATGGGAGTTATTATTAATTTATTAATCAATAATCTTCGATCAATTTGTAACTGCCATCATCATCATTATAGTAATCTGAAAAAATTTACATCTTCGATTTGCATTCTCCTCATTTTTTTTATTAATTTGATGGAAATGAAATGATAAAAGTCGAATTATCCAAAAATATCAAGGGACGTTGGACAAACATAAAAACCACATTTATGTAATTGTCATTGATTGTCATTGTGATCTCTGAGGAACTATTCGGCCGTTGATGTTGATATTTTTGCTGTTGTTTGTGTCGAAATTTAGTGCGGTTAGCTATGTCTTGTACATAACTGATTTAGATATTAACGAGACTAAACATTAATCGAGTCATGAGCCTGATGAAGCGAAAATAATTAGCAAAACGTGGCAAAATGACAATTAGATAAATGTTTTCACTTTTCTCCAACATCCTTTGATACTTTGAAATAATTAACAACAATGGAGATGAATCCGAACACAAGTGGAAATCAAATCCACGAATTCGATTACGGATTAGAGTACTACGGGTTCACCATGGCTCGAGTTTAGATGACAACCAATTGAAAATTTTTTTTTTATTTTTTTATTTTTTATATTTCATTGGTTTTATCGAAGTAATTCTCGATTTGAAACCCCTCCTCTAGCCTGCCTCCCCTCCTTTCTTTTTCCCCTCATTGGTATCTCCGGTATCATGGCCGTCTTACTCTTAGCTGTGCCCCATTCGAGCTAGGACTGCACGGGAAACCATGTAAAACCCCAGTCGCACAGCCGGTCGATTGTGCAGTGCCCTAATATATCCATCTGTCACACTGACTAGATGGAGACACTAGGCCGCTCCACCGTACCTACCGCCCGTAATTTTTGTGCGAGCGAGGTGTTCCTAAGCGGATCACCCATCAAGTACTAACCCAGCTCAACGCTGCTTAGCTTGGATGTTTTTATTATCAAAAATATATCGACTATGTTGTGACGAAAGCAATTTCTTACTTATTTTAATTTTCTTCCAAGTCAGAAAAGTTTAATTGTAATAATTAATCGACAATTTTCAATCAAGTGTTAATTCACTAAATGAAAGAATTCATTTCGGAAAAATGTTGAAATGTTTTGATAGGAACTCGTGTTTCCAATGCAAATAATTAAAATTGCTCTGACAAAACCGAAAATGAGTGAAATGAAATTTCTTGGAAATGACTGTGGAGGATTTATACGAGCGAGCGGACGCTGCGTATATACGTCCTCCGGGGACAACCCGAGTGCACAAAAGGGGTTGACGATGAATCGCCTCCGGTGAGGGCAGCAGCAGTGGACAAATGGGGACATTAAGTCGCTTTTGCGGCCGCCGAGGGGGGAGAGAGAGAGAGCTTTTCCTTTCTCTCATTTCTACACGGAAGAACTCTTTCGCGGACGACTCTATGTACACCCCCTTCTCAGGAGAGAGGGAGACTGTCCGATCGCAATCGAGTTCCGGTCGGAAGCCCTTCCCTCCCGGACCCCATATATATCCTATCTCGACAAGATTATCCGGACGAGCTGGACTCTACCTAATTTCTACGTAATTTTTATCAATTCGGTACTGCTGGGGGGACAGTTGAGGAAATGATTCAATGGGGGAACGGAGGAGATACTGCAAAATCGTCCATGAATTGGGACTTTTGCGGGCAATTGCATTGTGAGACTTATGATCGAATTGAGACTTCCGAAAGTTTTACTTAGAAACATCAGGAAATTTCGATTTGCGATTTTTGAAAGTCTCGGGGTTATTACATAATTGTTAGTGATGCCGCGAGGCGCGAGAGAAACGAGACGAGACGAGACAAACGAGACGAGACGAGAAGAGTCACTCGAGACAATGATAGAAACGAGATGAGACGAGAAAAGCCGGTCAAGAACTAGAGAAACGAGAGGCGAGACGAGAGTCGACAGAGCCCCCCCCCCNTCCCCCTCTCTGCCACTCTGTGTATTTTTTTCCGTGCAAATTGGATTATAGAAACGAGACGAGACGAGACGAGACGAGATGGATGAGACTAGACGAGACGAGACGAACGAGACTAGACGAAACTAGACGAGACGAGATGGAACGAGACGAGACGGACGAGACTAGACGAGACAAGCCGGAACGAGACGAGATGAGACGAGACGAGACGAGACGATACGATACGAGACAAGACGAGATGAGACGAACCGGACGAGACTAGAGTAGACGAGACGAGACGAGACGAGACGAGACGAGAGAATGGTTTCCTGACAACGAGAAGAGACAAGAAGATGCAGTTTCTCGTCTCGTCTCGCAGCATCACTGATAATTGTATACAATAACTTCCTCCCTTCGGGTCGGAAAGTTAAGAATTGAAAGAGAAGAATGCAATAATTATTAGAGGAGAATGAAGCGAAGTTAAACGGGCTATTTCTACGCGGAAAAAATATAAATTATTTTTTACTATGTGAATATAGTAATCGTGGACCATAGTCGCCGCACTCAAAATTTGCTCTTAAACATAGTAAAAATTATGAGTCGGTATAGTAGAAAGTGTTAGAATAAAAGTAAAATTTAATTTGACACGAGTAAAAATTCGGTTAAGATAAACCAAATTTTAAAGTGGTTTCGGTGCGATCCTGGATTACTATGTTCACATTGTAATTTTCGATTTTATATTCTCTACGTGTACATATCATGTGAATATAATTGAAACGCAATTACAAATTTCTTCCACAAAATACATAAAATCATGATTTTCTTAAAATATCAAAACAATTTTCTTGAAATTAATAAATTGTATCAAATTGGTAATTTGATTATGACAAAAATTTTATATGAAAAAAGAAAAGCGGTCCACTTGATATAATTAAATCCTTCCTTTGAGGCAAGTAAATAAGTTCATTCATTTCCAGCAGACATTATTGAGCCAAATAATGAATTCCAAAGAAAGGATTTTATTTGCTTCAAAAAGGAACTATTTTTCGCGTCATCTTCATTCGTAGAAAACAATTGACCTGTGGCCGGGGAAATTATCATTGTGAAACGTCTTACATGATCCCGAATACCGCATTCTGATTGGCTGAAATCATAATTGAGGAAATAATCAACGAAATTCAGTGTCTTGTTCGAAGAAATGACCTCAACTCTTGACTTTCCTCGTGCGCATGATAATTTCGGGACACCCGGTGCACTGACTGCAGGTATATCGCTGGTATGAGAGAGAGAGAGGGCGGGGGAGGGAGCCGGGGACCTGTCACATTACGGAGTGGAATTTATGCCCGATGCCCAGCGGCGTGACAAGTTGCCCCTGATGAACGGCCCCGCCGCGAACTCTTGGCCCTCTGCAACGTGCCGTATAGTGGCGAAGGCACTGAAAATCACCTCGCCCGTTCTGCCTCGCGAAATTCGGTACGAAATAGCCATTGATTTTTTTAATCCTCCCCATCAATCTCAGATAAAAAATATCACTGGACGTTCACTCGTTAAATGAATATAAACCACTAAAAACTGGAGAAATTTATTTGTTGCTGGAGGGTGTATGAACAATTTAAAAAATTTATTCAATGTGGACGACATATTTCGCGCACATTATGAATTAATGCATTGAAGTTGGTCATTTAGAAGATTTTTCGTGGGTGGAAAAAGATTTTTTTCCAAGCAAGGCGGGCTGCCGAAGTTCGGGGCCCGTTCCTCAGCCGGGCCGCGCCGGACTTGGTTGAAACCTAGGATGATAACTTGCGGCCAGGTCTGGGCGCGGATCTCGGCCCAGCGTTGGTTGCCAGTCGTTGGCCAGGCTCAATTAATCATTACTTAATTACATGAATATGATATGAGTGATTGAAATACAAGTAAATCAATATTACTCCTGAGCATTCGTGACAGGTTCAAGGAGGAAAAAAAATCAATACCGGCATGCGACTGGCACGGGTCCGGCTGCCAAACTATTCATGACAATTATCAATAATCACAAAAACAAAATAATTAACACTCTTAAGAATGATTTTTATCATTAATTGTGCCCTACCTACCAAACCCTGACGCAATCATCGCTGAAAGACCGATTTTGTTGACTTGAAATATTACCCTGACTTGGGCTCGAACCCACGACCTCACGATTACTAATCCGACACCCCAACCACTAGCCTACCACGCAATTAGTAAACTCTCTACTTCAAATCGTTCATATTAATTTCGCCTCGGTGTTTTTCCACTTGATCGTTTCATTATTCAGTTCATAGAGATATTAAGTCATTCAACTATACTTTAATCGGTAAATTAATTCAATAATGAATAATCATAATGATAATTATAACAATGATGATTAATTTTTAATAGAGAGATACAAAGTTTCAGTCAATACTTGTGAGATACAGTAGACTCCCGTTAGAGTCACACTCAAGGGGCTGTTGGAGAAGTGAATTCGGGGAATGCGACTGTATTCACCTTCCACCACCACGCGCTGACTCCGGGCGTCATTTCTCAGAATTGACATTGACAAAATAAAAATACTGAATTTGTCTTTTTATTTTATTGATGAAAAAATGAAAATATAATAATAATTATCATAACAATTATGATATTATAATAACCAATAAAAATAAAAATTAATTAGTTATGATTAATGATTAACTATTGTCATGTGGATCCATTTTTCAACTCGTTTAGATTTTCACTCGATCAACTAACTAATGAAATTTTAACTTATTTTACCACAATAAAAGTGTAACCTCTCTCCGTGACGATCAGGACCAGACTAAATGTCTACCTATCGTAAATTCATATTTTCAGTATTTTATTTTGCGAATTACAGAGAATTCAAAAACAATGACTCCTCCAGGAAAAACAGGAGCATTCATTTAAAGGCTTTTGTAGGTAATGGAGTGGGGGGAGCGCTCGCGGGCCGAAAAATCGATGAGGGGAAATGCGACTATAACGAGTGTGACTCTAACGGGAGTCTACTGTACTTGAGTTTAGAACGAAATCTTGAGATCCGTGATTTTAGAAATCTTTTCGGAATTACGAATTTCCTTTAGTAGCCATTGAATTTATAAAGAAAAAAAAAGTTGCATCCATTCAGATAAAAAATCACTCATATTTTTTTGCCAAATTGCGACAGCCGTCATAAACGCCTCGTCATATGACGGGTCATGTCACGCATTTGCATCTCTATCCTCCACAGTACGCTCTCCCAAGATAAGATTTTCTCGAATAAAAATTCAATAAAAATTCAATCACTGCCGAATAATGAATTTAATCCCAGGAAATTGTGAATTAACACTTCGAGGAAGGCGCAATGGCGTTGCAAAAGAGTGGAAAGCAACAACCATTCGTGTTTGAAGAATTCAAAAAAAAAATTGCAAAATTCCCATATGATTTTAACGCCCCTAACCTCCCGCAAGACACGGCGAGGCCGTCGGAGAGCGGCGTGCCGCGCAGCGATAAACACGACAAGTTACGATTTCTCGGAGTCGGTTATCCCCGCAAGCCGTTAGCCTTCTCCGAGAGCTAACGCCCCGCGTAGGTGTTGTATTGGCCGAACTAACCCACACGCACCCAGTCAGCCATATGTCATCTTTGGAAATTGGTTAATTAATTTTTTTAGATATTTTACACTTTTTTCATTCTGCCCTACCTCGTCTATCTGCTGAGAGAGAATTCGACGGTAAG
>NW_021680379.1:1852881-1868423 GCF_001412515.2 Diachasma alloeum | reverse complement strand
GGGGGGGGGGGGGGGGGGGAGAAAGTCGGGGTTTATTGAGAATGAAAAGGCCAAGGGACGACACGTGCGCAGCCTCCGTGCGTCATACTGTCGCCATGTGATGATAAGTCGTCACGGGGATGGAGCTAATCCTTCGTTGTTACGTCAAAACCAGACGTTTCCAGGTTTCAAACTGCGGAAAAATAACGGTAAATGGAAGGGTAAACCTTTTTTTTTCGTGAGTACTCGGCGACAATGTGTTTTGCATCGAAAAAATCCCGGTGCGTGGACAACAAATCATTTTTTTGTCACAAGGAAAAAAATTGAGAGTAAGAATTTCAGTTTGAAAGCTGAGAATTTTTTTAGGATATTTCGAAGTAGTACAGTTTTTTTCTTTAGGAACTCTCTTCAATTTTGTCATCCATTCTTCTTGAACTCGGAACTTATTTTTCTATTGCGACTCGTTAGAGAATATTCTAAAAATCGGGAAATTTTGGTGAGGCTATTTTTTGAGAAACCTCCCAGGTGGCCGAGCTGCCACAGTTCGGGGCCGTTCCTCAGCCGGGGCTGTGCCGACTTGGTGGAAACCTGGGATGATAACACGGGGCCAGGTCTGGGCGCGGATCCCGGCCCAGCGTTGGTTGCCAGTCGTTGGCCAGGCTCAATTAATCATTACATAATTACATGAATATGATGTGAGTGATTGAAATACAAGTAATTCAATATTACTCCTGAGCATTCGTGACAGGTTCGAGGAGGAAAAAAAATCAATACCGGCATGCGACTGGCGCGGATCCAGCTGCCAAACTATTCATGACAATTATCAATAATAACAAAACCAAAATAATTAACACTCTTAAGAATGATTTTTATCATTAATTGTGCCCTACCTACCAAACCCTGACGCAATCATCGCTGAAAGACCGATTTTGTTGACTTGAAATATTACTCTGACTTGGGCTTGCACCCAAGACCTCACGATTACTAATCCGACACCCCAACCACTAGCCTACCACGCAATTAGTAAAATCTCTACGTCAAGTCGTCCATGTTAATTCCGCCTCGGTGTTTTTCCTCTTGATCGTTTCATTATTCAGGTCATAGAGATATTAAGTGATTCAACTATACTTTAATCGGTAAATTAATTCAATAATGAATATTCATAATGATAATTATAACAATGATGATTAATTTTTAATGACGATTCTTCTTTTCGTCGTGATAATTAGCGAATGACATATGATTTCAATGGCTACAATGTCATCTCGACCATCGTATTTTTACGATTAAATCCTTAAAATTTTACCCTCATGATTCCACCCCTACCATCAACCCTCACAATGTTACTCTTTTGATTTTCTTGCCCCTGTTATTACGATTTAACCCGGGTAATTTTACTCTTCAAATTCCCCCTCATGACTTCACCCCTGCGATTCGATTCTCATCATCTCACCCTTACGACTTGACCCTCACAATTACACCAACGGCTGGAGCCCAATGGAGGCAACGATTATTGAAAAATTAGACATCTTTTCAGAGATAAATGTATATTTTTCGGAAATCATAATAGCGAATAACAAATAGGAATATAATATCTTCAGAATGGTTTTTCACAATTCTTGATGAATAAAAAACAGTTTTAAGTGAGAATACTGTTTCGTAAATTGAGAAGGTTTTGTCCGTGGAACCTGTTTATACGTCAGCATATATTGTTTTTTGAAATGATGTTCGAAACTTTGCAATGCTATTGTTTTTTAATTTTTTCTAATTAAGCGCTTAACCTCTCGCGTACGGGGCCTTTCTATTACGAAGCCTGACGTGCGCTTAATATCACTGAGATTCGATAAATTCTGATGCATGAATTATTATAAAACGCATTAAAAATTGAAGCTACACTATCCAGTTGTCGAATGGCGTTGGCGGAATTGGATTATCTGTCACAGTTTTGAAATTATCCAGTTTTGAACAGAATCATGCGTTTTTGCTTGGGCCCATAATTCGCTTTCTAGTTTAAACCTTCAAGACACATTCAAGGAGTCAGGAATAATTAAGGAAGTCACCTTTTTATAAGAATGCATAAGATAATTAACGAGTTACTATTGTGCCAAATGGAGCCATTTTGCATAACTAAGGATATCCAAGTACTTTGGCCTTTTTTTCTCCGGTGAAATGCGTTTCTACTTTTGTAGTCGAACATCAAAGCTTCCATTTGAGGTCCATTTTACCCTAAGTTTCCGGACATTTTGCAATGGTTTTATTTTTTAAACTCTACAGGTCTGAATTTGAATCTCGGTACTGAACCGTTAGAAATCATTATAAAAATCTGAAAAAAAAATTAGAAAGTTTACTTTTGAAGGAAGATTGATGAAATACTTGAGAAATTGCAATTCCACCATAAAAATAATTTGTTCAGAATCGTAATAAATTTATTCGTATTCAGAATTTTACCAGAAATCGATTTCACGCAAAAAAAATTTCTTCGAAAGTTTAAATAATTTCAATTATTTATTTATCAACAAAGAATGTTTGAAAAATGATAATTCTGCGCAAAATGTAACTTACATGAAGAATATGATTTTTTTCAAATGTTTCTTACGCAATTTAATTGACAAATTTGACAAATAATTGAATCCGTAGTGTAGTCTGTACCAAACTGTAAAAGGTACTTGGGTATTCTTAATTGAAGAACAATGGATACACCATATCAGAAATATTTTTTAATATAATTCCTCGTCAATTTCAATAGTATTCACTTCTCATCAAACAAAAATTCTTCAAGTTTTCTTGAACGTCATCACCTCCATTAAAATTGCTGAAGATCGCTTAGGCCAACTGATCATCATCTAATTATCTGAATCATTTGCAACGGTTAACAATTGCATCGAAAAAAGTATTCACTTTAATTTGCTGCAAAACAAAAATTATTCCAAAATACAAAAACGAATTTTCTATTCGACAAAATTTCTTTCTCTCCCTTGTCATCTCTGAATATTTTCGCTTAATTTATATCGACCGTATTTCAACAAAAGCATAAATTCGCCGCTGTTGACATTACATCGGCCATAAAAATAATTCAAAAATTCTGCATAACTTAAAAAATCAAATTAGTTTCAATGAAATCGAGTGACAAATCTCTCAATTATCGCTGGCATTTCGCAAACGTAAGCTCTCAACTTCAAACACGAAATCTCCCGTTACACCTTCTGAGAAATGTTCATTTCGCGCAAAAAGAAAATAAATAAAAATAAAATAAGAGAAAAAAAAGAATTTGTGTACCGGGTGTAGAGCGTTAAAGCACCGCTGCACGTGCAGTTTATATTGTACATACATGCAGTGGTGCCACAAACGACGCGCGAGCGTTCAAAGAGCGTCAAAGTAGAAATATGGAGGAGAAGGACAGAGTCGGCGAGATGTGGGCAACTGTAGAGGAGGGAAATACAGAAAATTAAAGAAAATATATGTACGTGAGTGTGTTTGTTGATGGGTGTCCCTCTGTGCTGGCTTGATGTCGACTTACAACGAAGCGACATGGGTGTCGTGTTGCTTTGTTACTTGTGCTCCGACACGGGCCATATTGGCATTAGGTTTGCATTCTGCTAAATCTCTTATTTGCTTACTTCTCGGTTTGAAATCAGGGAATCGTATTGCGTATCACGGTGTCTCTTCTAAAAACACGTAGTTTTTCATAAGTGTACACCTGGCATTCCTTTATCAGTTAATTATTATGAGTTTTTACTGTGTCAGTGTTGAATTTAGCGAAATATTCTTAAAATTGTTGTGAAGTCAATAGGAAAAATCATAGCAATTAAGAGAATGGAAATGAGGGAAAACATTTTCAAATGAAGAAATGCATGAATTTCTTGTTTGCTTACTCCTGTTTGAAATTAGGAAATCGTTTTGCGTATCACAGTGTCTCTTCTAAAAACACGTAGTTTTTCATAAGTGTACACCTGGCATTCCTCTATCAGTCAATTATTATGAGTTTTTACTGTGTCAGTGTTGAATTCAGCGAAATATTCTTAAAATTATTGTGAAGTCAATAGGAAAAATCATAGCAATTAAGAGAATGGAAATGAGGGAAAACATTTTTAAATGAAGAAATGCATGAATTTCTTGTTTGCTTACTCCTTTGTTTGAAATCAGGAAATCGTTTTGCGTATCACAGTGTCTCTTCTAAAAACACGTAGTTTTTCATAAGTGTACACCTGGCATTCCTCTATCAGTCAATTATTATGAGTTTTTACTGTGTCAGTGTTGAATTCAGCGAAATATTCTTAAAATTATTGTGAAGTCAATAGGAAAAATCATAGCAATTAAGAGAATGGAAATGAGGGAAAACATTTTTAAATGAAGAAATGCATGAATTTCTTGTTTGCTTACTCCTTTGTTTGAAATCAGGAAATCGTTTTGCGTATCACAGTGTCTCTTCTAAAAACACGTAGTTTTTTTTATAAGTGTACTACACCCCCTGCTCGCTGCGCTCGCCAATCCCCATATGACCCCCTCATCCTCATTCTGACCCTTGTGACCCTCAATCTGACCCTAATGACTTTTACTCTGACCCTCATGATCGTTACTTTGACCCTTGTGATCCTTATTTTGACCCTTGAGACCCTCAATTGTGAAGTCTTAATTTCGAGTACCGAATTTTCATCACCAGAAGTCGATTTGGATTTTTATAATATAGAGACATTTTTTGAAATGAAAATTGGGCCAATTTAAGATATTTTTTTATATATTTTATAAAATATAAATTTTACCGTGTGGGGGGCCGAGTGCCATGGGGTGTTCTACTCGCGTAGGGTTGGCATCCGAGCCGAAGGCGAAGATTGGCCAACCACGCGAGTAAAAAAACCCCATGGCATTAGTCGTGAACGATGTTTTTCCGTAGTGATTTTCACTTTTATGAGTTTGGAGAAGGGCCAATACCAATTCCCGGACGAGAAAAAGTGAAGGTTAGTACGGAAAAATGATTTTCCGAGGTAACTTTTTACCTTTGAATCAGGGTTTTCTTTTGAATTCTATGTCTTGATGATTGAATGCCACCTAGGAACATTATATGTCGGTTACCTTTGTAGAAAGAATAGAGAAAAAACAAAATAAATGAAGTACCTGCCCCTCTTTGACTTTTCCATAGTCATCAAAAATAGATTTTGAAAAATGATGAATTGAAACAACTGATAACCTCCACCTGTTGCTCCTGCCAAATAAACTCGTTGACCCTATCCCCCGAAAATTAGTAAATTAGTGGAGCCGAGAGAGAATGACCGTGGGAGGGGCAGGAGTGTGATGAGAACGCAAAACTACCGCTCGCCTCGTCTTCTCGTTATCCCGAGGTAGATACTAGCCACTTTGAAAATATCATCCCAGTTTGTTACGCTCTCTCGTTCATACCAAATTCATAAGATAGATTTTTCGTCCAGGTGGAGTTTTTAGTTTCGGTCGATGGGCGTGATCACTGGCCCACCGCAAATCAGGTGTTCCGCTAGTTGTTTTTCCCTAATTCCTAAAACAATGGGTTTGACAGTGGGAAGTGTAAATAGATCTTCCCAGATTTGCCAGGTATTGAATGGTCTTGTGTTTTGGAACATCTCAATTTGTCGAGTAAACAAACACCTGTTGAAGTATTTTTACTCGGACTAAAATGCACTCTTCTCGAGATAAAGTAATTATTCTATAAAGACTCCATTGAACAATTTTGAAAATTTTTGTTGAATTGCAGTTTCACTAAAATTCAAGTTAATTTCCTCATTGTAAATTCACAATTTTATGGAAAACTCAATGGAAACTTGAAATTTTGATAAATTAAAAGAATAAAATAAAATAGATTAATAAAATTAAATCTAAATGATTAATTATGAATTGAAATATGAATGTAATAGTAGTTGATAATTAGTAATAATAATTATACTTAATTATTATTAATTAAATAAATCGTAATTATTTCATTCATGGAAGAACGAATGGAGACTGTATATTGTAGTTCACTTATTCTATGAAAATTAATGGAAAATTAATAAACTATCCATGAAATTTGAATGTTTTGGTAACAATGTAAGCTTCAATGTTCTATGTGAGATAATTCATCAAGTAGTTTCGTATTTTTGAGAATACCTTTTACAGTAGACTCGTAATAGTCGTATGCGTGGGGGAATAGGGGAAGCGAATTTTGAGAATGTGACTGTATTTCCTTACCCCCACCCCGCACCCGCGACAACCGCTACTTAAAGAAATTCACGTCGAATACACTGGTTTGTTTACGTTTTGAGTCTCATAGGTGATGGAGTGGGAGAAGCGCTCGAGCGACGAAAACTGGGCGGGGAAACATGAGAGGGGAAATGCGACTATAGCGAGAGTCTACTATTGTACTTGAATGGAAAGTTTATGACCTTGAGATGACCCCAAACAATAATAGAATCTCCTTCGCAAAATAATAAAAGAGAATAATAACAACAATTAGGAAAAATAATACTCTCCCCAATTCTTTTGTTTACAACAAGACTTTTTCGATGACTTTGAGTTGACCCCTAAACAATACATCCTTGAAATGTGGACGTCCACAAGACAAGGGACCACTGTCGATTCTAGTTTCCGAGATATTCACATTTTTGTGTCAGAAACTCCCATTTGCACCAATGTTAAATTGTTTTTTTCATCTTCTCCAACGACGTCATTTTTTTTTTACTCCATGAAGATTATTTTGGGCTCAAAATATGCGGAAGGTTATCAATATTACCAGAGTATACATAACACTACATCGACAAAGTGGTCCCTTTTGACGCGGACGCCCACAAATATTTAATAGAATCTTTACTGAAAGATCCGCACCAAATAGATGTCAATTTCATGGGTATTTTTTAGCCAAAATACTTCACTGAATTCATTCCAAACTCACGACTTGTTCAAAAACTTGATAACCTTGATATTCAGCACACAACCTATCCCCCTAAATGTACAATACTCCTCATTCGCTACACACAGAGAAATATTCAATAAAAATTACGTATCTTTTCCGGTATTCCAGAGCGAAATGTGGTTGTAGGAAATTTTACGGAACTGTCACGGAATTTTTCCAGAGCGTTCCGTAATTTTTATCTGAATCTCCAGTGAAAAATTACGATATCGTCACTTAAAATTTTTTTTTTTTTTAATATTCCGGCCCTTTCTGCCCTCTGATTGGCTAATCGGCCCTATCCAACCCTATGCATGCGGCTGTGGATTCTACACTGCACCGCATTCGCACTCCTATAGAACATAGGAGTAGCATGGGAAACCACAGAAAACCCATGCCGGTATAGGCGGTCACTATATTAGCGACCCCCCGCTCGCCGGAGCCTCTGGTTGAAAGACTCGGTTCCACGGGGAATCGAACTCACAACCTTTCGCACACTAAGCTCGCACCTAGCCGCTTCGGCCACCGACGTCCATTTCGGTTCACTTAAATGTTTTTTTTTTCTGAGTCCATTCCGTAATCGGTGAGTGAATTGAAGTTCCGTAATTTTCACTGAATATTTCTCTCCGTGTAATTAAACGAGAATCAATTTGCATCCAAAAACACATCCACAATTGGTTGCAATGGGTGAACCTGAATATACAGCCTGGATAAACAGTAATTACTCAACTTCTCCAAACAAATACTCGAATAAACATACCCCAAAAAGTTATAAAAGTAGACGCCCTGCAAAGTTTCACAATGCCTAGACCAGCAGGAAACTGCGGAGAAGCGTTGTATCATATTGTTAATTCTTCTTAATAAATGAGACATAACAGCCGTTAAATGAAAGGGCAGTTTTATTAGAACACAATGAAGAGATGTTTTTAATGACAGGAGTCCAGGACACGTGAAGTTAGAATCGAAAGACAAAAATATCCGGGGTCTATCACGGAACATATTTCGGTTTGTACGTTCAAGAGGAGGGGGAAATCCGCTACAATATTATACCTGCTATAGAAGAACTATGAAGGTAGCATATGATGACAAAACGTTGATGATAACAAAACATTAAATTTTCCCCAAACACAAATCGAATTGTCACTCATTGTCTGCCCATTTCATTGATATTTTCTAGCCCAAATACTTCAATAAACTTATTCCGCACCTATTGTTCAAAAACTTGATAACCTCATCACACAACCGATCCCCAAAAATGTCCAATCTTCCTCATTCGCTAATTGAATAACAATCAATTTGCATCCAAAAACACTTCCACGATTGGTTGCAACTGCTGAACCTGAATATACAGCCTGGATAAGCAGTAATTACTCAACCTCTCCAAACAAATACTCCAATAAACATACCCGAAAAAGTTCTGAAAGTAGACACCCTGCAAAGTTTCGCAATGCCTAGACCAGCAGGAAACTGAGGAAGCGTTGTATCATATTATACCTGGGTTGGGAAGAAGTATGAAGGTAGTCTGGTTCCTGGCAGTGTTTGGGTCGTAAAATGTCCTTGCACGGAGGGTGGACACTTTTATGGTGGCCAGCCATTGTTTACCGGCACCCTGGGTGAGACCATGGGGGTCATGGCACGTCATCCGTACCTCAAAGTTCACCTTCTCCCTTCTCAGTTTCCTCTTGAAACATTGTCCGAAGAATACTCGCCCTTATTTTACGTTAACTTTCGATAGATGGGAATTCGGGACCGATGATGATGATGAAGAATGATATTTTGGGTGGGTATCATTCCAGGGATGGGGCTGGTAGGTATATCTTTAATTTTGACAGACAGAACGATGCGGATGGAGCATGCTGCAGCGACTTCAAGTGCCGAAGGTGTAGATGCGAGGGAGATGTGTGTGCTGATGGAAGATTGAGGGGGGAGGAGGGGTGGAGAACACTTGGAATATGAGGCCGCAGCTCCCCCGTTGTGATGCCGGTTAGACTTCAAAGTGCTCGGGGAGCTTCATCATCGATAGGGACCCTGATCACTGCCGACAGATTAGACGCCTCGCTTCATCCTTCACCAGGCGTTTTCATCTCTCAGTTTTCTCTGAAGTCTAGTTGGTTATTTGTCTAGCTGAGTTGAGGGGGTTTAATGTCTGCTTAGGCGGAGGTGGGAGGATTGATGGTGTTGATGATTGCATTACTTTTGTGAGGTTTATGGAAATTATCGTAATGTGTTGTAGCTGCTCTGCTGCTGGATGGCTTGAAGTCTCGTTGGTTTTGAGGATATACTGCTGAATGATTTCGGCTCAACTCCAGCATTCAATGACTCACGATCCTCATTTTGGGCCTCATGACCTTTAATCTGACCCATATGACCCTTAATCTAACCCTTGTGACCTTTATTCTGACCCTTATGACCCTTATTTTAATCCTCATGACCAGTATTTTGATCCTCATGACCCTGATTCTGAACAATGTGACCCTTATTCTGACCCTGATGACACTTAATTGAGGAATTTTTGTTTCGAGTACCAAATTTTGATCACCAGAAGTCGATTTGAATTTTTGTAATATAAAGAGATGACCGATTTTCCTGATGGTTTACATTAAAAACAATATTTTCAATTTAAAGATTTATCTGTCTCATAAATGAACTCATCTATTGAAAAAGAATTTCATCAAAACCCCATTATTTGTGGCTTTCAGATCGATTCAGCCGATTCATTCGATAACGTTCTCTCAACATTAGTGAAGATTCTACTGCTGAGTGCAATGCTCATTCACCTCGCTTATATTTTTAAAAGATTTTGTCGTGTCACCTTCAAACCAGAAGGTTTGATATTCGTCAACAAATCGTCCGATGCCGCGTCTAATCGGCTTAGGGTTATCCACCTGTAGCCCTATGGTAGTGTCTACCGTGCTACACCCAAAAGGGTGTTTCGTACAATATCACCAAGCCCCTCAGCAAATGCTGTGTATCCGGACTCATCAGTTTTGCCAAGAGGCCTCTCGAAATGTATATAGTATGGACAGCAAAATCCATTTGGTAGTTGAGGGAATGTACACCCTGGTAAAGGTGGAAAAGCGTGTCCAAAGTGCTATATTTTCTTCGAAGACTGCACCTGCTGCAGGTATAATGCCGAGGCACAGTTTTGAGTCCCTCTTTTGCGGTAAAGATACACCATTTCCAGGTATGATTTTTCGCACCGGCTAACTAGCCGTAAAATTTCATGACCATCCGGTGAATCTATTGGTGTGAAAATTTTTTACAAAATAGGATTGTTTATTAATGATTTTTAGGGCAGAGGGGGGCTTTGAAAAATGGACTTCGCTCTGATGAATTCTTGAAAACAATTGATTTAAGTTGAATTGAATTGAATTTATCAGAATATTTTAAGTTTATCTTAACTTATGAGTAAACAAATGGAAAATTGCTCCTGTATTACTTATAGTATAGATATTTTTGCAAATAAATTAGGAATATGCTTCCGAATGGTTATTTTGCACATCATTTCCTTCTATCATGTATAATTCAGTAGCGAAGTGGTAAAACGGTACAAGTCAATTTTGGCTGTTGATCAGTTTTCAATTAATACCTCGAAATCTAAGGGAGATAGCAAAATTTTTGTTATGACCTTTTTTGTAGAGCCGATTCAGTGCTACAACAAATGTAATTACAAAAATTTCGCTATCTCCCTTATATTCGGAAATATTTCTCAAAAACTCAACTGGGAGGTAAGTCGACTTAAACCGTTTTACCACTTCGCTACTGAATTCATTGTTTATTTCATTTTATTGAATTGAATAAGAATAGAATTGAATAATATTTTCTTTTCAACTAATTTTGTCAGATTTGCAACTTAGTTGAATGTGATCATCATCATTATTCTTATTATCCCTTTCTTCTATACAACCGATTGTCTTTTTTACAGTTCTATCTCTCTCCTGAACCCTTCGATAAAATGTTAATACAAAAATTTTATTTACAAATAGGTACTTGAATGAGTTTGAAACATTACATGTGAAGAATCCAGCAAAAAGCTCATTTCAGAGAAATTTCAGAGAAATTCCTGAAAAATTCTAAATTTTCAACAATCATCATAAAAATCAAATCACCCAATATAGCTATCGTAATCATCTTTTAACTCCGACTTAATGGCATTAAAACAAACATTTTAAGATATGATTGAATTCATTTGAAGCATGATATTCAAAGATATTCCCGGAATTCTGATTTTCAAAAAATACGAAATTTTTGAAAATTTGCAAATAAATCAAAATAGTGATTATTGCTATCGCCTTCATCTTCGAACTCGGTCTAAAGGACATCCAAACAAATTTTTTAAGCCATCATTCAATCAATTCAGAAAATTTTTTAGTTATGGTGGGATTTTTGATAAAATTCAACATTTAAAAAAATAATCGATGAATTAAATTTTAATTAATGGCGATTGATAGGGCTCAACAATACCTACATTTGAAAAAAGAAGATTCAATTCCATCCATTCATCAGCGAATAATTGAAGAAAAACTTTGTTACATGAAAATCCTAAAAATCCACAACTTAAAAGCAAATAAACATGAATTTGAAAAAAAAAGATCCTCACGTAGACACCCAGAATGAACTTTGAATAATTTTAATCGAAGTTGATGGAGAACGAAATACTTGCAATAACTTCAAGGTATTTGACTTCGAAAAGTAGTGAAGTAAAATGAAGTTTTGCGTACGTCGCGATGAAAATAAAATCGTGTTAAATCAATAAAAATTACATTCCCACCAATTGAGGAATAAAAATCCTCACCAAACTCAAGTGATTCCGATCAAGACGACTAACTTGTTGGTTTTCCTCAAAAACTTTTCGCCACAAATCCAGAACTTTCGCCCCTCGCAAACTTCTTGGATTGAAGAAAGGTGGGAGTTTTAGTTTCGATTTATACATTTCTAGAATTCAAGGCACTCAGAATGCCTCACAGTGACTCATCGAGAATCGATTTTTAGTCTGCCCGGAGTGAGAGTGAGATGGGATACACCAAACGAGAACTACCGTTTCGAATCGCTGCGAAAAATTCATCGCCGCCCAGAGGAACAAAATAACGATAACAATGAAATTGCAGGCTGTCGAATTTTCAGCCGTGAAACTTTGGAAATTCCGTGAAATATCTTCGCACATTGGCGCGCGTAAGATCACTTAATTATATTTTTAGGGCGGCTTCTCTTTTAGATATGTGCCGGTATTACAATGGATGAAACGTGCGTCGGCAGGTTTTACATAGAAATTCATTATTTCTGATGCATGTACAGAAGAAGAATGAGAAATCCAAAAAAATTAATTTCACCGGAGGATCTCCATTTTTCTAAGAATATCAGATACTCAGTTTTAGCTCTGTATCTTTCGTGTTTGTGTCACAATTGATGGGGAGTATTCTATAGTTTTCATGGGGAATCTCCTTTGATGAGCAACAATCTACACTATTGAAAGAAAAGATGAATTTCATGGAACGTTAAGCGGTAATTTTATACACTTGGAACGGAACAGGAGTAGATCAATGTTAGACAAATATAATGCAAAGTATGACCAAAGAGACATGTAAAAGGAGAAAAGGCTAGTGGAGATGTAAAATAAATAAAAAGTAGCCTTTGTAACATCCACAGAAATAAATTCTATTCTATCATATTCAATGTTAGACTCAGAAATATGATTAATTCAAAAACGAGAATTTTCTCGTTTTAAGAACGATCTAAAATAGAAATGTTTCTTAAAATTTGCAGTTGTATTTTTATTCATATCAAATGAATGGTTTTATAAATGTAAACAAATACTTTCTTCATAAAAGTAAACACTTTATTAGTTAAAAACATGGAATTATTGTTTAGATGGCGAAGGAAAAGAATGGATTGATGGGTAATAATTCTGTTTGAATTTGAAAAATTGTTTATTTACTGCTAATTGATTATCTACTTCTAATGAATGCCCTATTGATTCCCTATAACTGAGGCTGTATTATTTAAATAAATATATGAAATTTGAACAAAAATACTGTAGAATTTAATAAGAACATTTCAAATAAAACGTTTAATTTGTTTAATTTTTTTTCAAGAGTTTAAGCCTGAAGGAAATTTAACCTATCGAGTGGACAATTCAGTTGAAAAGAAAAATGAAATTGACTGAATAAATTATTCATGTTAGAAATTATTTTTCTCATCAAATTAAAAGTGTTATGGCGTACTTTACCGGTCTCAAAAACAATAATTAAAGAAAATGTTCATAAATAATGGAGGACTTGTGGGCAACATCGGGCAACATCGCACGCTTCGGTTAGTAGTGGGGTTGTAACAGTGAGATGAATGTTTGTGTGTGTTATACGTGTCCATATGCTTCCAGCACTGAATTATCGTCACCGACTTTACCGACCTCGATCAGCTGTTGTGCGGTGTTGTCGCGTTGCTCGACTCGTAATGTCGGTCAAATTTATTTTAGAGAAATTCGAAAATCAATCGAAGATATCACGCCTATATGGCCCGGTCTCCTACTTGTTCTCCCCGGCGATAGATTCTCCATAGTCTAAAGTAAATAGCTTGTTTTTTTTCAATGTCTTGAGTGTCTAACCCATACAACATCTCGATTAAAGCTTACACGGTCACGTTTCTTCCCTAAGCGTATTGTTACAAGAAGTGATTTTCAGAAATTAATTTCTCATTAGGATGCCCCGATGGAAGGATTGAGATTATTACTAACGTGTGGCTCAAATATGAACCTGACATATAAGACAATATCAATATTATGGTGAATAATGTGGGTTTTGGCTAAACATCCTTAATGCTCTCCGTGCATTCACTTCTTCCGTAACAATCTTATTTGATGAAACAATTACCTACTACAAAAGTTCATTCATTAAATACACGATATTCCCGGGAAAAAATTCACCGATTCCAGACTCGCTAATAGTCCCCTCAAGGTTGAGGTAGCGCAAAAATTTTCCAAACAATTTAGGCAAACAGAACCGAAAAACCCCGAGCGATTTCTCCAGAAATTTGTACTTCTCACGAGCATACCATGAAATATCTATCCTCTGTCTCTCCTTCCCTCAAATATTTTTCTCGCTACTCGAGGTATGGGCGCGTGTATAATAACGCAACTTCGAGGGGCAGACGGGTCGTTGGGAGGATGCAAGGAGGCGCTATGGCGATAATTATTGAACGCCCACGGGGACCTCTCGAGGAGTGTAAACCTCGTTATCTGCGAAGAGACGTTGCAAATAGCGTAGAACCTTGTGCATATATACCTGTTATAATGCTGGAAAAATACGGCTTGACGATGATGTCGAATTAGTGAGATTTTAAATGTTGCAGAAAAACAAGTCATCAGAGATTGCAAAAGCTAATGATGTGCAGTTTGAGATGTTTTCAAGTATTCAGATTCAGGAATTAATTGAACGTTACATGTTTATGGGGTTGTTTCCTCAATTTTTTTTCGGGATATGCATTCTAATGACGTGAAATTATTTTTAGAAAAAAGGAAAACATTGGGATGACGTCTGGGGTACCCAAAAATGATATGACACGACTGTCATGTGACCACGGCAAAAATATCCTCGGATGTGGTTATCTAATATTCTGGAATTGGGAATATGTGTATTCCTGAATGCGGTATATTATATTCTGGAATACAGATATTCTTGATTCCGGATCCGGAGAGAGATCCCTACTAGAAGTTTCACTCGGCATGCCGGATCTAACGCCCGCCGAATTCGGTGCGAGTCTCGGTTCTCGTTCGGCATGCCGCATACGGCATGCCTTGTTAGGGCCACAAAGGGGCCAGATAGGGCATACCCCATTCGACAAGCCGAATCCGGGGCGAGTCTCGTTTTTTGTTAGGCATGTCGGGTGAAGTATTCATCTAAATCCCGTACGGCCAACCTAATCCGGCCCTGATCAGGCCCAGATAAGGCATGCCGTGCGGGACTTAAAGAAATTTTCATTGAGAAAAAAATTTAAATGGGAGGGGAAAGGGGAGGTAGGGGTTGGAGGGAAGATGAGATGATTAGTGGGGAAATCATACTGATTGACTCGTTGTAGGGTCAATTCAATGGTATTCACCATTGCGAGTACTGTTGATATACGCAAAAGTGATGTCTGTTTTCAAGAATGATACGGTGGGCGAGTGANGAATGATACGGTGGGCGAGTGGATAAGGTACAGAACTGCGGATCAAGAGGTTCCAGGTTCAAGTACTGGTCGGGTAATATTTTTTTTTTGTATTCTTGACCTTGCCGTCCCGGAACCACCATTTATTTATTTATTACTTATTTTCGCATAGTGAATCAACTTATGATTAATAATTAATTAATCAATAGAATATCATCCGGCAAACTTCCGGTCAACATCATCCGGCCCGAACCTGAAAAACGCGTAACGCTTTTGGTCCGGGCCGAATCCGGCTGACCGAGCTAGCACCGAACATTACGCTCAACATGCCTCATCAGGACCGGAAGGTTTGCCGAATAAAATTTCTAGTAGGGATATTCAATAAAAATTACGTATCTTTCCGTGATTCCGGAACGAAATGTGGTTGTAGGACACGGAGAGAAATATTCAGTAAAAATTACGGAACTCACAACTCGCTCACCGATTACAGAATCGACTCAGAAAATTTAAGTGACGGTATGGTAATTTTTCA
>NW_021680379.1:1851980-1852856 GCF_001412515.2 Diachasma alloeum | reverse complement strand
GGCGTAGAGGTGAATTTTCAGATATTCAGATATTGAATGAATTAACGAACTGATGAATTTATTTCTCTCTTTGTCATCACTCGATCCTTTCATTACTCGCCTTTTAAAAATCCTCCAAACCTCAGTGATTGTGCACGGAGAGAAATATTCAGTAAAAATTACGGAACTCACAACTCGCTCACCGATTACAGAATCGACTCAGAAAATTTAAGTGACGGTATGGTAATTTTTCACAGCAAATTCAGATAAAAATTACCGGACGCTCTGGAAAAATTCCGTGACAGTTCCGTAAAATTTCCTACAACCACATTTCACTCCGGAATTACGGAAAAGTTACGTAATTTTTATTGAATATTTCTCTCCGTGGAAATTTCACGGAACTGTCACGGAATTTTTTCAGAGCGTTTCCTAATTTTTATCTGAATCGTCTGTGAAAAATTACGATACCGTCACTTAAATTTTCTGAGTCGATTTCGTAATCGGTGAGTTCCGTAATTTTTTCTGAACATTTCTCTCCGTGCCCGAGTCGAGGATTTGGTTCTGATTGGACGTACACAGGTCTGTCAAGATCTCTCCAGACCTAGATGAACCTGGTAAGTCCTAATCAGTTCTGCGACGTACTTTTCGAGAGAGCTTTCGAATCCTCAGTTCTTTTCGGTCCTGAGAAGTCCTCCTCTATGCTACCGAGACCGCGGGATTTTACGAGCGGGTGAAGGGGAAGGCATGTATGCGGAGGGTTGAAATTTGTAGCCAACGAGGAGACAGGGTTGCAGAATATATTTTAGCCACCCTCATCTCCCCGTTTGCAGGCGGTGTTTAAATAAAAAATAGTGAACGTCGTTTCTGTATTTACAGAAAAGGGGGAAAAAATTTTTG
>NW_021680379.1:1745874-1851735 GCF_001412515.2 Diachasma alloeum | reverse complement strand
TTTTTTTTTCACCCCGAGACAAAGAGTCAGATTTTCTGTTTTTCCAGAGGGAAAGTCGACTTTCGCCAAAATTGAATTTTTTAGCCGAGTGAACGTTGATTCTAACATTTAAGTGACGGGCTATTCAGNTACATGCATCTCCCCTCCACCCTCTCGTGAAATGTCGATTTTTGAGATTAAAAAAAAAACAATAATTGCATTTTGTATTTCAATAACGCATGAGTAAACAGGGATATGAACGCAGATTTAATATAGGCCCATAGAATTACGGGAACCGCCAAGGATTTGGAAAGTCTGAATACAAGTCCTGCTTACACCTAACAAGTGCTGAAATGGGACATAACCAGAGGTAGAAAAGGTCTCGGAAGCACTTGGGAAGAGGCTTCCCAAGACCTATCCAGTTCTGAACGGAAAGACCTAAGTAGAACTTGTCAGGTCCAATTATTCGACTCGGGTGGAGTATTACATACCCGACTCGAGGATATTGTTTTTCCGGGACAAAAACATGACTGTTTTACCATGTGTTTGTCACAGTCCACCTAATTAGTGGCACCTCAGGTGATACTAGTTCGAAATTCGAAAATTTCCCCATGATAACTGTCATAAATCGACAATCACAAAGTGTTAACCTAAGTGTCATTTCGATTTAAGGGGTAACGGAACCGACCACAAAAAGACGTTTACCAAAAACAAGTTTTCTTGGATTCTATGCAATGAGAATCAATGAAACTTTTTCCCCGTATCGAGAGTAGCGGAACGCATCGCTCTCTTCTCATGCTTTTCTTATTTATACAAAAAAAAATTGCAAATTATTTAACGGCAAGGACCAGGGCAAGGCCGACGCCATTTGATTTATAGGAATCTGCCAAGTCATGGTAGAAAACTCGATTTTTATAGATTTTTCTTAGCCGATGGCTATTTTCATGAGAAGAGAGCGATCGAGTGAGGTCTAGGACAGAAATTTTCAGTACAAAAATGTACTTTTGTTGCGTAATTTTCGTAAACACTTGTTTATGGTGATTGGGTGGTATCCAGGAGGTAACATGTCCTTTACGGGCCACCAATTGTAAGAGGGAAGTACTTTTACGAGTCATAAGATGATGTAGAATGTTTTCAGACCATTATTATTTATTTATATCCATTTATTTATATTTTATGGGCTTTTGTACTTTTCACGTATAAAATCCAAAAAACCACGGGAACCTGCAATACCGATAGGGGGAACCCCTAACCTCTGCGTTTGACGGGTTCCGTAAGGATATCCAAGTACTTTGGCTATTTTTTTCTCAGTCAAACATCAGATCTTTCATTTGAGCCCCACTTGACTCTAAGTTTCCGAAGATTCTACAATGATTTTATTATTTAAATGTTGCAGGTTTGAATTTGAATCTCGATATTGAACCGTTGGAAAATATTTAACAAATCTTTAAAAAAATTGGAAAGTTTACTTTTGGAGAGCGATCGATGAAATAAGTTGAAAATTGCAATTTTTGAAGATTCCGAGCATTTTCTATAAATTATTTAGAGACAATCAATTTTCCACTATAAAAATTATTTGTTCGGAATTGCAACAAATTTATTCATATGCAGAATTGTACCGGAAATCGATTTCATGCCTAAACAAATTAAGTTTCCGAAAGTTTAAACAATTTCAGTTATTTATTTATAAACAACGACTGATAAATTTAATTAATTAATTTGATGATTTAAAATCGTTGAATCTATATGTGGTCTGTACTAAACTGTAAAAGATACTATCCAACATCCTTAAGGTGAAACGGGGCCCTTGTGTTCTATATGAATTTTTAGAATTGTGTTTTCTCCTGCAATTATTATTTCATATTTATGAAACTACTTCATTGACTCAACAATGCAATAATCGAGTCGATAAAGTAGTTTCATAGATCAAAATTAATATTTGAAGGAGAAAATACAATTCTAAAAGTTCATACAGACAAAGGGGTTCCGTTTCCCCTTAAGGGTGCCAAGTGAATTTGAAAAAAGATTCAAAAAAAAATGNTCATTGACTCAACAATGCAATAATCGAGTCGATAAAGTAGTTTCATAGATCAAAATTAATATTTGAAGGAGAAAATACAATTCTAAAAGTTCATACAGACAAAGGGGTTCCGTTTCCCCTTAAGGGTGCCAAGTGAATTTGAAAAAAGATTCAAAAAAAAATGTTTTCTTTCTCTCCATCATTGGAGAAATATGTATTCATCCATCCGACGAAATTTCAAACCCGCAACCGGAACTAGACATCGAGAAAATAAATGCGGAAAATCCTCTATTTCGCGTGACGAACCTCGAGAAAGCATGGGATCAAATGGGTTCGGCGGGTTGAAATATCTCTCTTATTCACCCCGGTACCCCATTGTTTTTTGTCGCCATCACATTGAACATATCATTCCCCATATCTTCAAATTTTTTCAAATTTTTCTTGAGTTCCTAGGGGGTTGAAACGTTCAATTTAATCAAAACTCCATAAGAGGCCGTGTATAAGACTGATCTTGTTTATTTAATTTCTCGATATCCATAAGTTCTAAAATTTTAAAATTTTCACTGATGTTCACCATGTTTAATACTATTAATTAAAAAAATTATAACTTTGTTGGTGAATGTCAATTTTCAAGATCATCGCCAAATTCACTTGGCACCCTTAAGAGAAAAAAGTCAATGGAATTTCAAGGTTCTCTGAAAATTCAAGTAAAATCTCAATTTTCTAGCGGCAAGTAGACGAAAATACCACAATTGACATGAATTTTCAAGTGAAAATGGATATTCACTATAAAATTCGCTTGAATTGTCATGGAATTCCTTAAAACTTCTTGAAATTCCCTGAACGTTCAGAGAAATTTGTAATTCAAGCAGAGATTTTCTTGAATAGTCCTGATTTTTTATTAATTGTCCCGGAATAATTAAACCGAAAGTTACAATCCCTACAATTTCTCCATGAAATTAATTATTTTCAATGAAAAAATTGCTTGAAATTTCAGTGAAAATATTACTCGTTACAAATTTCCAGGACTTTTACCGAAACCTTCAGTTGAAAATTTTAAACAGTGCACATATTTTTTGCAGTGAAATCACCACAAGTCTCTGCCCCACTAGAATACCCCTAATTCCCCCCGATTTTTTCCTTGACCCCAACTGATTATTCCCCCTGCCTGATGCCCCCCGAAAAATCAAATAATTCAATAATTCAACTAGAATCATTTAACCATGTTTACCAGATTTATCTCAACGTAAATGGCAAATGGGGCACGTGCTTACCGACGCATCCCGTTGTGTACATAAACACCAAAGCGGCCCATCGATAAATTGCGACTTCCGCCGACGTTTCGGGCCGCGTGTAATTTCCTGCCGGTCACCCTGGACGCACCGATAACGTTCGACGGTCCACCGAGGCCATGTTCGATGTGTGTTTTGCCGGGTACATGCAGTCGGCCAAAAGCGCGAGAGAGAGGGAGTGAGAGGGAGAGAGATGTTAATATGGAGGTGGTGATGAAGCGCAGGAGGAGAGAGAGTTACTGCTGAGAGGGCCAAGTGGTGCCAGGCGTGCGCATCAGCGTGTGGGATATATGCCCCAACGGGGCGAACGACGATCGGAAATTGGCCCGATGACATTGATTAAAAGCATTTAGTAAACGTGTACTTCGACAATCAGGTAATTATTAATTGAGATGGGTGTGGGTAAAACCCTGGACATTGTTATTATCTGCTTTTTTAGAGGTTTTGTGGGCAAGTCGCTGTGTTCGCGATTGAAGCGGACGCGTTGGGGAGTCAACAAATGTTTGAGACGAGATTCAAGTTGTGTGAATAAACTCCAGTTTAAAATAGTATATTTCGAAATGAGTGAGACGGAATTTTTAGGAGTGTGAAGTTGGCGGTCCGAGGCGCAGCCCAGGACTGCCAATCGCACGACCTGAAAATTGAATGACCTGAGAATGATGTTACGTTCAGCGAGTGGCAGAACTGTGCCATTTTCGTTTACAAGTAAACGAAAAGACTTTTATGTCATTAAGCCCAATAAACCGCGATCTAACCGAGCGAAGCGAGCGGGCGTTGGGCGGTTTTCGGGCCCAACGATATAAAATATTGTATGTCACACGGCGATAAAAGTATTATCTGGCGAATGTGGGTTTATAATCCGAGCCGAAGGCGAGGCCTGATGACATAATATATTATTTCGTGAGAAGGCCCGGTAAACCGCGATTCGAACCTCGCTTCGCTCGGTTAGATCGCGGTTTACGGGCCTTCTGACGAAAAATTGCATTCATCACACGGTCCATAATATCTTTCGTAACGAGTGCAAAAAAGTGTTTTTTGGCGAGTGGGAGGTTTCTATCACGAGCCGAAGGCGAGTGATATAATCCCACGAGCTACAAAACATTTTTTCACGAGTTACGAACAATATTTTTCATCACAATGTGGCGGAAATTGGACTTTTAGGCACGCGGAGCGTGCCGAAAAGTTTACTTTTCGTCACAGCGTGATGAAAAAAGTATTTTCTGACGAATGTGATTATAGGCCTCGCCTTCAACTCGGCCTACAAAGCCACATTCGTCGGAAAATACTTTGTGGACCTTGTGATGAAAATACCTATTTCCGTACTGACCTTCACTTTTCTCAGTCCGAGGATTAGTATTGACCCTTCCCCGAACTGGCAAAAGTAAAAGTCATTACGGAAAAATATCGTTTGCGCCTAGTGCCATAGGGGTTTTCGACACGAAATATACTATTTGTTTACGGGTAAAAGAAAAAGCACTTTTCGGCAAGAGGTGAATGTAGCAGCGGCGTCAAAATAGTATTTTTCGTTACGAGTGCGGAAAAGAGTTTTTTGGTTCGTGGGAGGTTTAGAGCACGAGTCGAAGGGGAGTGATATAATCCCACGAGCCAAAAAACACTTTTCCCACGAGTATCGAACGATATTTTCCATCACAATGTGTGGAAGGGACGTTTTAGGCATGCGAAGCGTGCCTAAAAAGTTACTTTTTCGCACAGCATGCTGAAATAGTATATTTCGTTACGAGTGCGGAAAAGAGTTTTTTGCTCGGTTTTTACTCGCCTTCGCTCGTGCTATAAACCTCCCACGAGCCAAAAAACACTTTTCCTACGAGTATCGAATGATATTTTCCATCACAATGTGTGGAAAAGGGACGTTTCAGGCGCGCGAAGCGTGCCTAAAAAGTTACTTTTTCGCACAGCGTGATGAAATAGCTATTTTTGTCATGCCATTTTGTTATGACAAAAAATATTGTTCGTCATACGGCCTAAAAAAACTTTTCTAGCTTATACGATTGCAGCCCTCGTCTTCGACGAAATATACTATTTCGGCCTTGCGCCGAAATATACTATTGCGGTCTTGTGACGAAATATATTATTTTGATGAGTGTGAGAGTTGCAGACCGAGGCGAAGCTGAGGAATGCCATTACACGAGTCGGAAAACTTTATATTTTGCTTTCTGATGAGCGGAAGAAAAATGAATACTTTCCACCCTAGGACGGGGAGTACTCACTTTCCTCTCGTTTATCAGGGAGCAAAGTACGAAATTTCCGTGCAGGTGTGTGAGAATAGTATATTCGAGAATTCTCTTTACACACGCCGTACGAAAAACAACTGCTTTACGTACACTAAACCGTTCCGAAAAGTGCACTTTTGAGGCAGGTGTCACAAAAAGTAAACTCGAGGATGTAAAATAGTATATTTCGTAACGAGTGCAAAAAAGTGTTTTTTGGCGAGTGATATAATCCCACGAGCTACAAAACATTTTTTCACGAGTTACGAACAATATTTTTCATCACAATGTGGCGGAAATTGGACTTTTAGCCACACGGAGCGTGCCGAAAAGTTCACTTTTCGTCACAGCGTGATGAAAAGAAGCTTTACGTACGAGAATTTAATTTACCCGCGCCCGTTGTGGTATTAAAATTCCGCACCGATTGGTGTATTTCAACATGCAATCATTATTGTAACTTCGCTCCCAGTGGCATGTGATAAGTTGCAGAAAGAGGATCCCAGCAGACTGAGGCACGTGATTCATCATCGACTGCACAAAATATCGAGTTCTTATATTGAGTAGAACCGCAATTTATTGCTGTTTAAATTCTCGTATCTTATTCTTATTTTTTCTTATTGCCGGGTTGTATTTTTTTCTCCTGGGGAACGTGAGGCTGTACTTGATGTTGACTGAGTGGCCGTAATTCCCGTGCCACCTCACTGCCAATCAACAAGCATTCACTCGTTCGGTTACGCTCGGAAGCTCAATTAGGCGGGGAGATGGTATAAAACCTGATTAAATGAATTTTGAAGATAGTTTCGGAAGGAGGAGGCTTCTTTGTGGGGAGATTTGAGTAACAGAGGATTATTGCAAGTGGGAGGGTATACTTGAGATGTTTTTTGCAAGTTTCAATGTTTTGTTTCTTTGAAAAAAACATAAAATGGTGTTGAGATGTGATACGGTGCTCAATAAATTTCACATGCAAGTGCCCACCACTTTTTATCCTGCATTTTTTTAGACAATCCATCCATTTAGGGGCCACACTGGTAACAATTTTCGTCTGAATCTTCTGTGCGAAATTCCGGAAATTTTTATCGTCTTCAAGTTCCATTGAGGTTTCAGGAAATCTTATCAGTGAAAAATCAAATAATCCATTAATTTTCTGTTCAAATGATATGGGAATCAATAGAATACTTGAGTTTTCAGTTCAATTACTCTGCGAAAATTCAGCAAAATCACACGGAGAAAAATATTCAAGAAAAATTATGGATCTTTTCCGTAATTCCGGAGCGAAATGTGGTTGTAATAAATTTTACGTAACTGTCACGGAATTTTTCTAGAACATTGCGCAATTTTTACCCGAATCTCCTGTGAAAAATTACGATACCGTCACTTAAATTTTCTGAGTCGATTCCATAATCGGAGAAACCATTTTTTCCCTAAATCAGATTCACTGTCACTCTCATGAGATTTACTACAATATCTTCCATGAAATTTCAAAACATTTCTAACAGTACACCCTAGGTACACGAAGAGAAAAAATTACTTTTGACAAAGCAGGTTTACGTGATACAAGAAAATATTCTTGTGTCAATCCTAAAAATCGGGAAATGTTCTGATGAATAATTTCATTCTCAGACTGAGAGAAAAAAGATTTCAAATAGGATGAGATTCTCTTGTCCCGAGAGAACTTTTAAGCGTTCTCAAGACTGGAAATGATGTCCTTCCCATAAATTCATGTAGTTTGCATTATATCTAGAATTTTTACTTCTGAATGGAAGCATTGTAATCCTTCAAATTTAAGTTTTGGATTTGTTGTGTTATATCGACTTATTATGATCCCAGAAGTCAGAAAATGCAATTTTTAGACTGTGTCCGTACGTATGTGTGTGGTAAAGTTTTTTTGTCGATTCTTCGCTAATGAATGGATAGAATTGAATTGTTTTTCAAATGTAGGTATTGTTGAGCCCCATCGAGCGCCATTAATTAAAATTCAATTCATCGATTAGTTTTTGTAATTTTTGAATTTTTTCGAAAATCGGTTGTCTCACGATAACTTAAAAAATGTTCGGAGGTGATTAAATGATAGTTTAACAAATTTGTTTGGATGTCCCTTTGATCGAGTTCGAAGATGAAGACGACAGCAATAATCGCTATTTTGATTTATTCGAAAATTTTCAAAAATTTTCTATTTTGTGAAAATCAGATTTCCGAGGATATCTTCATTCAAGTCTGTGTAAATAAAATTTTTCTATTAACATTTTATCGAAGAGCTAAGGGAAGAGATAAAACTGGACAAAAGACAATCGATTGTATAGAGGAAAACGGATAATAAGAATAATGATGCTGATAACATTCAACTAAGTTGAAAATCTGAGAAAATTAAAACGAAATTTTATTCAATTTAATAAAATAAAATAAACAATGAATTATACACAATAGAAGCAAATAATGTGCAAAATAACCGTTCGGAAGCATATCGCGAATTTATTAACAAAAAAACTATACTATATCAGTATAAAAACAATTTCCCACTAGTTTTGATGTTTCGCAAAAGCCCCTTCCTGTACTGACTCAAACGCAGCCCAACAAATAAAATTTTCCAGATTCAATAAATGATTGATTATCCATAATTGATTAACGCAACATCATCCCCATGAATTACCCGAAGAATAGGTGCCGAGTGTCATCCAGGGAATTCGACTCGGTGGGATTTCACAAGCGTGACAAAAGGGTGGGTCCTCCAACGCTCAAGACTATAGTTTCGGTTGAAGGGTGTGTGTGGGGGCCACCCCTATTTTCGTCCATCTCCCGCACACGAGATATAAAGTCGAATGACGAGCCAATAAAATATTTATGGAATACGCCCTGGGCCCGGCGCTATAACTGCTGTGGTGTCTCATACCAGAGTTCAAATTCCCCCTGAGCCCCCCCCCCCCACGCGTGGAAAATACTCCCCAGTGGTTACACGATGTTTACCCTCACGCAAATCCCCACGAGTTCGTTCTACCGTGTATATGCTCACTGTCTGTATTCATTTGGGGATGAATTTTTCACGTAAAACTCTCAAGTACATCATTAAACGTTGATCCTATTACATTTTTTATCCCTTCAATCATTCATCACTTTATCGGGGTTGTTTCCGGTGAGCGGTATGTACCGAATTTTATTTGTGGATTTTTCAATTAGGCACATGATACACTAAAAAAAATTTTTTTTGATAACTACGTTTTCACTTAAGGTAACTGTACACTGAGAGAAAAACGACAAAGTTCTCAAACAAATTTACTTGTGCGAAGAAAACAGTTTTTTGAAAATTCAAAAAGGGATTTTTTTGTGCCAAACATGCAGAGAGTGCGCCGGAATGAAAAATTTTTGTCGCAAAAATAGATTTAGTAGTTGAAAAAAATTACATTCGCTGTACACGCAAGAAATGTTATTTCTAGCACTACTCCTTCGTTATTCGATGAATTCGTTGAATCGGGTTTAGGGAAAAAATGGTTATGAAATTTCAAGTTTTAAGTAGAATTCACGGAAATTCATGAGTTTTCAGTGGGAGTGAGATGGAAATTTCACAACTTGATTGAATTTTCAGTGGAAAATGGAGATTCAGAAACAAAACGACATGAATTTTCTACTTTTCCCTGAATTTTCCCGATTTTTCTGAATTTTCACAGAATATTGGAACTGAAAAATCAAGTATTTTATTAATTCCCAGATCGTTTGAACAAAAAATCAATGGAATATTTGATTTTTCAATGATAAAATTTTCTGCAATTTCAGTGGAACTTGAACACGATAAAAATTTACGAAATTTGCCACGAAAGCAAAATGATTGTTTTCAACCTTAATTAAAATTAATTCAGCAAATTGATTGAAAAAACAATTCGCTGAATTCGCTTCGTTTATTTATAATTTCAATATTAAAAACTAGTTTATTCAATTTGTCACATGCCTCAAACGCCACAAAATGGTTTCTGCAAGGTATGACTGACAGCTGCGAAACAGTGGGTACACAGGGGTGAATTTGTTGTCTACCACACGCGGACAACTGGCTCATCTCCGGCAGATATGTCCTCATGGGATAATCCTTTCTCAATTGTCACACCAAACGATTCGCTCTGCCTCGGCTCAACCCGTGTACATACGGTTTATTAAAAACTCGTTGCGCATATGAAATTGTTAAAAAAGGGGGTAGAAGGGGTTGTCAGAATTGTAAGCCGATTAGTACAGTGTTAAAACGGTTCATCAATCGGTGCACTTTCGTTTAATCGTTCTGCATCCGTTACACTAGACCGGAATTTGTTTTCGGTTGTCAACTTTCATATTAAGGATATCCAAGTTGTTCGGGCAATTTTTTGTGAGGGAAAGAGTTTTTCAGAGTTTTTCGTCACTAGGGGTTTGGTACTTTTGTTCCAAAAACCATCGTCCAATACCTTTTCGTCCAAAATCACTCAGTCCAATGACCCAAATCGTCCAAAAACCTTTTCGTCCAAAAACCACTTGGTCCGCCACAATAAACGTCCAATAATAAAAAAAAGAAAAATAGAAACTACTACATTCTAACAATCAATGTACATAAATATTCTCTCAGTCCATCAATCGAAAAGTAAACACACTTGGTTTAAGTCGAAACTACGGAACAAATGAGAAATTCAGTATCACAGTGAGACAAAAGAAGAATATCACCATCAAAATTTTCAGAAATTATTTATATGAATTTCCTCAATTGTTGATCCGCAATTTTCTCATGAGAGCAGTTTTTATGTTAATTATTAATATATTCTACTTTCAGTGAGTTCATGTTTAAATTTAATTGTGTGTTCATCGACGTCGATTTTTTTTCATGTTAATTATTAATTTCTTGTATTTTCATTGATCGTTCCACAATAGTAAAGCCTGAGTTGATATACTGATTCAATTTTGTGCACGTATTACAAATTATTAGACCAAAACAAAATTGGATCAAATGAGGAATGGACGAAAAAAAATTGCACGAATAGTATTATTCGATGAAATGGCTTTGGACCAAAAGATATTGGACCAATGAAAATTGGACGAAAAGTACCGGCCCCTGTCACTAGCCCCGATAAACCGCGATGTAACCGAACAAAGCGAGCCCAGTGACAAAAAAAATTATTCGACACACGGCCGTGGAGAAATTTTCTACCTCATATGACTACAGAATTCGCCTTCGGCTCGTCCTGTAACCTCATATTCGCCAGAAAAGTTCCTCACGGCCTAGCGTCGAAATGTACTATATCGAGATACGCGGCAGCGTATCGGCCAAGGAAAATGTTTGACTCCGACTGTCCAACACCTCAGGCCGAGCGCTGCCGGGTATCTACACACGAAGTAACTACCCTCTCCACCACCTCCGGATCATGCCTATTTAATAAAATAAAAACGAGACAAGCTGCATGGAAAATACCCTGAGTTGCATCATATAAATCGCTCACAAGCTTTTCATTGATGTGCCCACTTTTTTTTCAAGTCAATATGTGTACGTCCACGTGGAAAGGGCCCACTTTGTCGCATCTAGTTTCCAAGATATTCACGTTTTTCTCTCCACATCTCCTATTTAAACCAATGTTAAATTGTTTTTTGATCGTCTATACTGACGTCAGTTTTCATTCTATCGGGTTGATTTTGGGCTCAAAATGTGAGAAATCTGATCAAGATTATCGGAACATACATAACTCCAATACCGTCAAAGTGGGCCCTTTTCATGTGGACGCCCACATATTAAGAAAGTTACGCGCATAGCAACGAGTTCCTATCTTCATTTTCGCATTTCACGTTATCTACGAGCCCCAAGTGTGAGTTTTGGGTTTAGAAGTTAGTAGCAGTGTGAACCAGTCTCGCGCGTGAAAGAGGGAGAGAGCATAGTATATTTCGTAACGAGTGCAAAAAAGTGTTGTTTGGTGAGTGGGAGGTTTATATCACGAGCCGAAGGCGAGTGATATAATCCCACGAGCTAAAAAACATTTTTTCACGAGTTACGAACAACAATATTTTTCATCACAATGTGGCGGAAATTGGACTTTTAGGCACGCGGAGCGTGCCGAAAAGTTCACTTTTCGTCACAGCGTGATGAAAAGAGTATGTTATTCTTTCTCTCTTCTCCTTGTACTCCACTCATTTTGTTATCCGACTCATTTACTTATTGTAAACGCAAACTAAACATGAAAAATGAGGTGATCTGCAAGGGTATTTTGCTCTTCGCGAGAATATTTTACCCTGTTTTCAAATCATTAAATTATTAATTAAGTTCATGATTTACATGTGGGCAAGTATATTTTCGGGGTTTGTAGAGAAATACAAAATTAATTGTTTCCTCGCTTTGCAAAAATAAATTAAATCTTCCTAAAGAACAAACATAATTATTTTTCTAAAAAAAACTGTGCCAAGGAAAATTTTTCTTTGGCTTTTCTTGGAAATGAGGAAGACAATTTTCTTGAAAAATACAACTTCCATGAAAAACTTGAAAAAATGCAACAACCAATGAAAATAAGCCAAGTCAGGGCTCAATAAAAAATCAGTAAAGATCGAACTAATGTCCTTGGCGCGGAGTTTTTGCAATCGCTGCCTAATATCAATCTAATCTTGCATGTTCTGACCCGCGCCAAAGACGCTGGTTCTATCTTTACTGATTTTTTATTGAGCCCTGACTTGGCTTATAAGTTTGGCTTGGAAGTTGTATTTTTATATAAAATTGTCTTCCTCATTTCCAGGAAAAGTCAAAAAAAAATTTCTTTGGCCCAGTGTTTTTTACTAAATAGAATGGACCTGTATTTTTTAGGTGCAATACCAACTTAAAAAAATGAAATTTAACACATTTAACACTTTCCATGCAATTGGTTTTCAATAAACAATTCCTTGAATTATTAATTTTTCATTGCGGTCCATTCATCGGTAAAATAAATTATATTCAATATTTTATCGCAAGAATAACAACTTGCAGAATGTTCTCTCATAATTCTTATCAATTGATTTGAAAAATAATCCCATTACGATGACCTCAGATAATTTTTCACCATGAAGAAAATCCCTCTCATTCTAAATCATTAATGACAATTGTTTAGAGCCACAAACAGAGATTAATCGGTCAGTGATCGAGAGATCGATAAGGTCATGCTTGAGGTATCCATTAAAGTCCGAACGTCTCTATTAGATTCCGTTAATACCAAGCATCCACCCACGGCATCGTGTCTGAATCGAGCGTCAAGAAGAGAAAAAAAGCCACTCTGTCGTCGTTTGTATTATTCCTCGCCGTGGTCCATCGGTGCACAAAGAATGCCGCGTGTCATTGACGTCATCGGTCATACAACACCTTCATCTCCTCTCGCGCGCCTTCATTCCTGCTTGTCACTTGATCACAACAATTTTAATCTCATAAAAGTGTTTTATCGCAATGAGAGAGTCGGGGATTTTCTGGGTCAATGATTCCTATTTTTTAATTCTTATTTTTTATCACGTTTGAATTTTTTGCCATTTTTTCAGTTGAATTGAGAATATTTTCCCTGATTTTGTATTTTTTCTTGACAAAAAAATGACGAGACAAAATAAATAACCAAGGGAATATTCTTTATTTCAAATTCTTTTGACGTTGAAGAATTGAATTTTTTAAAATAAACAATAACAACGAATTATCTCAACAATAACAACAGCAAAATGAACTAGAATACAAAATATTTTCATTTTGAAATTGAATAATTTTTGGGTTAATAATTTCAATTTATTAACTTTTGTCTTCCCCAATTATTGAATTTTTCATAATTTTTTGTCTCATATGAAAATTATTGTTCTTGATTAGTTACTATCTTGATAGAATAAAGTGCATAGTAAAGGACAATTCTATTGTCTTTTCCTTTAAAATATTTTCTTTTGAACATTTCCATAGAATCGGCCAAAAACGAATAGAAAGTTTAATAGAAATCCAATAGAATTGTCTAGTGAATTCGCTAGGTTTTTCTATTGAATTTTTTCGTCCGTGAAAAATATGTTTTGCATTCCACCAATTGTGTGTCGACAATGGGTCTAGTATTTGGAGTTAAATTGATAAGATATTTAATTAAACAATTTCCTATCATCTTATTTGTTATTGAATGAATTAAGACTGGATAACCAGTTGAATCAATTTTGGATTCGACAATGGAATCAAGTTTCTTATTGTTCATTCCTTCCTGGATTTTCTAACCTTGAAGAACGAGATTGTTTCAACTTTGGAATAAGGTTTGAAGGAAGATGGACGGCTTAAGCTTGGATCAATGTATGTCACCCAGTCTCGATCACAGTGACAGAAAGAATTAATTTTCTCAAGAGAATTTTATTTGAACCAACTATCATTTGGTTGCTAATTTTCAAATAAACATGATTTTACAGTGAACACCAGTTATCTCTTCTTGAGATACATTTGATTGGGAGAAATCGAACTTGTCTAGAATTGAAGTTCCTTTTATTTGTCGCAATAATGAGAGTATTTGATTTCTTTCTAGCCAAAAGTTTCCCAACTCAAAGAATTTGTTGTTTTACTCAAAAATCTAAATTATTCTCATGACTAAATACGTTGTTATCTCAATCAACACGATCATACGTTGTTCCAAGTAAATTATAATTGAAGTGAGCATTTCGTATGTCGAATCATGATGAATATTGTTACGCGAAACAAATTTGAGATTGTAGTAAGATGTCGTTGAGTTGAAAGAAGTTTATATTTCTTGACTAAAAAAATCGCATTAGTTTACAATAACAGAATCACAGATTACGGCAATTTAGCACAAACTTGGATATCGCACATTTCGTTCAATGTTATGTACGGAAAACTCAATTTAAACATCGGCTTCATTCGAGAAAACAATATTCAATTCATTCCTTACTGTAATCATCTCCTAGGTACGAATTTTTGATCAATTCATAAAAGTAGAAAATTTCTCGACTGGAGGTTATATTAGGTTTAAAAAAATAGAACTTTTCCATTTTTGTGGTGAATACATGTGACTTGACGCCACAGACCGTTTTATTTGATTTAAGTGAACATCTCTCAAAAAGAAATAATTGATATTCATCGTAAGTTCTTATTTATTTGAAATTGGTTCAAGTAGATAATACTTGTTCCAAGAAATATCTCAATAGAAATAATTTTTTCTATCAGTGCACCCTTGTTTCCATTGCCACAGTGGACGTTTCGCACTGTTGGAACATTACTCTTGAAATTTCAAATAAAAAATCTTGATTTTTCTAACAACGAGTAATTTATATGGAATTTCCATTGATCTTGTTATTAATAAATCAGTCAGTTTTCTTGAATATTCAATGAAATTTGATTTCTCAGGTTCATACGACAATGAAAATTACTGAAGATCGTGAAAATTCCTTCAACTGTTTTTCTGAATTTTCAATCTGTTGAAAATTCAGTTGAACGTATTCCTCAATTTTCACGATAGGTTTGAAAATCCAAATTGTCCTTGAAAATTCAATGATCATTTATCACGAAAAACTCAATTTTATTGAATTTCCCAGATGAATCCGGAATTCCACGAGCAATTTAGTTTGAAATTGAATTCAAGTTCAGAATATTGAGAATTCAACTGCATCTGTTCCTAAAATTTCAAAAAATGTCCAACAGTGCGGGTAAAAACACCATCTCTTCATGTCTCACAACATTCCAGACCATCTGCAATCAAAATTAAAAAATCGGCCAAATACAAGGCTTCCATTCGGAAGCAACAAAAACTCAAAACATTTCAATTTCCGAATATATCTTCTCCGCGTAATGGCCCATTCAATCTATTCCCAGAAAGACTGATGAAAGCATAAAAACTTATTGATGCCTCGGTAAAAAATTACAGAATTCCTCCCATAAAATTAAAGCCCCGAAAAAAACATCGCTCGAGGCTCTTCGGTAGGAACCTAAGAACCCGTGTATCTGTGTTAGTCAGTGGCACTCCTGGTCATACATATTATATCCCCCGGTTGGTAGTGAGGAGCCCCTCGGTTTGTCAAACGACCCTCTGGTGTCGCTTACAAGACAGCAAATTTGTCTTAGATAAGCAAAACAAGCACTCGACGAGGACCCGACCTTTCTCTTTTTCCACTTCAGGCCCAATTCTCCCCCTCTCTCTCCCTCTCCCGCACGCTCCGAACCCAAAGATTGCAATAATATTATCAAAATTAGCGAGCGCGAGAGCCACAATTTGCATTTTGGAATTAATCATCATTGGCCGATGTGGACCACTTCTAAATATAAAATTAGTATTTATGACTAAACAGACGTATATGTGCAGTTCTCGGCAACTTTTATGTTGCTCTTGTTGTTGCTCTCGTGGGTCCTTGTGGTTTCCAACTCGCCATATCGCCGGATTAGCATAAATTAAATTTTATCCTTCCTAGAACGTCCGTCTTCCTCGGTTTGGCGCGTATTTATGGTGGTCATATATTCGGGACAGCATCTAACGCGAGAGAACAAAATTCCTTAGTTATTGATACAGATGTAGATGCATTGGATCAAGAGGCTATTTAATTTTTTTATTCTAGTCTCCGTTTCGTTCTTTTTGTCGGTATTTCATATTTTTATTTTGTTTTTACGACTCGAGTGGCTGGGGAAAATGATGGCTGACCTTGCGGATAAATACGGGGGATTTACATATGTAAACACTTCATTAGAGGTGGAAATAAATAGCGGGTGAGGGGAATGGATGGGTTTTATCGATTCGAGTTCATTGAATCTTTTGGGGATTGGAATAATTTAATTTGTTGAGGTGAATGGGAGATGAACGGTTTCAATTTTCATGCAGGCGCAATATCTTTTTATTTTGATGGTATCCTTTCTCTTGTGGTAACTGGATCTTTCTATTGAAAATCTGCTGGAGTAAAACAGGTTATTTTTCTCTCCAATACAGGTTTTTTCAGTAAATTATGTTTTTTTGCTTCAGAGTGGGAGCTTTGTAATCGTTCAAATTCACCAATTAGTTGTTAAAATTCAACGACTAGTTTTTGAAATTCATCAACTGATTGGTAATTCATTTTTTTAAACAACTAGTTGGTGAATTTTAACAACTAGTTGAAATTTTTAACAACCAGTAGAAAATTATTTAGTGAATTTCAACAACTAGTTGGTAAATTCATTAGTAGTAATAACTAGTTGTTGAAATTCATCAAATAATTTTCTTCGTGTAAGTTTTGGTTTTTTTGTATTATATCGACACATTATGATCCAAAAAAGTTCGAAATATGCAATTTTCAGGGCTCATACATACTTGTGTGCCAATGCAACAACGTTTTTCATCAATTGTTCACTAATGAATGGAATTGAATCTTTTTTTTCAAATGTTGGTATTGTTGAGCCCTATCAATGGCCACCAATAAAATTTTAATTCATCGATTAGTTTTTTCAATTTTGAAATTTTTTCGAAAATCGGTTGTCCCACGATAACTAAAAAAAATATTTTGAATCGATTGTATGATGACTTAAAAAGTTTGTTTGGATGTCCGTTAGACAGAGTTCGAAGATGAAGGCGATAGCAATAATCGTTATTTTGAATTATTTGAAAACTTGCAAAAATTTTGTATTTTTTGAAAATCAGAATTTCGGGGATATCTTTGAATACCGCGCTTCAAATGAATTCAACCATAGCTTAAAATGTTTGTTTTAATGCCATTAAGTCAAAGTTGAAAGATGATTACGATAGCTATGTTGGGTGACTTGATTTTTATGATGATTGTTGAAAATTTCGAATTTTTCATGAATTTCCCTGAAAGTGAGCTTTCTAATGGTTTCGTCACATGTGATGTTTCAAATTCATTCAAGTATGTGTAAATAAAATTGTTCTATTAACATTTTATCGAAGGGCTGAGGGGCAGATAGAACTGTAAAAAAGGCAATCGGTTGTATAGAAGAAAACGGATAATAAGAATAATAATGCTGATAACATTCAACTAAGTTGACAATCTGACAAAATTAGATAAAAGGAAATCTTATTCAATTTACTAAAATGAAATAAACAATGAATTATCGATGATAGAAGGAAATGATGTGCAAAATAACCATTCGGATGCATATTGTTAATTTATTAGCAAAAATAATGATTTTGTATGCAATACAAGAGCAATTTCCCACTTGTTTTTCATTATTTAAATTATTTAAAAAAATTGTAAATTTTTGGAAACCGATAGTTGTACTTTTCGATGAATCGGAGGGATTTACATATGTACACATTTTATTAGTGGTGAATATAAATGGCACATGAGGGGAATAGGTGAGAGTTTTATCGATTCGAGTTCACTGAGTCTGTTGGGGATTCGAATAATTTAATTTGTTGAGTTGAATGAACGATTTCAATGTTCATACAATATTTTTTTATTCCGACGTTATTTTTTTTCTCACAACAACTGATTCTTTCTATTTCAAAAATACTGGTGTAAAACAGATAATTTTTTTCAGCAATACATTTTTTTTTCATTGGGAAATTTTTTTGAAATGTGCTCTATCATTAGTTTTATTTACATAGGAAATTATAAAAAAATTGTTATTTTCTTCAAATTAATGACTGTACTTGGGGATAAGTATGAGGGCTTTACGTAGGTAAACACTTCATTAGAAGTGGAAATACATAGCGGACGAGGGGAATGCATGGGTTTTATCGATTCGAGTTCATTGAATCTTTTGTTGATGGAAATAATTTAATTTGCTGACAATGAGTTGAATGGGAGATCAACGATTTCAATATTCATGCCGACACAATATATTTTTATTTCGACGTTATCAATATTTTTTTTCATCAAAATTGAATATTTCTATTGAAAAAGTACAAAACAGGTTTTTTTTTCTTTAATTCATGGTTTTCGAGTTAATTATGTTATTTTTGATCGGAAAATTTTTTTGGAATGCGTCTTATTATTAGTTTTATTTAATTAATATTTTTGAATATAAGTCCGAGGGATTTCCATACGAGTAGGTAAACACTTTATTAGTGGTGAAAATAAATGACGAGAGATGAACGATGTCAAATTTTCGGACAGGCATGATATTACTTCATTGCGACTTTACCTTTTTTTTGTGAAAATTGGATTGGGTTTCCCCATTGGGAAATTGCTGAGATGAATCAGATCATCATGCTCTTTTTTTCGGGATTTTTTATTGTGCTCTATTATTAGTTTTATTTACATGGGAAATTATAGAGAAATTGATCATTTTTTCAAACCCATGGTTGCCTTTGAATACAAGTACGAGGGATTTACATATGTAAACACTACATTAGTGGTGAAAATAAATGGCGGGTGAGGGGCATAGACGAGTGTTTTATCGATTCGAGTTCAATGAATCTCTTGGGGATTGGAATAATTTACGATATCTCTTCATTCCGACCTCACGATTTTTTTGTGATAAATCAATATTTATATTGCGAAGCCATTGGGGTGAATCGAGTCATTTTTTTTTCAATTGCCAACTTTTTCAATAAATTAATTTTTTTTCATTGAGAAAGCCTGGAATCTGTTAGTATTTCGATTTACATGGGAAATTATAGAAAATTTGAATTTTTTTCAACTGACGGCAGACCTTGGGGATAACCACGAGAGATTTACATAGGCAAACACTTGATGAGAGGTGCAAATAAATAGCGCCTGAGGGGAATGGATGGGTTTTATCTAGTTAAGTGCACGGAACAATTCAATTTTTCGAATTGAATGGGAGAAAGTCATTTACAATTTTCACACAGGTATGATATTTTTCTTATTCCATGCGAATTTTTTCTAGTTTGCTATTCTATTGAGAAACTACTGGGGTAAAATAGGTCATTTTATCCAATTAAAAATTTTAAAAATAAATTATCATCTTTTGTATTGGGAATATTTTCTACAATGTGCCCATTATTGATTCAATTTACATGGAAAATTATTTAAAAAATATGATTTTCAAATACGAAAAATCTACATGTATAAATACTTCATTAGAGATGGAAGTAAATTGCAAAAAGGAGAAAGAATGGGTTTTATCGATTTGAATTCATTAAATCTTTCAGGGAATTGAATAATTCAATTTATTGAATCGAATGGGAGAAAATCGTTTCCAATTTTCTCACAAGTACAGTATTTTTTATTCCGGCCTCACGATTTTTTTGTGACAAATCAATGTTTCTATTGAGAAACATTGGGGTGAATCGAGTAGTTTTTTTTCAATTGCCAACTTTTTCAATAAATTATAATTTTTTTCATTGGGATGTTCGGAATCTATTACTGTTTCAATGTACATGGGAAATTATAGAAAATTTGATTTTTTTTCAATTGACGGCAGACCTTGGGGATAACCACGAGAGATTTACATAGGCAAACACTTGATGAGAGGTGCAAATAAATAGGGCCTGAGGGGAATGGATGGGTTTTATCGAGTCAAGTTCACGGAACAATTCAATTTTTCGAATTGAATGGGAGAAGGTCATTTACAATTTTCACACAGGTATGATATCTTTTTATTCCGACGTGTGAGTTTTTTTCTAGTTTGCTAAATGAAAAATCGAAATTCCAGTTTTCAACGGAGAATTTTTGAAATAAATTATTCTTTTTCGTATTGGACGTATTTTCTAGAATATACCCTATTATTGATTCAATTTACCTCGAAAATCATTTAAAAACTCTGATTTTCCAATACGAGAGATTTACATGTTTGAATATTTCATTAAATGAATGGATCGATTCTATCGATTCGAGTTTATTAAGTCTTTCAGGGAATGAAATAATTCAATTTGTCGAACTGAAGAGGGAAAACCGTTCC
Organism: Diachasma alloeum; assembly: GCF_001412515.2. Classification (NCBI taxonomy): domain Eukaryota; kingdom Metazoa; phylum Arthropoda; class Insecta; order Hymenoptera; family Braconidae; genus Diachasma; species Diachasma alloeum. The sequence continues at coordinate 1,831,464 of NW_021680379.1, read as the reverse complement.
CAATATTCTCACAGGTACGATATTTTTTTGTTCCGACCTTACAATTTTTCGTGACAACTAAATATTTCTATTGAAAATCTGCCGTGGTAAATCACGTTGTTTTTTCAACTGACAACTTTTCCAGTAAAGGATTTTCTTTCGCACTGGGAACATTTTTTTGAATGTATCCTATTATTACTTTGATTTACATGGGAAATTAAAAAAAAATGATAATTTTTTTACGAATTTTATAGATTCATTTTTTTGTGAATCCTCAATCTCGTTTATGTGATGCAGGGGGAACGCATGCCCCCTGTCATAGTGCACGGGACCCCAGGAAGCTACCGAGGGTTATTTATTTGACCGTTTAACGGCCGAACATATACGGTTTACAGCCTGGGACGTGAGTCTGAGTCGTTGGATGCCCCTTTTGTTTTTTCTCATGGTTAGGAATTTCGTTGTCATCCTTTTTTGGTTTATGTTTCACTATCGATGACTCGTCTTTGACGCATATTTTCAGGATTTAACGAACGTAAATAAAATATTAATATATCACGTGAATCGTATTTCACATCTCGAGATATTTTATTGCGTGGTAAAGTGAAAATCGTAAATGGAAAATGAGGAAAAAAATTGAAATGGAGAAAAGGTTCAGGGATGTGAGATAATTCCGTACTTAATATTTAAAAAATTGCTTGGATAAGAAAACAAATTTTGATTCTCGGAAACATGTCACTGATTTTCAGAAATCTATCGCCAGTTATTGGTGATACTGGACAATGACTTGAATAACTTTGATCATCAGTTCAGGATTTTGTAGTGGTGCCTCGAGAGACTTTACGAGACAATAATTTGGAGAAATGGTGTCGGTCTCAGTGAACATGGAAATCTTTGGTCTCGTCTCAGTCTCGAAATACGCACTATCGACTCCTCTGGTGATGACTCCGTGTCTCATCTCGGTCCCAAGTTGTTCGTATTTTTAATGCAAAATCTCGGTTTTTGTCTCGCTTTGTCTCGTCTCGATTTTCTACATATAATAAACGCGAAAAACTGGAAACCGAGATGAGATAAATTGACTCGGAGTCATCACGAGAGCTATCGATACTGCGTATTTGAGACTGAGACGAGAGCAAAATTTTTCGCGTTCACTGGGACCGATGACTAGTGATGCCGCGAGACACTTTACGAGACAAAACGAAATGATCTCGGTCTTTATGAACACGGAAATCTTTGCTCTCGTCTCAGTCTCGAAATACGCAGTGTTTTTTAATGTAAAGTCTCGGTTTTTGTCTCGGTTTGTCTCGTCTCGGTTTTCTACATATAAAAAATGCGAAAAACTGGAAACCGAGATGACATAAATTGACTCGAAGTCATCACGAGAGAAGCCGACACTGCGTATTTCTAGACGGAGACGAGACCAAAAATTTGTGTGTTCACTGAGACCGAGGCAATCTCTCCAAAGTATTGTCTCGTGATGTCTGGTGAAATGTCTCGCGGCATCACTACCGATGAAAATCTCTCCAAAGTATTATCTCGTAGTGTCTCGTAAAGTCTCTCGCGGTATCACTAGGATTTTGCACTTACTAAATTTCATAATCGCGAACTCCTAACAGTTGGGAATAGATTTCTGAAAATTGACCTAATGATAATGATTTCGTTCGTTAAATATGTGATATCTTCAAAAATTGTTGTTTCTAATTATTGTTTCTTAGTTCTCAGTGTTGTTTCTGTTCTCATTTTTTCTCTAGTAAAGAAAAAATGTCAAGTAATAAAAACAATTCAAGAAAATTCGATGAATTATTTCAAAGAGTATGTTCCTTGATCGAATTATTTAAATACTATTTTTAATTTGGAATATTTAATCCCTAATAATTGGGAATAGACATCTGAAAATCAGTGACCTGTCAGAATTTTATTATTCTGTCTCCTAATAATGGAGGATACAGGAGAAAAAAGTTTTGATTTTGAAGGACATGTCGTTGGTTTTCTCCGTCATGTCGGTGATTTCCAGGAATCCATGACCTATTAGTGGTGATACAGACTAGAATGAGTCTAATTATTATCGATTTTTGTCACTGAAATTTGGTGAGAAATTCATAAAAATTAGAGATAGGTCTCCGAAAATCAGTGACATTACTCTGAAAATTACTGGTGATGTCTCTGAAACTTACTGATCATATTACTGAAAATTGATGACAAAATCACAGAATTTTGCAATCACTGAATTTCACAATCGCGAATCCCTAATAATTATGGATAAATTCTTGAAAATGAGTAACATGTAGTGATGACGCAAGACGCCAGAGAAACAGGACGAGACGAAACGAGACAAACGAGACGAGAGACGTGACGAGAGGAGACGAGAAGAGTCATTCGAGATAATGACAGAAATGAGACAAGACAAGACAAACGAGACGAGAGACATGACGAGACGAGACGAGAAAAGTCATTCGAGACAATGCCAGGAACGAGACGAGACGAGAAAAGCCGGTCGAGAACGAGAGACGAGACGAGAGCCTTCCCCTCTCTGTCCCTCTGTGTATTTTTTTTCGTGCAAATTGGATTATAGAGACGAGATCAGGCGAGACGAGACAAGACGAGACGAGAGAAGAAATTGCTCTCGTATTTGGATACGATACGAGACGAGAGAATGGTTTTCTGACAACAAGACGAGACGAGAAACTGCATCTTCTCGTCTCGTCTCACGCCATCACCAGTGACATGTCCCCGAAAATCAAAACTCTTTGTTCTCTTCGTAGATCCCTGCACCTCAGCCTTACCATTTTTTTCTCCGGTGCTGTCCCATAATTTTAGCTTTACCTACAGAAAATTTTTTTCTCAAAAATTCCCCGAAAAGAAATCCCACAAAAATTTTCGCTCATAATTTTTGTTTTCTTCCATTTAATCCGAAAAGTCAATGAATCAAAGCTCACGCTGACCCCGAGGAAATAAAATAGGAAGCGAGAATAAAGAAATAGTCATGCGTACACACTAGACTTATGTTTACTCTGTTCTCCGCATAGCGTGTGACACGCGACCCTCCATGCTAGAGGAAGAAGCGCCCTAACTTACATTAACGACGACGTTAATGCGCGTCTGCGTCCCTCCAACGTCTTACGAACGATCGGGGGAATAGCGCCACATTAGCGGTCGAGGGGTGAGTGCTCCTAGAGAATCTCGTATAGGAGCTACATTAGTCGGGAATCAGGAGTGACTGAGGGTGTGGCCGAGAGAAGAGATTCAGGGTGATTAGACGTCACACCCTGGCCTCCCCTTCAGGATGTCGCCGGAAAATTCATTGACTCCTTGCTGTTTGCTCACTCGATTAGCTCGGATATGAGGCAACACACTTGTTACTGTCTGCTTTATTGTTTTATCGTCATTAATCAAGGGGGTAGTCAATTAATTTCTGCTTCCGTTGACGGAAAAATTGATGATTGGGGGGAATTGCGATTAGATCTCGTTGTTGGCTGAGAGATACTCGATAAGGGTACACCCAGAATCAGGCATCCCTATCAATATTAAATTTCTGTAACATTACAAGGATTTGACCCTTACATTATTCAAGGTTTAAAATATGTTGATTCAATTTTTCAAAAAATATAATATTAATGATCTGATTTTATGCGAATAATGATATATTTAAAATTTGTTAATATGAAACTGTAAATTTACTACTAAGTGAATAATTCAAATTTCTTGAAAGGGGATTTTCGATTACACAAGTCATCGTCAATCTTCCTACATCAAATTATTGATTGATAAAATAGTTGAAAATTTGAATATTTGAATTGATGATACTTAAGTACTCAGAAATTTCAAGAGTGATGTTATCTAATTACGGGCTACAATATTAACCGTAATAAAATATTACAAATTTGGCTATCCCTGCCCAGAATAATGATTCATTGGAATCGAATGAAATTCTTTATTTAAATTTTTTTAATTGTTTCGAAAGAAAGGATTTAATTATATGAAATCAACAATTTATTCATTCTAAATTGAATTTTTATTGAATTCAAGAAAATGAATTGTTTTATTATTCTAAATAAATCATTTTTGCTTCAGAATGGAATCATTATAATCGTTCGCATTTAAGTTTCGGATTTGTTGTGTTATATCGATCCATTATGATCTAAAAAATTGTTCGCTAACGAATGGATGGAATTGAATCTTTTTTTTTAAATATAGGTATTGCTGAGCCCTATCGATCGCCATTAATTAAAATTTCATTGATCGATTAGTTTTTTTAACTTTTGAATTTTTTCGAAAATCTGTTGTCCCACGATAACTAAAAAAATGTTCTGAGTTGATTGAATGGTGGCTTAAAAAATTTGTTTGGATGTCCTTTTGACCGAGTTCCAAGATGAAGGCCATAGCAATAATCGTTATTTTGATTTATTTGAAAATGTGCAAAAATTTTGTATTTTTTGAAAATCAGAATTACGGAGATATCTTTGAATACTATGCCGCAAATGAATTCAATCATAGCTTAACATGTTTGTTTTACTGCCATTAAGTCGATGTTGAAAGATGACCACGATATCTATATTGGTTGAGTTGATTTTTATGATGATTGTTGAAAATTTAGAATTTTTCATGAATTTTCCTGAAAGTGAGCTTTTTGATGGTTTCTTCAAATGTGACGTTTCAAATTCATTCAAATAATTTTTTTATTAACATTTTATCGAAGGGCTGAGGGGAGATAGAACTTTAAAAAGGACAATCGGTTGTATAGAAGAAAAGGTATTATAAGAAAAATGATGATGATAACATTCAAATAAGTTGAAAATCTGACAAAATTAGTTAAAAAGCAATCTTATTCAATTTAGTAAAATAGTGAATTATACATGATGGAAGGAAATGATGCGTAAAATAACCATTCGAAAGCATATTGCTAGGTTATTAGCAAAAATAACTATTCTATATGCAATACAAGAGCAAATTTTCAGTTGTTTAACATCAAAGAAAGAGTTTTCTTATTTAAAAAAAATGACATTTCCATATATTTTGTGAAGGAAATTCGAAACCTGAAGAAACAAAAACGAATGTGTTTGTAAAAAAATGCGCCAAGAAAAAGTTTTGTTTGGTTCTCACTGAGAAGTAGAAATTTTTTTTAAACACAAAAAAATGAAATAGAAAGCCAAGTCAGGAATGTGATGAATAGTCTTATTATTGCACTGAGAGATTTCTATGAGAAAAATAGTTTCAAATCGAATGAGGATTTAAAAAAAATTCTTTATTTATTCATTATTAATTTGTCAGCACAAATAAAAGCTAGGGCCTAGTCACTTAGGAAATCAATAGACCACTCGACTGCACTGAGAGAAACATCTCCGGCCATAGTTACCGTAGCCCATGAGAAATTGTTGAGGACTTTTTGACTATAGTGCGATGGTGATGGAATATAGTCAGACGAATCATATTTTTCTCTCAGTGTGGAAATCAAGGAAGAAATCACCAGAAATCAATGGAAATCACTGGAAATCAAGTGACTTCCATTTTCGGTAGGGGAGGGTGTGCCTGTACCGCTCAGCGGGTAATACCGCTCACCCGATTTTCTCCGCAACCATCAACTTAAAAATTTCGTTCTGTTCCTGATCATGAAGAATTTGATGATAGGATGTGATTGTCGGAAAATTTTCAATTATTTACCATTTTAAATATGAAAAGACACGTAACGAAGTTTTGAGATCTTTACAGTGCAAAATTTGTGGACTTGTAATTAAGGTTTTTGATAGTTTCAAACACTGAATTCTCATATTTAACTGTGGTTATTCGATTCGTGGTACTTTCACCCGTAATTTGAGACCAATTCGAACTCAAAGCTCCACTCATGTCAATAATTATCAACAATTTTGTTGACGCCGAGCGGAGCCGGTAATACCGCTCATAGGATCGGTCACGTAGTTGCTCGACAGCACTCGAGTACATGTTAGGTTGCGGCGCGAGCGATACACGCAGAACCCTATGAGCGGCATTGGAATCGTGCCGAGCGGTATTACCCGACGGCGGGTAGTACCGCTCAATAGGCTCTCTCTTTTATTTTCAATCAATTTTGTGGATTCTAAGGAGAATTAGGCGTCTACACTTCGAGAATAACGAGGTCAATAGTTAAAGAAGTCACACAAATACGTTTTATATATTCAAGTTGAAATATAAAATATAAAACTGGCATTTCCCCTTAGGTGGGCGGTACAGGCGCACCCTCCCCTAGTGATTTCTAAAGATTTCAGGAAATCATCGGAAATCAATAGAAATTATAAAGAAATCATCTGATTCTGGAAATCACTGAGTCACTCTATTGAAGAGTGACCAGCCCCTGGAATAAAAATGATCACCAAAGTTGGAAACAGGAAAAGATGACTATAATTGGACTGTATTAACCATCAATTAACTTCAACCCTCCAAATGAGATGTAAATCGTCCAACTTGATGAAGAAAGCATGCATAAAAATAGTCTCAAAGTGACAGTGGGTAATGGTGTGTGGCAGGAGTGGCGAGTTCCCTGATAGAGTCCCGCATGAAAAAGAGAATAAGTGGGAGGGCAGGGGGTGTCGAGTTAAAAAAGGGAAACGGAAGTAAATCGTGTTCACCACGGAGAACGTCACGCGATGACGAACGAGATCGTGAGGGAGGCAATGGCTATGAGGGAGTGAGAGGAAAGGCCGGCGTCATCACGCGAGAAGTGGAAGTGACATCTGATAAAGGTGGTAATCGCATTAAGCGTCTCCTCCCCGGCACTGTACCCCTCTGCCTCCTCGTTTTGTATGTGCGACTCCACTCGAATTAACACTCTTTTCTCGCCTCGGTTTGCAATGCTCTCCCTCTCGAGTGCATACGTGCACTCTTCGCGGGACCCCCAGTTGTTGTTTATCGAAACCGGTATTTTCTCTCCCTCAAACGACTTTATTAGGGAAAAGAAAGAAAATAAAAAAATTTTTTTTTTCATCGCGAATGTATGAAATGTTGGAGAATTAATAAAATGTGACTCACCAGGCTCGAACGGATTCGGAGTAGCAGCCGGTTTCTGGATTCAACATTTTGCGGTCACTTTCGGTCCTGAAAAAATGTTAAACACTTCAGCTTATTATAAATTATTTACTTCATCTTGAAAACAATAGGTTATATAAACAAATAGAATTCTATCGAATTTTTCTATTAAATATTTTCTATACAAAATTTCAATAGAATCAACCAAAAACTAGTAGAAAGTTGAAAAGAAATCGGATAGATTTTTGCAACAAATTCGCTAGGTTTTTCTGTGAAATTTTTTCTGACTGTGTCGGAATGAATTCCATGGAATGAATCATTTTAATTATCTTCCCTCGAACTAAATATAATTATACTGATTTTCCAGCAAATCAAGTGCCACCACAAGCAGATGTTAAACCTTTGATTCCGAAACTCCAAAAATCACAATTCTCATATGTGTCTCACCCCCGGGGGATTACAATGTCCAGTTGAAGAGACATTCCCACACAGTCCATTGTCATGTGACCGAATGAAGGGTCGTACTAGTTATACACGTGAGGGTGGCCATGGAGTCCTCACGCGATGGCCAATATACAAACTGTGATATACACATGAATACGTAATACCATAGTAGACAGTGATTTCAATTCAACCCCTGGGCCGCCCTCGCACACGGACAGATGGGGTTCTCACGCGCCGGCTCCTACCCCACCTAACGTATACTCTTAATGTCGGACAGCCCGAAAACCACAGCTCTGTAATGTCGATGCGTAATCAGGGAGCGATAACGCCACTACGTGTTACTGTCAAAACACGCAAACATGAGGTTTGTGTATTCAAGAGTCACGCTGACACTTTTTTTTTCACGCTGTGATTGGGGAGGTTTTTATTAGTTGTGGGGAAGGTGTCAGGTGCTTGAGAACTTGTGAAACGTTTATCAATTAAAGGCCCACGGTGAGGCCAATAAATAGTGGGATTTATAAAAATTACGAATGGTATTGTTCAACCAAAAAAATAGTTTATTTAAATCAAATATAAATTTTTATTTGAAATTTTGCAGTTGTTTCCAGAATGTCGTTGTTAGACATGACGGAACTTGTAATGTTATTTTAAAAAAAAGATATGGTTATGTCAAATAAACAATTTATTGATTTCAAATAAAATGTTTACCACATTTGAGAAAACAATTATTTATTCCAAATAAATCATTTATTAGACTCAAATAAGCTGAACGAACGGATTGAATCAAATCGACGTTGGCTCGATTCAAGTTTTCAACCTAGTGAACTGATTCGAAGAATTGATTAAAGTCAAGTCAATGAATCGTCTTGGATCGAGTCGGAAAATTGGCTTAAATCAAGTCGAGGAATCGTCTTGAATCAAGTCGAAAGATCGAATTGAATCAAGTGGGAAATTGGACTTAACTTGAGTTGAAGAACCGACATGAATTAAGTCCAACAATCGCCTTGAATCGAGTTGAAAAATTGACTTGAATCAAGTCAACAAATCGACTTGAATCGAGTGGAAAAGTTGACTTGAATGAAGTCGAGGAATCAACTTAAATCAAGTCGGAAAATCAGCCTGAATCAAGTCGAAAAATTGATTTGGATCAAGTCGAAAAATCGTTTTGAATCAAGTTGGACGCAGCCTAAATCAAGTCAACGCGCTAGATGCATCACTCTTAGCAGCATAAATTACGTGGATCATCATGACTCAGTCGAACTTAGTTCAAACTCATTCTACGACTTGATCCAGGACAATTTTTTTGTATATGTTGACTCTCAACATGATCCTATGCTACTCATATACCAAGTCAAATTCGTCAACCTGATTCATGGACATTTTTCTCCTGTGAATGATGATAAAATATTCAGGTGGATTTTTTCACCCCATTTCGGCGAATCAATTAGCTTCCACAATATTCATTCATGTCTCACATAATAATTGAAGGTCAGCGAAAATCCGAAGGTTGAAAGAAGCATGGAAAATAGACAAGATTCGTCAGGATTACTGTGACAATTGTGAAAGGTAGAGAGGGGGAGGGGGGGGGAGAATGAGGTGAGTCGCCAGATCGTCGTGTCACGTTGATAAATGGCCTCAGAGCGAGGGGGTTGCGTCAGGTTCCTTTATATTTTTCCATTCATTCAATGCTGGTTTCGTCTCCACGTGCTTCACTCCCACGACTACTATACTTCCAGCGCGTCTTCACTCCAACTCTAATTTTCGATGATTTTTTTTTCTCCTCACTTCACTCACCCGCCCCTTCGACACGATTACTCATCGACAAAATCGACACCCAACTCCCTCCTCCACCGATCTGGTGAATAGGGTGAGGGACGGAAATTAGAGTGACGTTGGCGGAATATTATATCGAACCGTGGAAAAACGGCACTCTCATCAATAGGGACATGTCGTTTTTTTCCTATAATTTGTCATATTTTTGGTACAGATGGAGGCTCGATACAAAATCGTTAGGGGTAGAGATCTTTATACGTGGGTTTTAGTAGTTTATATTTCCTTTTTACTCAACGCTTGCTAGAAAATTATTAAATGTCAAGTGAGTTGGAGTTTATTTCTAATTTTTGAGGTCAAGAAAAACTTGGCAGTTCACCAAAGTATTTTGGGAGAAGTAAAAAAATCCTTCTAGAATTGCTCATTAATTGATCAAATATATTAGTAATAATTTGCAATAGTTCTTTAATATTTTGTGACAATAAGATCGATAGTTCTGATAAATAATTCTTAGGTATCAATTACTATGCAACTTCTGTGAGATTTCACTGATTTCAATGATGCAGAAGTCATTGATTTCAGTTGAATGAAGTCGATGAAATCATGGTGAGTCATGAAATCACTGATATTCATCCTCGCAATCGCTGAATTCATCAATTCAATGAAATCATTGAAATCACTTAAGTGAAATCGATTGCAGTTCTGATAAATAATTCTTAGGTTTCAATTTTTATTCAAGTTCTGTAAAAATTCAATGATTTCAATGATGCAGAAGTCATTGATTTCAGTTGGATCCAGTCGATGAAATCATGGTGGCTCATGAAATCACTGATATTCATCCTCGTAATCGCTGAAATCATCAATTCAATGAAAGCATTGAAATCACTTGAGTGAAATCGATTGCAATTCTGATAAATAATTCTTAGGTCTCAATTATTATTCACGTTCTGTGACATTCCACTGATTTCAATGATGCAGAAGTCATTGATTTCGGTTGGATGAAGTCCATGAAATCATGGTGAGTCATGAAATCACTGATATTCATGTTCACAATGGCTGTAATCATCAATTCAATGAAATCATTGAAATCACTAACGTAATCGAGTAAAATGAATTGCAATTCTGATAAATAATTCTTACGTCTGAATTACTATTTCAGTTCTGTGAGGTTTCAATGATTTCAATGATGCAGAAGTCATTGATTTCAGTTGGATCCAGTCGATGAAATCATGGTGAGGCATAAAATCACTGCTAATCATCTTTACTAAAATCGTTAATTCAATTAAATCATCGAAATCACTAACGTAATTGAGTAGAATCGATTGCAGTTCTGATAAATGGTTCTTCGGTCTCAATTATTAACCAAGTTCTGTAAGATTTCGATCATTTCCACGATTCAGACGTCATTAATTTCAGTTGAATGAAGTCGATGAAATCATATCGTGTCATAAAATCACTGATAATCATCCTTGCAATCGCTGGAATCATAAATCCAATGAAATCATTGAAATCACTAACGTAAGTGAATGAAATCGACTGCATTTAGTAGTCATGGAGTCACTCGATCTTAGAGGTTCCAACCACTCAGAAATCATCAATAAAGCCAAGTGAAGCTGACCATTTTCCACACGTCCATCCCCAGAAAACTGGGAAAAAAATCCAAACGATATGCAGAAGTTCACCACAAGTCGATTAAACGTGTAATTTGGGCTGTGTACCACGCAAGTACCGTGTCCCCGGGCCCGTAACTAATTACAGTATTTAGCAAGGAGTACGGCTCCCGTTGGGTTCCCATAACCTCGACGCGCCAGTGGAACAACACGATTCTCGGTGACATTCCACCGCGGGGAGGGGAGAGGGAGAATTTATATTTCTGCGTATTTGTGTTTAAGGACGTGTGTATTACATGTCGCATTGAAATCCGGATGACTTTCGGCAGGTGGCAGTTTTCGAAGCGCCTCCCCGCCCCTCGCTATGTCCTCCGGATTTCCCATGGGTTAATGGCATAACCGGGCATGGGTAAATATATGTATCGATAATTATAATTTGATACACCATCACCTGTGAAATTTAGAGCATTCCCATGGACATTATCCCCCCGTTGTAATAACATTTTGTAATGCATATTTCTTTTTTGAATTATTGCATGCATTGCAAATTATTGTAATTACAACCGTTGATTTTAGCATACATTCGAATTTATGGGGCGGGATGAGAGGGGAAATTTTCAACTTCTCGATTTATATCGAGTTATTTTAATGGCCCCAAAAATTGAAACTGAGAATTTCATGGTATCTTCATGTTTCATGACCTCTAGGAACTTTCTATACTGATGCACGGAAAAAAATATTCAATGAAAATTCCATATCCGTGGTTGGAGGAAATTTTACGAAACTGTCACGGAATTTTCCCAGAGCGTTTCGTAATTTTTACGTTAATGTCCTGTGAAAAATTACGATATCGTCACTTGAATTTTCTGAGTCGATTCCGTAATCAGTGAGCGAATTGTGAGTTCCGTAATTTTTACTGAACATTTTTCTCCACGTGGAAGGATTTAGTGGCTGTTAAGAAGGCTTCTTAAGGATATCCAAGTACTTTGTTCAAATTAGCAATTTGTTTTTCAATTCGAAGATGATTGTTTTGTATCAGGTCGGATTGTAGCAAGCCCTTATATGACCCTCATTGCCTGGCACGCACTTTTTTTACTTTTATAGTCTGACCTTAATTTTTTGATCCTAATATTCTGACCCTCTTCATTTAACCCTAACATTCTGACCCTCATTCAGTTTTTGAATCTAATATTCCGACCCTCATTTTTTAACCTCCACTTTTTGACCCTTATATTCTCATACTTAGTGTATGACCCTTATATTACACTTGAGAGCTCTTGGTACAACCCGGACTGATAGGAACTGATCATCCTCGAATTGAAACACCCATCCCCCACTCGAGTATAAAATACATTGATTGAAGTATATCTTCTCTCTATATTATGAAAATCCAAATAGACTTCTGGTGATAAAAATTTGGTACTGGAAATTAAGACTTCGAACTTAAGGGGCACAAGTGTCAGATCACGGGCCCAAATCAGGGACATGGGGGTCAAAATTTAAGGGTCAGAATGTAAGGGTCATCAGGGTTAAAACAAGGCTCACGAGGGTTGTAATGAGGGTCAGATTAAGGAACCTAATGAGGGTCACAAGGCTCAGATTAAGAATCACAAAGGTGAGATTGAAGGTCCAACACAGGGTCATGGGGGTCAAAAACTAAGGGTCACAAGAGTCGAAATAAGGGTCTTAATATCTCTCTATGTTGTAAAAAATCCAAATCAACTTTTGATGATGAAAATTTGGTGCTCGAAATTAAGACCCCAAAATTAAGGGTCCAAATAAGGGTATAATGAGGGTAAAAATGAGGATCACGAGGGTCAGATTAAGGGCGACAAGGGTCAGAATAAGGATCATGGGGGTCATATATCAGGGTTGGCGAGCAGAGCGAGCTGGGGGCGTAGCCCTCTAGTATACTTAGAATAATATGTTTGAATCAAGTATATATTATATACTCGAATCAACAAGAATATACTTCAATCAGGTTTACGCATATACCCATCCAGTCAGCGCCGGAATTTCCGAATTACTTATTGAAATATGAAAATTGAACGGTTGATGAATGGAGACACATTGTTAATTTTGCAGAAAATTTCGGAAGAAAAAAAATACAAGGAATAGACATAAACACCGTGGCGCTAGTACTGCAAAAAAGAGAGTCCAAGACAAAACAAGAGGACCCTCTCAAAATTACGAAACAAAACGAGAGAACTGTGATTTTTGTCTTGTCTTGACTTGTGGCATCACTAACAACAATTCTCCTCGCTCGTTGAAAAATGAAAGAATAAATAAATAAAAAAAGAAAATTAACAAGACATGTGAGAAGATAAAACTCATTCCCCAGAGAAGATCAAAGTCCAAACATGTTTGGCGTATGTGGCTGTGTGGGTGTTTGTTCGTCAGCATTGGTGGCGAGTATGAGTCTTGGTATAACAAATCGTCCTTTTAATCACGCAGTCGTTCACGCTCGAGTCATTTGGCTTAATGGTGGCCTCTTGTTTGGTAGTGGTAACCGGCAACGCGGTAGGTTACGAAGAGAGGCAATTTTCTCTCATCCTCGTCTCGCTGTATATCCGTCTCACAAAATGGTTGAGATTTTGCTGCTTGGGTTATTTTTGTTTAAACCGCCAATCATTAGTCAAGTGGCTCACAGGTGTTAAGGGCGACCCGTTGGATTGGCTTTTACGTGTGTGAAATATTCATGCCTTGGGATTGAAGTCCGGGGATATCATTACTCTTGATGAAAGTTTGACGTTTCTCAGTCGACTCTTGCCCACCCATGATATCGCCTTGACTCTTTTTAACTCCATTATATCGAAGTGGGCACGTTACGGGGTCCTTGGAGCTTCGGATAATTATTGCTCAGTTTAATTGAACAAACACTTTTTCCAGGGAATTTAGTTCAGCGAAAGTGAGATTGAAATAACTGATTTGATTTTGATTTTGGCGAAACATTTTTATTCATTTTATGAAATTTTCTTTAAAATTAGAGTAAAAAGTTGACACTCTCAGTAATTTTAAATTTACAGTTTTTAATTGAGACATATTTTTTCTTATTTGAAGACAATCCCAGCTGTGGAATTCAGACTTGGTGGATTTTTTAATCAAGAACATGCAGTTTTGCAAAAGAACATGTTCATTCATGAATTGATGATTTTCCCCTTTCCAAAATTAATCTACTCGTGTTTATAAATTTTTTGGTATTCAAAACAAATCACCTGACTTCTAGATCCAATTAACATTGAATTAATGTTCAATTATTCCGGAATTTTATCCCTTACTCCGTTAAAAGAGAAGAAGAAAAGAGAATATAAAAAATTAGGGTGCCAATCCGCTAAAATTTTCACAAGGAGCTTCGCACTCCATGCGATATTCCACGTGCATGCGAGGAACATGAACGAAGTTGGTGTGCCATCGCCGGTCACATTGAAGAGAGAAAAAATGAAACCAATGAAAAATGATGGATTCTCAACACAAAGTGAGCTTGTGCATACGTGAAATTGGAAGGTTGACTAATCGACGTTCTACAGTTTCTACCAATTCATTTTTCAAATCACAGAGGTCACCACTTAGTAAAGAAGAGCAGATGAAAATTTACTGAGTGGCACTTTAAAATTTGGAGCAGGCCCACCAGTTTTTCGTCTCGAGTGCCATAAGAATACGATTTCTTAAACTAGTTTCTAATGAGCGGAAGAAAGTCGGGTGCACTACATAAAATTTTGGAGAGAGGTAGTCTGAATTATAATTGTCAGAATCCAATTTGTAGAGAGTATTCTCCATTTTTTGTGCCCGCTTCGGTACGTCTCATGCGCTGGTGAGAAGGTACACTAATTCAGCAGCGAAGCGGCAAATCGGGTTAAGTCGATTTTGACCTTTGGTCAGTTTTTTATGAATATCTCGGAATCTAAGAGAGATAGAAAAATTTTCCTTACAACCTTTTTTATAGTCCTCAATCGGCTCTACAAAAAAGGTCGTGACAAAAAAATTTCTATCCCTTTTAGATTCCGAGATATTCGTCAAAAACTGGCCAATTGTCAAAATCGAGGTTTAGACTGGTTAACGGGGACATATAAACATTAATAAACTCTGAAAGCAGAGGACGATTGCAAATCGTTTGGTAATCAATGGTACACCAATACCACAGGCCATCGATTAAATTTGAATATACGTAATTAATAACAAAAAATTATATATTTTCTTTTTGGGACTCTCCACCAACTACGTCCTTGTCGTGAGTCCTGGGTCACGCCAAGAGTTGGTGAGGATTGAATTCTTCACCAGTAACTATTGGTTCCTTTAAGAACTTGGTTACCTCATTGACAGAAAAGAATTTGAATTCTTTAAAATGAAGGTATATCCATATGAAATTAATGTTATTGTATAGTCGTAAGAAAGTACGACAGAGTTGAGGAAGGAATACTTTATATCCATTGAAATTTAAATTTATTTTTAAACAACTGATGGATATAATCAGAAACGACCACAGCAATAGTGCACTCATGACCCCACGACTTATAAGTTTCGCATCAAAGTAGTACATACTACCTTTGGTGATATTCAAATTCTATCGTTATACCAATCATTACCAAACCATTTTTAAGATGGTTTTGAATACTAGATGTCGAACAAATGAATCGACCCGGCAAACTATGTTTTAACCAGAATCGACTTGACCCGGTTTATCGCTTCGCTACTGTATTTTTGAGAGATTTTTCTCTCCGTGTAGAAACATGATAGATGTTTCGCTGCTGGAATGAGAGAAATAGTTTCTACTATCATAAAATAGTAGAATACGTCAAGACCGATATTTTATATTACGAAACATAAAGAAAATGTCATCAAATAATAGTAATCATCCTCTTCATCACGGAAAAATCTACAAACTCAATGTACAGTTACTGTAGCGATAATGAGTTCCCTTTTTCTTCCTGGTTAGCGTTGATTAAATCTCGGAACTGTGGGAATTCCAACGAAATTATAAATTCGAATCGAGCCCAGAGACGCGAGAAATCACATGGCAATCACGACACTAGGGCTACCGTGACGCGTATCGAGTATAAATCGTGAGGATCGTCACACCAGGGTAAATCGTTGAGCGTATATCCCATATATACCGAAAAGCGGAAGCCCAGGGGGTTCCCCCGCGTACGTCGGGGTCAAACCTACCGGAACACCGGAACCGGAAGGGTGCGGAGCCTCCGTTCGCGGACGTCGACTATGGAATCGGTGACTCGCACTGATTACTCGAGTTGGTGAAATTGTTTCGAGAGTTTTACGGTTCTCTTTTTATCTTGAAGAGTTGAGGTGTGATTGTGATCGGAGATCTGATGAGGAAAATCAATGCCCAAATGACAAATATCATTTCTGAAATCAAGAATAATTTGTTATTGTTTGAGAACTTGATGCGATTGGAGATAACTCAAATATACGAAACATCATATTTCTATATTTGAGAGTATTTTGACCTTCGACGATAACCAAGAAGCAGGGCGTACGCGTTTAACCAAACATAACCTCATTTTCCCTTGCGCATTTTTTATAATGTTGAGGATGAGTAACCTATCAAGTAGACAACCCAGTCGAAGAGATAAATAAAATTGACTAAATAAATCATTCATATTACAAATTATTTTTCTCATCAATTTAGGAGTGTTATGGCGTACTTTTCCGGTCTCAAAAACAATAATTAAAGAAAATGTTCATAAATAATGGAGGACTTGTGACTGCGGTGGTAACAGTCGAATTTTGATCGGGCAACATCGCACGGTTCGGCTAGTAGTGGGGTTGTAACAGTGAGATGAATGTTTGTGTGTTATACGTGTCCATATGCTTCCAGCACTGAATTATCGTCATCGACTTTACCGACCTCGATCAGCTGTTGTGCGGTGTTGTCGCGTTCCTCGACTCGTAATGGCGGTCAAATTTTTTTTACAGGAATTCGGAAATCAATCGAAGATATCACGCCTGTATGGCCTGGTCCTCTACTTGTTCTCGCCGCCGATAGATTCTCCATAGTCTAAAGTAAATGGCTTGTGTTTTTTTTTCAATATCCTGAGTGTCTAACCCATGCAACATCTCGATCAAAGTTCACACGGTCACGTTTCTTCCCTAAGCGTAATGATACAAGAAGTGATATTCAGAAATTAATTTCTCACCAGGATGCCCCGATGGAAGGATTAAAATTATTAATAACGTGTGGCTCAAACATGAACCTGGCATATGAGACAATATTAAAATTATGATGAATCCCATACTAACTAAATATTAAAATTATGGTGAATACCATAATAACGCGCCCGGGCAGTATAGAGTGAATTCGGCAACGCTCGGGCCTAAATAACACGGCGGCGATTCCCTGCGGAGGTGACCAATGTCACATGTTCTCATATGGTGACCAAACTAGGGTTAAGCATCGCCCATAGATGGCGCAGCTGCATAAGCAGTTTTTCGCCGAGTGACCCCCCAAAACGAAACCATAGACATATCCCCGTCAAAAACCACAAAATGATGTGAACACAGAGGAAGACAGATCATCGGCGGACGGAAGTTGGCCCATGGAGGTGGAAATGGAAGGTAATAACGACGTCACTCGGTGTGCCGCTTATCGAGATATCGTTGGCTCTCCTCGTTTCCGCAATTTCCACACTGTTTCCCCTCCCGCTGATGCCGCCCGTCCGAAGGCCCTCACCCGCTTCGTCATCCAATCCCGGTATTCTGTCGCCATGGCGCACCGGTACATAACATCATACATACACGCATAGATGCTTAACTCTCCGCAGGGTCTGAAATGGGTGGACACACGTACCGGCCTGTAAATCCCGGGGTACAAAGGACCGACGGAAGCGGCATGGCATATGCCAAGTGGCGCGCGAACGAAAATACCATCGGCCGGGAGAAATTTTATTTTCATATTTATTTACTCTTTTTCAGTGATAACGAGAGGTTGAAATACATTCGAATGAGTATGGGGGTGTGGCAAATTATTGATGCCCAATTTTTCGTTGATTTGAGGTAATGGGGATGGGGAGGAGTGATGGGAATTTAATGAAGCCAGAATTGCGATAAGAATTGATAACATTGGAAGCTCGCTGATGAATACATCGTCATTTCTGGAGTATTTGTTATTCTTGGATAGGGACGAAATTTCAAACAGTTTGCATCATAAAAAAATTATAGAATAGGTTACAGGGTTGGAAAAAATTGAAATTTCATCGAAAATAGCGACAGTAGTGGTCATACGGATAGCGTTCGTCTCCGGCAGTCGTAGTTGCCATTAATGAGACTTCTTCATTACTAATGTCATTCGTTAACTATTAATGACTCTTATTTGGTGGATAATGCCGTCCATTCGTATTTTTCAGGATTGGCTGAGAATTTTTTTTTTCCTTTTTTTATTATGCAAATATTTGATAACAACAAGTAATTTCAACAGAAATTTTCAATTTTCTACTGTGAAAACATCGTTAAAAAAATTCAAATCATTTTCTACTGAATTTTTGAAATATTTCGCCTCCTGAATTTAAGGTTTTTCAAATTTCCAGTTAGTCCATAATTGAATGGAGAGCGAAATATATGTTCGTTATACATTTCCACATCTATTGAGACCTTTTCGAGAGCAGAAAAATATCTTCATTAGTTATTATTGGCTATTTTATCAGCCTCCGCGTTTGTGAATATGTTTAATGTTAATAAAAAATCTGTCCTCTTCACATCTTCGAGTAAACACCTCGAAGAACCCATTGTAGTCGTTTATGACTCCTTGTAGAGTGCGAGGCTGTAAAAAAGACTCATTTCCCTTAGGTGGGCGGCACATGCACCAGCTCCTCTAGTTGGTGAACTTCAACAACTCGATGAATAGTAGGGGAGGGTAGGAAAAAACGGACCGGGAGGGCAAAACGGACCACTGACAGAAAATTGGTAATTTTTGTTTTTTTTTCTTTCCTTCAAATCAGGATCACTGAATGTGTTGAATTAAAAGTGAGTTTCCTGAATCGTAACCGTCACAGGGGTTTTATAGGCAAGAAGTGTCATCGAACCGCAATTTGATCAGATTCGCCAATCACCTCAAACCACAAGAGACCTTGAATTTTTGTTTTTGGTTCCATTTGGAAGCAAAAACAAAAATTATCCATTTTCTGTCAGTGGTCCGCTTTACCCTACCCTCCCCTAATGGTATTTGGTTAATTCATCCCAGAATAATTCATCCCATGACAATTCATCCCAAAACAAATTCATCCCACGGCAGTTTCATCTCATTTTTTTATTATTACTGTTTGGATAAAGAATACGCTTGGCTGAAGCGCGTGACTTATCGGATTAATTTTCAAGTTTTGTACTGATTTTGTAAACTGATGCTGTGGTCTATTACTTGTGGCCTTTCTGGCGAATATTAGTTGAGACGGATATCGTGAAGTATCTGATTGATTTTGATGTTGTGTTTAGTGCCTTTTTCTGTGTAAATAAAGTTAATATTTTTCTTTCCCTGAATTATTGTTGTGACCGTACAAAATTCCATTGGAATTTGATGTTCGTGATGAAATTGTCGTGGGATTGATTTGCTTTGGGATGAGTAGTCCGGGATGAATTCACCTAGAACGTCCCCTAATTAAATAATAATACTGTATAGTTGAATAATTTCTCCGTGCTACCGGTTCAATATCGAGATTCAAGTTCAGATCTGCAAAGTTTAAAAAATTAATTCATTACAAAATGTCCGGAAACTTGGGGTCAAATGGGACTCAAATGAAAGCTCCAATATTAGATGATAAAAGCTGAAAGGCATTTCACTGCACAAAAAAAGCGAACGTTCTTGAATATCGTTAAATAACAATCAATGCACAAATTAAAAAATTCGGTGGCACACGGACTCAAACCAAGGTCGACCGAATAATAGCCCAGGAATAATACAGAAAATCAATATATCGGCCGATTAAATATCTTGAATTCAAATTCATTCAACCTTTAAACCATCACAGCATCTGTTTATGATGAATCATGTAATTTCACGGGATTTTGAGATAATTAATTGACAATCAAACAGCCTGGGTTTGAGAATTGTTTACATCCCACATATTGGTGAAAGTACAATGACAAGGTTTTGGGTAAGTTATTGTCCCTACTAAATACTCGGAGACTCTTTGTGTACAGGCACGTGGACACCAATACCCTGCAACTGCTACACAGTTACTCCCCGTGTACACAAAGACAAGGTGGTACCGCGCAGTAACCTCCATTCGTCCGAACGGTCTGGAAGTTCCATATTTTAGAGGCGATTATTTCATCAAATAAACAAATGTCAAATGGGAACTATTTTATGTTGAAATATATAGGGGAGGGTGGGGTAAAATGGACACTTTAACACTTTGGTCACAGGGAAATTCATGATAAATTAGAAATTTTCAACAATCATAAAAATCAAATCAACCAATATAGCTATCGTAATCACCTTTTAACTTCGATTTAACGGCATTAAAACAAACATTTTAAGCTATGTTGAATTTATTTGAAGCAGGATATTCAAAGATATCACCGGAATTCTGATTTTCAAAAAATACCAAATTTTTTCAAATTTTCAAATCGATCAAACGAACGATTATTGCTATGGCCTTCATCTTCGAACTCGGTCAAGGGGACATCCAAACAAATTTTTTAAACCATAATTCAATCAATGCAGAAAATTTTTTTCGAGTTATTGTGGGACAATCGATTTTCGATAAAATTCGAAAATCAAAAAAACTAATCGATGAATTAAAATTTAATCAATGGCGATTGATAGGGCTCAGAAATACCTACATATAATACAAAAAATCCAAAACTTAAATTTGAATAATTACAAAACTTCCATTCGAAAGCAAAAATAATAAAAACGCGTTGTACAAATAAAAAAATTGATGTTGAACCAGGATAATAAGGATAAAAGAAGGGAAAATGGACACTTTAAATTTTTTTTAATGCTCACAATTTCGAAACAAAACTATCAATTTAGAGTCATCAGAAAAGGGCATAATTTTTCTTTCCGTTGGAAAATAATTACCTAATTTCAATAAATCACTAGGATTTCAAAAAAGTAATTCATCGAAAGTATTCATTTGGTGCTACTCACCCCCTCTTTCATAAATTAAATTTTTACGGAGAAATTATTGAAATCCAGTGCTTACGTTTGAAAAGTTTGATAGCTAAAAAATACAACAATTTCAACATTTCGTTTATTTAATCAAACGTGTCAAAAATTCTCGCAGGGACTAGATAATGACGTCACACCTCCCTACATTTCGCAGTTGAGCCACTACGCGGCGCTACTTTCGTTCCAGCATTGGGAATAAAGTGTACACAAAGACCAGCTGGGACGACGTTGTAACCTCCATTCGTCTGAACTGTCACAGTTCCACATGTTTGCGGCGATTATTTCATCAAATAAATAAACGTCAAATGGGGACTATTTTTGTGTCGAAATGTACATCATTAAGCTTTTCATTCGCACACAAAATGTTAGTTCTTGGAAGCGATAAAAACGCTTTAAAAAAAGGTGTTTCTGTTGAGAAGCACATTTTTTAAAATGTTTTTAGCGAATTTAGATTAAATAATGTCTCTTTATGTTATTTTTCGGAAACAATACGTTGCGAGACACTTATTTAGATTTTATAATAAAAAAAAATCGAAAAGTGCATGTGTAGAGATATGGAAGGGCAAAATGGCCACTTCTGACTTTTCTTTAATGTTCATAAATTAAAAGCAAAATTATCAATTGAGCGCAGTTTAGATTCATCACAAAAGGGAAAAATCGTTCTTCTCACGGGGAAACAATTATCTAATTTCACTAATAATTCAATTACTCATTGACATTTCAAAGAAAAGTCCAGCGTCCAGTTTGACCTATTGATTCCTCTTTCATACACTCAATTTTTATGCAGAAATTATGCGTAATTTTTGCATAAAAATTGAGTGCATGATTTCCATGGAAATGAATTATGGAAATGTCTACATTTCAAAAAGTCCAATAGGTGGAAAATTCCGCAGTTTTATCGATCCGTTTATTTATAAAAATTAAATAAAAGTTACGAGAATTTTTCTCGGATTTACAGGGAAAAATCTCCTGTATTTTTCAGCAAAATTTCCTGTGATGGCGCCTGAATCTTCCCGGGCCTGTCTCATTGAACCCATTTGCCCGTGCTCCATAGTAACGTTTCTCATATTTTTTTCTTCGCGTAGTGGATCCTGAGAATGCGAAATTTGAAATTAATTTTTTTTAGACCTGCAATCCTCAGATTGCTAACAGACAGAGCCGACTAGACTTTTCATGATCACAGAAAATTTACGTCAACACAAGTGATAAGAAGTAGAAGTAGCAAAAAGAAGCGCAACTATAAATTATACATGATGGAAGGAAATGATGTGCAAAATAACTATTCGGGCGCATATTGCTGATTTATCAGCAAAAATAACTATAATATATGCCATACAAGAGCAATTTCCCACTTGTTCTAAAATTTTTTTGTGTCCTTAACATCACTGGTGAGTCCGAACCGTCGGCACAGAAAGAATTATCTTGGCTATGATTTTTTTTTTTATATCAAACTCATTTATACCGCTGGGATGAGCGTAATGCCTGCATTGTTAGAAATTTGGAACTGTTGAAATTTTTTGAAATTTCGTAGAAGATATTATCTTATGAAGGTAAATCGTATGAAAGTTTAAGTAGAATTCACGTAAATTCATGAGTCTTCAGTGGAACATGAATATTCAGGAACAAATTGATATGAATTTTCAATTTTTCCCTAAATTTTCCTGATTTTTCTGAATTTTCACAGAATAATTGAATTGATAAATCAAGTATTTTATTGATTTCAAGCTTATTTTAACAGAAAATCAATGGAATATTTGATTTTTCAATGACAAGATTTCCTGAAATTTCAATGAAACTTGAACACGGTAAAAACTTTCGGAATTTGGCACAGAAAATTCAGACAAAAATTTTTAACAGCGTGGGAGAAGTTCAAGAGAAGGAAATAATTTACACGGTTCAATTATCATTGAGAAAAAAGAAGTGTTCAGCAACACATTGTTCCCGAAAAAATAACAACAAAGAGCCATTTTTCAATGTAAATTTCCAACAATCATAATTGAAAAGATTAAAGAATTATTATAAACATCAGATAGGTGTCTAGCAACTTGCATTGTTCCCGAAAAAATAACAACAAAAAGACATTTTTTAATGTAAATTTCCAACAATCGTAATTGAAAATTACAGATGTCAAAATTTCACCAAAAACCGCAAAAAAATTAAAATTTTTTAATAAAAAACAAATAGGTGTCTAGCAACTTGCATTGTTCCCGAAAAATAATAACAAAGAGACATTTTTCACATAAATTCCCAACAGTCGTACTAGAAAATTGCGAAAAATGTCAAAATTGGGCCAAAAACCGCAAAAGAAATTTAAATTATTATAAAAATCAAATAAGTGTCTAGCAACTTGCATTGTTCCCGAAAAAAATCGTTTCACTGCGGGAATTTGAGGGGGTCCGCTCCGAATTCCTCGTGTGCATGTACTGGTGCCCATCCCTGTGGACCCCAGAGTAGTCGCGATTGGCTCAGTCCGTTGGCAATGAGAGGAGAGAAACTGTGAAAAAGGTTAGGAGGGAGATGAAACGACAATCGCAGGAAGACTGACGGAGAGGGGACGACAGGACAATGCCGGTGAGGACGAAAAACGGCACACCTGGCCGAGGGGCAACGCAGCTGCAGTCTTCAGCCCCCCGACTGCGCCAGGGGATGAAAAGGAGGAGAGGTAGAGAAGGGGTGCCGAGGCTGCTGCTGCTGCTGTTTCGGGGATACACAAAGGGGGTGGATGGATGCTGAGATTTCAGTTACGCTACGGTTTTACCCTCCCCCCTCCCCCCCGCCCCGCTCGCTCTCTCTCTCTCTTTTACACGGGAGATCCTGACGACTTTAACGAATGCAGAAGCGAGAACCGGAGCAAATATTATCGTAAAAGAAATAATAAACTGGATCAACTAAAGGGAATAGAACAAAATTGTTTTGATTTATCAATTATGTTATTTTTGAAAAAAAAAACACCTTTTGTCCCTCATTTTTAGGCAATTAATTAAATAATTTTCTTCATGTTAAAGAAAGAAAAAACTTTTAAAAACGAATTGTTTTTTTTTTTGTGAGAGAATGAGAAAAATTATTATTGCGTCAATTTTTTTCATTCCACTGTTCTTTTCGATGAAATCAAATATTCTTTTTTTCATTTTGTTCTATATTAACAAATAACTAGTGTTGCATTGCACAGGTCTAAATCAAGTGTATTTTTTTTTCTTCAATTGAACGAAGAATTGCATATCCGGTGTTCTGTCATTAATTTCAGATTAGTAGCGATCCTTCCTGAAGTTTAACCGCAGAAAAATTCAATACTTTTTTTTAAAGACAATTTGAGATGAATTTTTTAGTGAACTGAATTTATTTTAAATTAGACACATTGAGTGAAAACAAAATGAATGTAAAATTTGATATCACAAGAGCTCATGCTCCTGATACATTAATGTTGATGTCTCCTCGGTCGTAAGTAAATTATTTAGATTTTATTTTTCTCCTGAATAGTTTTCCTTAAACTGGACTTAAGGACTAAATTTGAACATGGACATGATCTAAAAAAAACATATTCGAACTCCTCAGACCAAAATTAGTCATCGTCATAGAAAAAAATGGAAATTTCAGATTTGACGAATACAATGTTTCCATTCAGAAACAAAAAGACAGAAGGAATCTTGTATTTCTACTATTGTCCCCGTTGTTGTTCTTTCTCAAATTTCGTCGTCAATTTTTCATTGTAAAAAGGATTGATGATCTTCTATCCCTCATTTTTAAGCAATTAATTAATTAATGTTCTTCACATTGAAAAAAAAACAAAATTTTTTAAAACCATTTGTTTTTTTTATGCGAGAAAATGAGAAAAATTATTATTGCATCAATTTTTTTCATTCCATTTTTCTTCTAGATGAAATCTGTAGTGAAGTGGTAGAACGAGGTAAATGCATTTTGCCTAGTGTCAGTTATCGATTAATAAATCATAAATGACAAGAGGTAGGGAAATTTTCATCGATATCTTTTTTGTAGAGCAAAATGGGAGCTACAAAAAAGATTTTTATAAAAATTTCGCTATCTCCCTTCCTTTACAAGATATTCACAGATAACGCATCCTAAGCAAAATTCACTTACCTCGTTTTACCACTTCACTGCAGAAATCAACTATTCTCTTTTTCAATTTATCCCACATTAACAAACAAAAAGGTAAAAAGAATCTTGTATTTCGTGGATTGTCTCAGTTGTTCTTTCTCAAATTTGGTCTTCAATTTTTCATTGTAAAAATGATTGAGAACCTCTCCCCTGAAGTACGATTTGCGCCCAATCGAATTCTTCCTCACAATTTTTTACCTCAATTTTTTTTCCAACACTTCTCGAACGATAAAAGAGGTGATGAGGAGGGTTTGGGGTGGGGTGTGACGAGTGCACAGTGAAAAATCATTCGGGGTCTATACTGCCACTTGAAGGGTGCTTCAACATCGAGGCTATGACGTACCTCTCGTGCTACCGGCTAGACTACTCGTACCAGAAATAAAAAAAGAAGGAGAAGAATTTGGTTAGGGTGAATGGCGGAATGCTTTCGAGGGCATTTGGATCTTGATATAATATTGATAGCATGAAATTACCCAAGTCAAACGCGCGAAAAAAGTTTTAAAATCATTTAAAATCATTTGTGAGGTCAGGAGGTGACGAATCAATTAAATTCCGTCTTTTGTCAGCGGAATCAATGAAAATATCTGATTCACCCTTTGAATAGTCGACACATTGATACTTTGGCCCCTCTTGAATCTTTTCATACCTTCGGATAAGGTGGAACCCACCACCCAACAGGTGAATATATTCAAATGACGATAAACTCAGCACAAAACTCTTTTCTTTCCTCAATATCCCTCTGTCTTTCCTTGTCTTCTCATTGTTTCCCCTATCCCCCTTTTCGTTGCGCATCGTTGACAATAAGAAGACGAGAGAGTGTGAATTTCTGTGAATGAGATGCGTACGGCCCTTCAAGGTCGACGATGATTGACGATTGTCCGATTTGTTTATAGACAGAAGACTGGTGTTATTCAACTGTGAGGGAAAAAAAAACTCGTCGTGATTGTATGGGTGTGAGATGTGCGTGTTAGAACTCTATTTGATCGTTGGTACAAAACGCAATGGGACCTAGGACACTCCCTTGTCCTAGAGGGTGTACTGGCTGTGGTTCGAGCTGGCGGGGCTCAACTGCAGCCCAGAGTTATTCAATTGATGTCAAACGCGTGCCACTGGGCTTTGTTGCGTATTATAAAAGGAGAAAAAACGGTTTAAAAACATGAGTGAAACCTGTAGCTTCTGATTGTCGGATCGAGAAAATGGGAGCGGCGGGATGCACTGGGGGAAATGGGGAAGGAAAACTGGAGGAGCGAGGGAATTATAACATTTGAGTCAATTAAAATTGAATATATTTTTCGTGGAGAAAAATTTTGTCGTTGGGTTTTGGGGAATTGTTGGGTGCGGAGGAATTTATGGGATTGGTTTTACACAATGGAGAGTTTGCCGGATGAAATTTAGATACGATATGGTGTTGAGTATAGTACAAAAGGAAAAATCTAGGATTTAGAATTCTCTAATACCGGTTACAATTTCGCACGGACACGAGATTCAGAGATTTTCAATTAAATTGGAATAAACAATTTGAATAAAAAAATCCATGGATACTGAATGTCATTCATATTATGTTTTTCCGAACGTTTCGTTATTGTAAATAACTAATTGAAATGGTTCAAACTGTTTTGGATAAAATTCTGAAAAGCAACAAATTTATCATGAATTTATATATTTATCGTGTAATTTACATTCAAGTTTATTTCGACTGGGCTTTGTTGCGTATTATGACGGGAGAAAAAACGGTTTAAAAACATGAGTGAAACCTGTAGCTTCTGATTGTCGGATCGAGAAAATGGGAGCGGCGGGATATTCCGGGGGAAATGGGGAAGGAAAACTGGAGGAGCGAGGGAATTATAACATTTGAGTCAATTAAAATTGAATATATTTTTCGTGGAGAAAAATTTTGTCGTTGGGTTTTCGGGAATTGTGGGGTGAGGAGGAATTTATGGGATTGGTTTCACACAATGGAGAGTTTGCCGGATGAAATTTAGATACAATATGGTGTTGAGAATAGTACAAAAGGAAAAATCTAGGATTTAGAATTCTCTAATACCGGTTACAATTTCGCACGGACACGAGATTCAGAGATTTTCAATTAAATTGGAATAAACAATTTGAATAAAAAAATCCATGGATACTGAATGTCATTCATATTATGTTTTTCCGAACGTTTCGTTATTGTAAATAACTAATTGAAATGGTTCAAACTGTTTTGGATAAAATTCTGAAAAGCAACAAATTTATCATGAATTTATATATTTATCGTGTAATTTACATTCAAGTTTATTTCGACTGGGCTTTGTTGCGTATTATGACGGGAGAAAAAACGGTTTAAAAACATGAGTGAAACCTGTAGCTTCTGATTGTCGGATCGAGAAAATGGGAGCGGCGGGATGCACTGGGGGAAATGGGGAAGGAAAACTGGAGGAGCGAGGGAATTATAACATTTGAGTCAATTAAAATTGAATATATCTTTCGTGGAGAAAAATTTTGTCGTTGGGTTTTCGGGAATTGTGGGGTGAGGAGGAATTTATGGGATTGGTTTCACACAATGGAGAGTTTGCCGGATGAAATTTAGATACAATATGGTGTTGAGAATAGTACAAAAGGAAAAATCTAGGATTTAGAATTCTCTAATACCGGTTACAGTTTCGCACGGACACGAGATTCAGAGATTTTCAATTAAATTGAAATAAACAAGTTGAATTGAGTAATTTACATTGAGTAATTTACATTCGAGTTTATTTCGACTGAGCTTTGTTGCATATTATGACAGGAGAAAAAATGGTTTAAAAACATGAGTGAAACCTGTAGCTTCTGATTGTCGGATCGAGAAAATGGGAGCGGCGGGATGCACTGGGGGAAATGGGGAAGGAAAACTGGAGGAGCGAGGGAATTATAACATTTGAGTCAATTAAAATTGAATATATCTTTCGTGGAGAAAAATTTTGTCGTTGGGTTTTCGGGAATTGTGGGGTGAGGAGGAATTTATGGGATTGGTTTCACACAATGGAGAGTTTGCCGGATGAAATTTAGATACAATATGATGTTGAGAATAGTACAAAAGGAAAAATCTAGGATTTAGAATTCTCTAATACCGTTTACAGTTTTGCACGCACAGAACTGTGATTTCGTAGATTTTCAATCACACGTTCAAAAATTCTTTGAAAAAATTCTAGCGCTGACACTGGCAATTTTATTGGATAATACATGAATTTTTCTCGTATTCATATGAAATTTCCACAGCAAACCCTCAAAATTCTACTAGAAACAACAAAAAATTTTACTAACAGCATTCGAATTTTTCCACAAAATCCTTCTCCGTTTATTAAATTTCTCAGCTGAATTCCGGGAGAAAAATTTGAAAAAAATCATGGATACCAAGCGTTATATTTGTTATATTTTGCAGAGACGAACACTAAATAAATAATTGAAATTGTACAAACTATTTTTTATAGAAGTCTAAGAAGCAACAAATTTTCAACTAATTTATGCATTGTAATTTACTTCATGAAAATGTTCTAAATATAGAACGACTCCTTCTGAAAAAATGGATTGCAAATAAT
This sequence comes from Diachasma alloeum, assembly GCF_001412515.2. Lineage (NCBI taxonomy): Eukaryota > Metazoa > Arthropoda > Insecta > Hymenoptera > Braconidae > Diachasma > Diachasma alloeum. The sequence goes on along the minus strand of NW_021680379.1, from coordinate 1,802,878 downwards.
TTATAAAAAGCAATCACAATCTTCAGAAATCACAATTTTTCAATTATTTTACAAATATTTCCTAATTTTTCGAAATGGATAATCCGATTCAGACCTTCAGTGGTGTTTAAATGGAAATTCTGAAATATTTAACACAAATATTAAAAACAATTCAACAATCCAAAGCGAAAAAATTAATAAAACAACGTGATTTAGAAAAAAATTCTCGATTTTTCATTTGAATAAAGAAGAGAAAAAAACTATTTGAAAATCATGAGACGAGATAAAAAATACTGTTTACTGCCTTTTTTTTCCTCCCACGTCGAGAAAAAACCATCGTTCGCAAAACATCAGAACCCACCGTGAGAAATTCGACTCCCCTATTGAAAATATTCCTGGAAAAAGGATTTCACCGATTTCCGAAAACGCAAGGTACCCTTCATTGAGTCCCCGCCGACCCACGCACCTCAGGATCTACCGAAAAAGTGTAGGATCGTCCGAGAATTTTTCTCACTCTCGCCGCATTTCCTGCTAAAAATCCCCGATCGGTTTTCGTATTTTCTGCTGTCAACCGAGATGATCGAAATGCGCCTGCACGCCTTGTCCCGAATTTTTTTTTCTCTCTCTTTTTTTTCCTGTTGCGGTGAGGCGAGAAAGCCACCACCATTCGACATTCGAAATATGACGAAATTATGATAATTCGTCCCTACTGGACTCACGCGTGCTCCAAGGTCCCCAGCGAATGAATGTATGCGTGCGAAGTCATTAATATTTATCGTCGTAAATTTGGGTTTTTAAATATCGGGTGAAAAGCGTGCAAATGACGCTATTATATAGCAGTTAAAATTTTCCAATATTCTCCGACATTTCTAGAACGAGTCCCCACCTCATGAATGAGAATAAAAATTAATCGAGGAATTTACATGATATCTGTTTACATTCGTGTAACAATGACGGTGAAAATATGTGGAATAATAAACACGGAATTGTGGATGCTGTCGATGACACCGATGGCTCGTGAGACGAATTCCGTGGGAGAAATGTGGAGAGGTCGGGCTCAAGTGTCACGTCCGTTTTCGTCGCTAACGAAACGTAACTGTTCAAATATTAGGTTTGGAAATAGCGAGTGGAGGCTGCGAGATTTGTTTTGCAGGTTTTTGGGAGGAGTTTCGTAATACAGTAGCTGTTTGCGGTGGCACTTGGTGCTTCATCAACACCTCGTCAATATTTTTTGAAAAAATATGTGAAAATGAAATGCAAAAATTGAAGTTTTTTTTTTAATTATAAAATAGAAATAATCGAAATTTCATCTAAAAAATTTTATAATAATAAAATACCCGGAAATTTAGGATCAACCGGCGCTCAAATAAAAGCTTCCATGTTCGACCGCAAGAGCAGAAAAGCATTTCACCAAAGAAAAAATAGCCAAAGTACTTGGATATCCTTAAATTTGAGCGATTACCAAGCTCCTATTCGGAAGCAAAAATGAAAAAATCCATTCACAATTTGAAAATGACACTTTTAAAACGTTATCTATTCCAAACTATAAATTAATTATGACATAACGTTATTTCATGCGATGAAACCCCGAATTGTGCCCCTCACGATGAAACCACATATTTACTCAACAAAAAAAAATTTTTTTCCTCCGAATTCCAGACATATTTTCTCAACCGATCACGCTGTCTAGCCTAGAGAGTTAATGATGCAACATTGAAACCCCCAGAGGCGGAATTCTATTCCCGAAGCGTGGTAGACAGTTGGGCGCCCGAGTTTTACCAAGAAGGATCATCAGAGGACGTGGGATACCTTCATACAGGTAGTCCGAGTTTCACCCATCAGTCGTATCGCTGGCCCCCTTCGAGAGAAGGGCCCAGCATCCGACAAAGATGAAAGGTGGGGGGGGGGGAGAGGGCAGTGGAAAAAAATAACACGGTGAAAAACGAAAAAATGAGAGTGAGAGGGAGAAAAATTCTGCCGGAGATTCACTTTATAAGGTACAGAGGGAGGGAGGGGGGGAGGGGGGGGCATCCACCCCTGTGCCCCAGGTTATATGGCCCCTAGTTTTGGTCGCGCGTGCACCTGGGCGAGATCCTGAAACCAAAGGATATAAAACGCAGGATTGGATACTGTCGGTTTTTAGTTTTTGTGGCCCCACCCTGATATACTTGTTCATTCCTGAGCCTCTAGCCGGATTATAATGTCTACGTCCTGACAGTTCGTATGTTGGACTCTTGTTTGAACTACTTTAGGTATCTGTAATTAAAAATGAGACCGCAAAGAAAAATATTCTACATCATCTAGCGAAAAATGGACAAAATCATTGTCTGTTGATTTTTATGATGAAAAATAACGCAAGAAAATGTTAGGATTAACATCAGGAAAATCTCTTGTTTATTAAATGTTTTAGGTGAATAATTCAGGTCAAGATTTAATGACTGATGAAGAGAGAATATTTTCATTCTTTACATATAAATTCTGTGTCATCGGGTTGCTCGGATATAAATCCAAATATATCTCTTACCTCAAATTAATTTTACTCGTTCATCAATACAAAAATTACAATTGGGCGGTTCAAAATGAAAGTTGTGGAAGACAGTTTTTTATCGTTCAAATAAAATGTATTGTGTTAAAAATGAGATGATTGTATTTCAAAAATAATCTTTTCTCTTTGGAATTTTTGGGAAATCATTGTCTGTTGATTTTTATGGTGAGAAATAACGCAAGAAAATGTTAGGATTAACATCAGATAAATCTCTCGTTTATTAAATATTTTAGGTGAATAATTCAGGTCAAGATTTAATGACTGATAAAGAGAGAATATTTTCATTCTTTACATATAAATTCTGTGTCATTGGGTTGCTCGGATATAAATCCAAATATACATCTCTTACCTCAAATTAATTTTACTCGTTCATCAATACAAACATTACAATTGGGCGGTTCAAAATGAAAGTTGTGGAAGACAGTTTTTTATCGTTCAAATAAAGTGTATATTTTGGATAAAAGTTTGAATAGTTTAAAGTCGAAGCCAATGAGTTCGCACGGCTACATTAATATAAGCCAGTATCGAAGAGCAATTTCTCCCCTTCTGATCACTGAGACTGGAGATTTCAGTCTCCCTGAGAGAATTTTTGATGAAATTGAAAAATATTTCTGAATAAATGAGTTAATGTTATAACAATCTATGTGTGAAATTATTTATTTAACTTGTTTTCTAATATGAAGTTCCGAAATTGATTGTTATTTGTGAATTATTAGGGGAGACTGGGGTAAAATGGACCGCTTTTCATCGTCGTCAGCTCATGATTGGCGGAGTAAAATCAAACGAATTCGTTATTATTTGCCAGTTATTATAGCGTTTTGATTTTCATAATTTGACACGACCCATTTGCCCCAACTCTATTATTTATTAACTTTACTCATCGTGATTTCAATGACTTCATTATTCTGAAATCACTGATTTCGAATTGATGAAATCATTCGAAATCCTGAAATCACTGGATTCACCCGAAATCGACTTCACTTCGAAATCATGGTGTCACTCAATTATGGGATGAGTAGCCCCTCGGAAAAACTGCTGGAAATCCAGTTCACTCCACGATTACTCAACTTATTCAGTAATTTTTCTCCAACTTTTTTTTCCCTGTAGAATTTTTCTAAAGAACTTCTCTCCGTGTACTTGAACATCATTTCTATTTATCCGAACATTCTGCACCAAATTTATGCCATCAAAACCTATACTTCTAGCCAAATATTCCCTCGCACGGGAGAATGCAAAAAAAATTGAGAATAATTGCGAGTCATTAGAATCATCTTGACCACGAACAATAATCATCACAAACGGGTAACACAGTGGACCCCGGAGTGGTCCACAGCCGAGAGAATGGAAATGTTGCATCTACCTGCCCGAGATACACAGAAAGCCCCTCGGGATAAGCCCCGTCTAAGCTCGAAACGAGAGACAGAGAAACGAAGAGAGAAAAAAAAACGAGTGAAATACAGAAGAAAAAAAGGAGTTCTGTTTTTGAATGCATTACCGCATCACTCTGAAGGGGAAGAGGTGGGTTTTCTCGTTATATATCCATGTACAGTGTTTAGAGACAGGGGGGAGGGGAGGGGAGGCAGGGGGACAGCTTCCTGTATGGAAATGACGAAACGCCAGATTTTGAATCCGGATATACCTTTACGTATAATATATATGTATAACCAACCAATCACGAGCGAATGATAATCTGGGAGTGAGATCGTACGTATTATGCGTACCGCCTATTAGCCTTTGAATGAAACCGTGAATTAGATACACAGGGAAATAAAAATGGTAAATCAGTGATGAGAGGGAAACGAGTTGAAGTTTATATCGAATAAATGGCTGGATTTATCTCAGCGGAGCTAATGCCTCTATTAACGGGGCTTTTTTCAGATTAATGATGATGTATTTTGACAGATCAATGTCGCATTATCAAAATATTTTGAGTCGTTTGGAAATTATCGAAAGTATATTCACTCGATTTAGGGGAGGATGGGGTAAAATTGACACTTGAGACTTTTTTTAATTATTCATAACTCAAAAACAAATTTATCAATTGAGCTCAGTTTAGGCTCGTCACAAAGGGAAATAATTGTTCTTTGTATTTAAAAAAATTGTTCAATTTTATCAACATTTCAACCCCTCATTAACATTAAAAAAATCAAGTGTCCGTTTTACCCAAACCTTCCCTAATCATATTTTTTCTTTTGATGTATTCTTCTGCAATATTTAGATTTTGGAGTTTTCATTTTGTAATTATTTTTTCATTACTCTGGAGAAATTTTTCACTGTTAGGAAAATAATCTCTGGGTGATGATTGGATTGATCGTTCATGGTTATTTATGGATTACCGGAGAAGTTGATAAAAATGGACTTTTTCAATTGAAGTGGGTACAAAATAAAAGCAATTATCTTCAACAGATAAATTATTCTTTAACACAAACAGAAAAATGGTTCTTTTGAATCAAAATTTTTTCAAATTATAAAAAAAATTGAAAAAAAAATTAATTAAGATTGAATTTTAATTAAATTCAATATATATTGGATCAATATATGAAATAAACAATTTATTATTTTCGAAAAAAACTCTTCTTATTTCAATAAAATTACATTTTCATATATTTTGTGACGAAATTCGAAATTATGTTTCAACCACCATTTTTTTTCGAGTCAATTTCAATCTAGGAGCAATAATAAATTATTAGTATCAAATAAATTCTGCAGAGTTCAAAGAAAAAACGTATTTCATTCAAATAAAGAAATTTTCTTAAAGTATTTATAGCGAGGTGGCCATGCGGAAGGTAAAACGGAGGGGAATATATTGTTCTCTCGCAGAAAACCAATCGCTGAAGAAAAAAAAACGCTATTTCAATTACAAATTTTTAACCCCTTCGACCATGTTTGTGTTCGAAATATTTTTTTTATAACTTTTCTACTTTTTTCCCACATATTTCAAACCTTCTTCTATTTTTGTAGCTTGTCTTTTGAATAATTGGAAAATAATTAATATGGATAGAAAAAGTGACAACGTCATGCCGTTCGAGGTACAAGTTGGCAGCACTGATTCACTCAGCTGTTACGTTCCTTCCCCTAGCGAAATGTATCATCACAACTCCATTCGTATTTGCCGCGCTTACCCCTCCGAGATTTCCAACCTCGACGTTGTCGCTTTTCCAAGTTGCGCACGCAGAATTCCTATTTTTCAGAAGTTTTGTTGCCTTCTAAACAATTCTCCTAGGCCACTTGGATTATTTTTTTTTATGTTCCTCCTGAAAGGTCCACCCAAGTGCGAAATTTCAGGAAAATGACTCTTTTTCTATTTTTAATATTTTTTTCCTCAATTCTCATAAGAGCCCGCGTTAAAATGCATTTTTTAGACAAATTCCTGTTTCACCTATTCTCCTAGGTTATCTGGGATTTTGCATGGGGGTTTTCAAAAAATGAAAGAATGTATAAAAAAATCATCAATTTCTTGACTTTTTTTCGACCTCCCCTGACTACGCCATAGATACCTCAACATACAAAAATCTCTGTTCATTATTAATTAAAACTTGATTCTTGTCAAATAAAGACTCCTTGATAATATAAAAAATCATTTATTTATTGCAAACAAAACCTGAAAATCAGAAAAAAATGTAATTAGAATAAAAACTCAACTCCGTACTATTTAAATAAACTTATCTATTTGATTCAAACAAATAATTTCGCGAGTGAATCATGAAAAAAAAATTTATAATTTTTTCCCTCATCTTTCGTCCAATAGAATAGCGCGAGATTCGAGTGAGATTTGACGTCGTATTTTTCGGAGAATATCTGTATATACCGATAGCCCCCAGGTTCCCTCGGACGTTTTTCGCTACGTCGGACATGAACGTGGGTTGACGTGCTCGCCGCTACCGGATTTCATCCCTGGATACACCGCATTTCTCTCCCTCCCACGTACAGGGTCGGCTCTCTGTTCTCGTCCACCTCTCTCGGACATAGCCCCGGAGAGTGCGCGCCCCAGCGCAACGGCTATTTGATCTGGCCCACCGATAGCCGGGAGGCTCAACTCACCCGGAATATCTCTGCCGTCGGTCTCTCTAGTTCTCTCTCATTGTGCAGAGGAAAGAGAAGAAAGGAAAAATGAAATCGAGAGGTAGATATAGATGGACTATTTTTTTTCTCTTTGGCGTGGATTATTTTTCGCTTTTTTTCAACGATTATAAAAGTTGATAATAATGTTGCATCGGGGAGGGATAATTTTTTTTTATCAGTCTGTGCATTTTCACATAATTTACCCCATAATTTGGAAAAATATATGGAAAATATATATAATATAGGCCAATTTAATATATTCTTCAAATATGTATAGGATTTATATGAAATGTATATGAAATAGGGGTGGGTGGGGCAAAATGGAACGATACAAAAAACGAATATAGAGCGAAATTCAGACAACTTTTTTTTTCACCTTATGTGAGCTCAAAAATGATGATTCGGGGTTAAGTCAGTGACATCAGTCTACTCTGTAGTTATCGCTATCTTGTAATCTAAGGGAGATAGGAGAATTTTGATAAGGACCTTTTTGTAGAGAATTTCAAGGGCTATAAAAAAGGTCATTATAAAAATTTTGCTATCTTCATTGTAAAAAAGATAATTCAAGGTTAAAAAACTGAAGAAAAATCTGATGTCTGTAAATTCAATTATAGAGTAATAGACGATTATAGATAAATAAATAAGACCTTTGGAATATTATTATTGTTCTATGAATAAATTGAATATTAAAAACAGGTCCTATAGTTTTTGAAAAGCAAAATTCACTACCGTTCCGTTTTGCCCCATTTTCCCCTTTTCTTGAAAATTAATAGAAATCTGGAAAGTTAAGGTAAATGAATTTTTGAATTTTCAATTGATTGAAAATTGAAGAATACATTATATGATTTAGTTTACTAAAGTTTACTAATGTTTTGATTGAAAATTCAGATGTGCTGAGGAATTCTCATCTTTCTGCTTTTCAAAAATTTCGAATTCGAATGAATTTTCGAATGAAAACCCCGAATCATCATTTTTGAACTCACATTAGGTGAAAAAAAAAAGTTGTCTGAATTTCGCTCTATATTCGTTTTTTGTATCGTTCCATTTTGCCCCACCCACCCCTATATATAAATTTATATTTTATGTAACTTCTATAATAAATCAGGCCATTTGGATATATAAAATATACCATTTTCGGAATATATATTTTTCCGTATGGGTTCACTTCAACTAATGCAGAGAAAATAGTAGATAGTATCGGGGGCCGAGCCCGCAGTGAGGGGTCTCGGGGGGGGGCTTTAACCCCCCCCCCCCCTCTGATGAAAAACTAAATACACAACAGAGAAAAAAAATAGAAAAAATAAAAAAATTAGCATATTTTGACAAGTTGAAAAAAATCACAAAAAAATTAGCATTTTCAGAAAAAAAATCTACTGAAATTCGATTGAAATTTATATTGATATAATTTGATTGATATAAATTTATTGGAGTTCGGTGAATATTCTATAAAATAATTCTATTGGTTTTTGGCGTCATTTCTATTGAAGATTATGCAACTCACTCACTGAATCGACGCTTTTAATATTTTTAGTCATTTTCTCGTCTTCTGACCCAAAAAACCGATTTCTTGCACCAAGAAATTCTCGCTTTATCATGATACGTTCATGTTCAAGTCACGAACACTTCACCGAAATCTGACATTGTCTGACACATTACCCGGAATTCTTATCCCAAGAAATTAATCCTCACGAGATGAGAAATTTGGCACAAGAAATGAGTTTTATGATATTATGACGATGTTTCTCTCAGTGTAACGAGAGCGCATCAACCCACACACAGGGTGGCGCTAGTAAACTAAAATTCTGGAACAAAATAATTGATCCTCACTGAAAAGTTCATTCCATTACGCCAAACGTCAAAACTTTCACACTGTTGTCTTCCACTAGCGCCACAAACCACTCTAAACTCGGTTATACATCCGGCCGGTGAGAGCTTCCTCTTTCATTCTCATCGACACAGTCGAAATTGAGTTCTAAAAGTGAGGTGTACAACTAGAGATGATATCGCCCATTAATAAACCCCCTGGCACCGACTGAATTCGCATGAAAACGAAGAAACACTCGAGTATCTTCTCCCCCCCCCCNCCCCCCCCCCCTCCTCTTCATCATTTCTCTCCATCCCCGCGGATGAAATGTAATTTCCCTGGTTGCATGTACATTAAGCCCGGAGAAGGTAAGAGATAGACTCTCTGATTTGGAACAGCAAGCAAGGCGGAGCCCCCGCTCACACACACACGCCCGACTGCGGTATAAACCGTAGCGAGGAAACTACCAAGTCAGATATGCGTCGTCAAGTAGTAATTTCCAGGCTGTCACGGGCCTCTGCAACCGTACGACACGACTCCCTGCGCCACTGAGGTGACGCGTCTCGCCCCGTATTCAGCGGTTCCGCCTAGGCTTCGCGCCTGTCTCGCACTGGTGTCTTCTTTATTCAATTTTAGCGCCTGTGTATGCATTTAACAGCTCGTGTCGCACTTCGGTTGGTATGAGGGACGAATGCCATGCTAATGGAGTTAATGCTACTTGATTTTTTTCCCTGGCTCTGGGGGATTTAATTTAGTTGGTTAGAATAATGACGAGGTGATCATGTTTCTCATTACTTCTTTTACGTTTTTTCCATGTCCAATCGAATGATTTTGTCGACAAATTTTAGTAAGTAGATTTTAATTAAAGATTTTTTTAGAATAAATAAATTGTTTTTCATTGCTCAAGCCCAAAAAGGGCTCTTTTACCGACGGTAGTTAAGCATGAGAAGTAGGTCTTTTTACCGTTGAGCAGTATAAAAGTGAGAAATGCACTACTTAGGAGTGAAAAAGTGAGAAATGCACTCCTTAGGACTGAAAAACGTGTGGCGCCACCCAGCGTTAATGTACCAAAATATAAAACTACATATAAAAACTGATAAATTCAGCCAGTGAATCCCCTTCATTATCTTCAAAATTGTTAAATTTTAAATTTGAAAATACACCTGAAAATTAAAATGAAAAATAAATTATTAAAAAATCTTAATTTTGATAATAATAATATTAGAAATATCATTTCATAGAAAATTTTTTATTGAAACTCTGAAATAAACTACAACGTAAACGCAAGAATAATACTCATAGTTTAAATAATAAAATCTAACAAAACAATCAGTTATGCCCATCTATCTCAACTAAGATCTCGAGATTCACTTATTTTCCTTATTTTCTTTATCAAATACTTTAAAATTTGAGCAATTGTAAAAATTGAGATTGATATTTGGATGGGAACGTAGAAGTTGATTCAACTGTAGATTTGGAGCAGGATCTGGTGAGACATCATGAAGTGGAATTGGTGAGATGTCGTTGATCACAGGTTGGGGAATACGATTACAGAGAGATGATGGTGATTTGTTGGCTTCTCTTGGAGTTGTTGTTCCCCGGCTGTGGCGGGGAAATTTAAATGCATTTGATTTTTTTTTTCTTTTGCAATTTGTTTTTTCTTCAGTGGGGGGGGCTCCGCCCCCCCCAACCCCCCCCGCCGGGGGCTGCGCCCCCTGGACCCCGCTCCACGCCCCCACCCCCAACCCCCACGGGCTTTTCGCAATAAAAAATAGTATACGCGCTTCGGCGTCGAGTGCTGAATTCAACGCTGGTGGAGTACAGGCGCACTCGGCACCGTTCGTCTACGACTCACGTGCCTCGTGCGCCTGTACTCCACCAGCGTTGAATTCAGCACTTCTCCGCCTTAGCACGTAATATACTATTCTTGAAGTTGATAAAAATTTCTTTTGAAATTGGCGAATTACTTGGGTGATGTAATTCACAAATCAAATCAGAAGAGAAGTGGTAAACCGGTTTAAGTCGATTTTGACTATTGACCAGTTTTTAGTGAATATCACGGAATCGAAGGGAGATTTTCAATTTTTGTCAAAACCTGTTTTGTAGCACTCAATTTTCTCTAGAAAAAAGGTTATTACAAAAATTTCATTATCTCCTTTAAATTCGGAGATATTCTTCAAAAACTCAACTAAGAGATAAGTCGACTTAAACCGTTTTACCACTTCGCTATTGACATGTATATTTGATTTAATTAAGTAATATTTGTAAAATGATTTGACCCTGTAGTTGGCCTAGGCTGTTGGGTCTCAAATAAAGAAATATCAAATATCAAATTCAGTCCTTTCTTTATCCCTGGGTTTCGTGGCTATAAAATGAAGTTTGATCTTTATTATCTTTATCTTCATTTTCTTGAAACTGATTATTGAAAATTAAATTTCATGCTTGATTGCGCGTTGCATTGTCCCTGAAACAAGACACGGACAGTCGCGTGCTGTGATCTACGTGACCAGATGTGATGATAATTCCTGGACAATCTCAATCGTAAGGCGCGTGGCAGGAGACTTAGTACAGAAACCGCAGTCGCGTTGTATTTGATACCGGAGAGGTGTACGCAGAAGGCATCGAGCTCTCCGCTCACGCCTCCTCGTAGCTCCACCGTCTTGTTTCGGTGAACTAGCGCGATTCAGCTTGCATATCAAAGTGGAATTAACGCACACGATGTGTCATAATAAGCGTCCAATGCCAGTCACGCTGTTCCCCGAATTCTAACGGTTATTTGTGTACATTTTCTTTATTTAGAATCTTCACGATTGATTATTCTGCGCAGATTGCCCGCGACACGAGCCTTCAGTTGCTTATGAAAATGAAGACGAGAGGGAGGAATACTCTAATGATAATGATAATAAATAGAGGCAGTTTAATGTCAGCGTGAGGATGATGGACTTCACTATGAATTGTGAATAAACCGGAAAACATGTGTTCCGAGGTCAATGACCATGCTTCACGCCTCACGTGTATGTTATTAAGTCACTCGTTAGAAATTGCCACTTTTTCGCTAGGAAATGCGTCATTTTCAAGTTGACTAATTACATTTCCCTAGTGCCACCAATTCTCAAATGAGACCCAAATAGGCGAATTTGGAGCCCACTTATGGTATAATTTCGAACGAATAAATTGTCGCTGAAAAGAACAATAAAGTTGACTAAATAAATCATTCATGTTACAAATTATTTTTTTCATCAAATTAGAAGTGTTATGGCGTACTTTTCCGGTCTCAAAAACAATAATTAATGAAAATTGGTTAGAATAATGACGAGGTGATCATCTTTCTTATAATTTTTACGTTTTCTTTTACGTTTTTTCCATGTCTAATCGAATGATTTTGTCGACAAATTTTAGTAATTAGTAGATTGTAATTAAAGATTTTTTTAGAATAAATAAATTGTTTTCTTGAAGTTGATAAAAATTTCTTTTGAAATTGGCGAATTATTTGCGTGATGTAATTCACAAATCAAATCTGTAGAGAAGTGGTAAACCGGTTTAAGTCGATTTTGACTATTGACCCGTTTTTAGTGAATATCACGGAATCGAAGGGAGATAGCGTAATTTTTGTCAAAACCTTTTTTGTAGCACTCAATTTGCTCTAGAAAAAAGGTTATTACGAAAATTTTATTATCTCCTTTATTCCTATATATTTTTCAAAAACTCAACGAGATAAGTCGACTTGAACCGTTTTACCACTTCGCTACTGAAATTAATAAGAAAATTCATAAACTTTTCCGGTCTCGCCATTCAAGTGAACCATTCGTTAACTATTAGCGAATATTCATTTGGTCATATTCAACTCTACCATTCGTTAGTAGTTAACGAATCTCGTTTGGAATAAACGAATCATTCTATTAGTGCAGTTGAAACGAAAAATAAAATTGACTAAATAAATCCTTCATGTTACAAATTATTTTTCTCATCAAATTAGAAGTATTATGGTGTACTTTTCCGGTCTCCAAAACAATAATTAAAGAAAATGTTCATAAATAATGGAGGACTTGTGACTGCGGTGGTAACAGCCGGATTTTGATCGGGCAACATCGCACGCTTCAGCTAGTAGTGGGGTTGTAACAGTGAGATAAATGTTTGTGTGTGTTATACGTGTCCATATGCTTCCAGCACTGAATTATCGTCACCGACTTTACCGATCTCAATCAGCTGTTGTGCGATGTTGTCGCGTTGCTGCGCCCGCGTCTTTGGATAACTGAGGTGGTTCAATTTTAGACATTCGAAATCTGGGTTCGGGACAGTATATTTATTTTCGCTAATATTCATTTGATTCCTAACTTGTTCAATCATAATAAAGTGTCTTTCTGTGGAAAAATCATCCGAATTGACTTCTAAAAGTTATTATTTCACATTTGATACGAAAAAAAACACGGATAATCAGATATAAATTCGTGGGTGCCCCTTAACCATTTGAGAACTGATGCGACCACGGTAATTACAAAATATTTGGTGATAGTAACAATTTTCTGAATGAAAAATTATGTTCCGACAGCGGAAAATCGCGGTTCGCGCTGACTCATTTGTTATGAATGAATGGTGAAACTATTTTTGAAGTTTCTGTGACCGCCTCATTGAGAAAGAATTTATCGATTTTTTTAATACGTTTTGTGTTTACGTTTGAGGCGGACGCATCCGAAAGTAAACAAACGGTTGAGATAAGAGGAGTTGAGTCCTAACTCCAGGGTTCTGGATTATGACGAATTGATATTCAGAAAATTTCCAATCTTACGTAGAGAGAAACTCTTCAGAAAAAATTCTTGTGCCAACACGAGAAAGGGACGCAAAGCGCCAGCTAGAGGAAAATTCCAGTGCTGGCAATGACAATTTTATTGATTGGGTAGCACGTGAATTTTTAAGTTTTTCCGGAAACGTAATTCCAAATAAATGAAGGTGTCAAGTTTTGCAGGCGAGGAAACTCTTTATTTGAAATGCATAAATTGTTTTTTGATTCCAATAAATAATTTATTAGGAATCACTGTATTGACATCTTTGGCTTCCGGATGGATGCCGCGTTTGGATTTAGCGTTGCGCCGACGTTTCGCAAACATTACAGTCTGCATCTTCAGGGCTATGAGGTCCGATTCAGAATCACAAGACATCTAGACAATATTTCTCCACAATTTTCACCGTTTAGCTATCCATATGTTACGAGAAATGTGTGAATAGGGGAATTAGAGAGAATTGAGCTTCATGCAAGTTACCTATTGCTTAATGTATAAGGTCATAATACGCAACTTATTCCGCGCAAAACAAAGCAATAAATCGCACTTTCGCCATACCCGTGACAAAGATTTTTCTTTAATTCAAATGAACCATTTTTCTATATGTACTCCCCAACAAATTGACAAGCACATCAGCAAATTCTTCCACTGAAAATTGACTCAGTGCCATAATTGACTTCCTAGAACACCCCAAAACACACGGAGTGAAATATTCACTTGTAATACCACAAGAGCTTCAAAATTATCGGGTATTTTCCGATAGGTTCGTTGCAAACAAACGAAGGAGTCAAGTTTTTCAGGTTAAAAAATCACGGGTGCGCAGCACGAGTGATTTTTCTTCAAAAACTTGATGACTTCGTTTGTATGCAGGGAACCTTGAGGAAAATGCCCGATTAATTTTGAAGCTCGTGTGGTATTCGGGGGATTATTTTTCCAATCCAAATGTCGGGCAATATAATTGGACCATGAGACGAAACTCACAATTGAGAAACGAAAATTGTATAATTAACACTCATTTCGAATAAAAATCCTCGGATTACCACAATTTAATTCAATCTGTCAGTTTGACGAGGGGTTAATTCGACTGCATGATGTTTTTTTTTTATACAGCAACTACCAGAGAAAATTATCAAAAAATTATCAGTTGAAAACCCTGTAGCTTGTACCACGTGATGTCAAATGGGCCAATTATATTGTCCGATATTTGGGTTGGAAAAATAATCAATAAAAATTACGTATCTTTTCCGCAATTCCGGAGCGAAATATGGCTGTAGGAAATTTTACGAAACCGTCACGGAATTTTTCCAGAGCGTTCCGTAATTTTTATCTGAATCTCCTGTGAAAAATTACGATACCGTCATTTAAATTTTCTGAGTCGATTTCGTAATCGGTAAGCGAACTGAGTTCCGTAATTTTTACTGAACATTTCTCTCCGTGCAAAGCACAAAACGGTAATTCTATCAACACCAGTGATTGCAACTGGCTTAAAATTGGTAAATCCCCAGTAATACAGTTATGAATAACGAGACCATATACCTTGGACCCCGTATATATCCGCAGAGTCCCCGCTTCCCTCATGGGTGGGAGTTTCTTGCTGGCGAACTAACTACTCGTGAATTTATCGAGACAGCTCGACAACCTCGCAGGAGAGTTTTGCCGTTGGCATCTCGTGGCTTTGGATTATTAGGTGGCGAGGCGAGAGAGGCAGCTCGACGAAGTTTTCGTGCCTCCTGACTCTATATACCACCTTTACTTGTGCTATGAAACGACGAGACCGAGAACTTGGGTGGAAAAGAGACAGACTGTCTCGTTTTTGGGAGTATGAGGAGGGACCCGGTGGGAGGACGAACGCGCGGGAGTCTCAAACTTGTATAAGGTTTATGAATTTATTGCGGCGGAAAGCACTGCCGTTGGTNGGGGGGGGGAGAGGGCCTTGGCAGAGCTGAAGTTATCCGAGAATTTCGGGTTAGAGGAAGGGAACGACCAAGTTTCGCGTGCGTTCATACCGAAACCCAGTGGTTGGGCCAGCAACGCACGATTAACTTTTTACCCTTCCCGGGAGTTTTTTTTATGGGTTTCCGTGGGCAAACATTTCAGGTTACCTCGTACTTTGAATTTTTTAGGGGCTCGCACTTGAGCGTTTATGGGAATTTTAGGGGTGAGTGAATTTTCCGGGGATACAAGTGATTGGAGGCAGTATCGAGTGGCGTTGGACCGGGGAGGCGAAATCATGTCACGTTTTTAAAGCTGTCACACTGACAAGCAAGTTGATATCTCGATTTTTGCGCATGCTAATTGTGAGAGGATTATACTACGTATGACCTTGAATGAACTTCATTGGCAATTATTAACCGTTAGAATTATTCCAAATTATGTGAGACAATGTCAGCTTGAACTAGTGGCCCATTGCAGAGCTCCATTTTTCCTCAGTGCAAGTGTCATTAAATATATTTTCGAAGATTGCGGAATGATCTGGTGATTCAAATCTAAAAGTATAAATTCAACTTCCTATTTCTGAAAAAAGTTGCTCGTTTCCGTCTTAAATTTTGTTTTTGCTGTGAAAAACTATACCGGAAGAAAAAAGTGTAAGACCACACAATCTTCTTGAATCCCATTACCTCAAACCCGTGACAATAGTCCACCCTCGCCATACCGTTTTGTCATCCTGCTACTTGACAGAAGCACATGCCGTGCGGACATTTAAGCATTCGTGACTCTTGAGTCGCGTAATTTATGCCCGTACGCATATAACGTTAAAGACTGGAATGGGAGACTGCGCATCGGTTGAGGAATGGGGGGGAAAAATAGTCAGAGGCTGGGGGGGACACGCGACGATGTCGGCAACGACCACGGTATCGGTGTTCATGAGCAGATTCAGTTCGGTCACGGTAGCCGACGACGCCCTCGAGGTTGCACTGCGACACTCTACGACCCGAGTGCACCCACCGTGTCTCCGCTGGCATGTATACACCCAGGGGGTCACCTCACGGGTATACATATGCCCTCGTTGCAGATAAATAACAATTCATTTCGCAGGTTAAACTACACGGAGAGAAATTTTCATGAAAATATACTGAAAGATCTGAGTAAGAATTATACCGAGCCCTCGGCGATTGTCGGACATGGCGGAGGCTTCGATTGGTCACTCCATATGGGGATTCCCCGCCGTTGTGTTTAATCTACCAACGTTGCCGAATTCACTGTACACTGCCCAGACGCGTTTAGCGAGATTCCGACAACGTGCAGCGGGCGATGCCATCTGAATCATATTTTTGAAATACTAGATCTGTGCGCGCGCTTATCTTTTTGTTGTGAAAATGAAGAAATCGAATTTATTAAACTTCATGTACTCATAGATGTTCTATAAATATCGATAATGATTTAAAGAGAATTAAGAGAATGAAGAGAATGAAGAGTGAAACATCAATAATTTTTAATTTTCAATTAATTCTTTTTTTTACTTTTTAAAATAATCTGATTAAAATCTGTAATTGTTGAAAAATGAGGGGAGGGTTATGAATTGATTTCCCAGAAAACTGAAAAAATTTCTTGAATTCTTCGGAAAATTCCACAGTTTTTCAGATAATCGTAGCTCTTCAAAGATTTTTCTGGAATTGTTTGGGAAACCGAAGAATTTTCATGAATTTTGTAGAATTTAGGATTTATGTATGAAAATCTGCGAAACAAGAATTGATCATTTTTGCAGATGATAAATATGAAAAAATTAAAATTTGGGAAGTGGAGAATAATTTGTGCGTTAAAAAAAATTAGAAATACTATGTTTATTTTCTCATGATCAACAATTGGGCAATTTAGATATGTTTTGATATAAAGATAAACTTCACACGTGAACAAAATGAAAAATATGACGCAGAAAATTTTTTTGCCATTTGAAGAATTTAAAAATACCGGGGATTTTTTTCAGCGACTACTTCACGTGACTCATTGACCAATCAAAATTGCGGATTAGCGGTCAGGCAGTTTCGAGATATTTCAATATAAAACAACTTCACGTTTCTTTCATCTTTAGTAAAATAGGATTACTGCCACTTGACGCCCTTTTTCCTGTCAGATTCGATATGACTGTTTTTTAATTAACTGTTGATAATTATTCTCATTCAAAAATGCAATACGATTGATGAGAATCATATGTCCCAAATTCTTAACTGTTGAATTTTCATAATGCAATAAATGATTTGCTTATGTTATAACTGTTATGTTCACTGAATAAGATTTGAATCATAATTACAATTCAATTCCTTCTAGAACACACTTTAGAGTATTATGAATTTCTGGAATTCAATGCTTGTTGATACTCTGGTAAAAGTGCGTGCTCGCACCACTATGTATTTTTAGTTGGTTCACGCGGTAATTCTAATGACACAATACGACGAATAGATTGACTCCAAAAAACGCTACACTGGATTTTTTACTAAAGGATAACAAAACTGTAATTGGTATGATGAAAGAATTTATTTGGATCAAATAATGATTTATTAATAGTAAAAAAAAACATTTCAGTAACGAAGTGGTAAAGCGGTTTAAGTCGACTTATCTCGCAGTTGAGTTTTTGAAGAATATTTCCGAATCTAAGAGAAATAGCAAAGTTTTCGTAATTACATTTGTTGTAGCTCTCAATCGGGTCTACAAAAAAGGTTATAACAAAAAGTTTTCCATCTCCCTTAGATTCCGAAATATTCATTGAAAACTGGCCAATAGTCAAAATTGACTTATATTGTTTTACCACTTCGCTACTGATTTATTTTATTTGAAAAAGAACCTTTTTCGGTACTATTTAAATGAACTTAATTATTTGACTCAAATAAATCATTTTTCTGGGTGTATTCAATCAACAATTGAAATCATTTTCCAATTTCAATGGTAATTAGTGAACTTTGATTATTTTAAGGTAAATTCATCTTAATATTGCTACCGTAATGATTACTGCCGATCCCTGCATTTGTGAAAAAGCACTTTCATCCCAAATGAAGCAATTAATAAAGGAACAAAAAACGAAACTATTCATTCAATGAGGAATTATGGAAAAAAACGAATGTCCACATGTGAGTTCAAAAGCCCTGTAATGGGACACTTTTGTCACACGTGCAAAATCGTAGTGTTTGTTGATTNGGGGGGGGGGGGGGGGGGGGGGTCTCGCAATTGGATTGCTCATGCTATTATTTTCTAGACACTTGAGTTGACAAACTTGATTTTATTTTTCGCTTTTATCACTTCAACAAGTCAAGGGCAAGAAAAAAAAACCAAAGCTCCAGTGGTGACAATTACTCCAAAGTGTGATTATAAGTTACAATAGTACAACACAAAGGGCGTGGTCAACATGTCAAAAATTGCTAAATCATCTTCGTCTAAACTTCAAATTTGTCATGAATTTTTATTAGTTCATTTAAATGACGAGGAATTTTTTTTTTCATTTTAAATTTTCTTCAATTTTCGTAATAATCAATTCGTTGTGCTTCAATACACCGAGAGAAAAATTTCCTAATATGTAGACCATATTTACTGGAGAGAAGTAAATTATTTTCAATGGCTTAAAGCTCACAATGTTTGGGCTTTACGGAACTCGAATAAATTTTCATTTATTACTATCTGCGTTACATCATGAATATATTATATATCGAAACATTGAAAGTGCATTAAAAAAATAATGAAAATTATACTTGAGTACAAGAATATTGTAAAGCATGAGACCTTTCTCGGGCCACGCGAGTTGAGATGCCTCGGACAATTAAAAAATTGAAGAGAAATTACTTGTCTCAAGTGGACATATCTCTCTACATTATAAAAATCCAAATCGACTTCTGGTGATGAAAATTTGGTACTCGAAATTAGGACTCCAAAATTAAGCGTCACAAGGGTCAGAATAAGGGTCACGAGGGTCAAAAAAGGGTCATGAGAGTCAGAATAAGGATGACAAGGGTCACGATGGTCAGATTAAAGGTCATGAGGATTAGAAGAAGGATCACGAGGGTCAAAATAAGGATCACGAGGGTCGAAATAAGGGTAATGGGTGTCAAAATAAGGGTCATGAGGGTAAAAAAAAGGGTCATGAGAGTCAGAATAAGGATGACAAGGGTCACGATGATCAGATTAAAGGTCATGAGGGTTAGAATAAGGGTTACGAGGGTCGAAATAAGGGTAATGATGGGCAAAATAAGGTTCCTGAGGGTCAAAAAAAGGGTCATAAGAGTCAGAATAAGGATGACAAGGGTCACGATGGTCAGATTAAAGGTCATGAGGGTTAGAATAAGGGTTACGAGGGTCAGATTAACGGTCAGAATGAAGGTCTAAAACAGAGTCAGATTAAGGGTCTAAATAAGGGTAACAAGGGTGTAAATAAGGGTCACAAGGATCCGATTAAGGTTCACAAAGGTCAGATGAAGGGGCAAAAGGGTCAGAGTAAGGATCATGGGGGTCATATGGAGGTCACATGGGGGTGCGCGAGCGGAGCGAGCAGGGGGCGTAGCCCCCTAGCCTTTCGATGTTATAAAAATCCAAAACGACTTTTGGTGATGAAAATTTGGTACTCGAAATTAAGACTACAAAATTAAAGGTTAAAATAAGAGTCACGAGGGGTATAATGAGGGTCACGAGGGCCAGCTATTGGGGACATGTAGGTCATATGGAGATTGGTGAGCGGAACGAGCAGGCGGCGTAGCCCCTTAATTTCAGATATTAGAATTTTTTCCCTAGTGTAGAATAAAAATCTGGTTGTATTTTTCGAAAAAAATGATCTTGAATAAAAAACAATGAACTTGACTCTGGAATATATCCTTATCTCTATAAAGACAGAATATCGTTATTAATAGTAAATATTTGAACCACGAAATGTCAATATTGATAGCTCTGTTCCACCGATCGAGAAAAATATGTCATTAGAAAAAAAAATCCGCCAACGAACGCAAATTTGTCTTCCATCATCATCAAGTTAATAGAGTCTATAAATATTGCCTCCCACATATGGATTCTACCCGCGCGCAAACCAAATTGCCGATGTCAGTAAGCACACCTACCCGATAAAGCAAATCGATAACACCGTTACCATATTTCTAGATTATTCAACGTACAAGTGAGAATGTCTACGCAAATGAGCATTGTGTAATGTTTGATTTACGTAGGCCCATTACACCAATCGCAGGATCATGACGAAATGTGGTTCACGTTTAAAACTGAAACCTCGGAAACGGCAATTATCCCATCACGAGACCCCATGCAAGGAGATTCCTAGTATCGATTGCAGTGGCAAGTGTAACCTGGAGTTGCGCTTCGATCGTCCGAGATTCCCATGTTGCTTGCCATCCGGGGCTCCGATACACCAGGTAACACGATATCCCGTGTGACATCCTGCGGGGACACCCTAAGCACTCTTGGGTTTTTTTCTCCTCTTCATCTTTCTTTTTTCTTCCCTTTTACAAATTTGTCTTTGACACCCTCGGGTCGAGTGGAATGATACTCTTCTGGTTCTCACTTCCCGGCATCATCTGTCACTGCGATTTTCTATTTTCTCTTAGATTTATGATTATGTCTACGTTTTTTCCAGATCATTACGTGCAATGGATTTTTTTATATTTGAGAATTGCGAAGAATGGAATAATTCAGATGTTTTTTGCCTCCGAATGGAAGCTTTGTAATCGGTCGAATTTTACGTTTCCAATTTCTCTGTTAGGGTAACTACCGTCAAGGTAGGAGTACCCGAACGAGCATGAGTACCCGAACGCATACTATTAATTATGACTTATTTCTAAATTTTTATACAGATTTTCTCTTTTTTTTACTCTTAATTAAATTATGGTAAAAATAGAAAACTATAAGCTGTTCGATTAAAAATAGGAATCTTTTTATAATTTTAATTCTGTGGCCGATCGCACTGACATCACACATTCAGGTGCCATCTCTTAACCGAGTTGGCTAGAGGCGCTGGTCGGTGTAGCATGTGTTAAACGGAAAATGTAGGCAACAACTAAATAAAATAATTACTCACGTTGAAATAAAGGGTCGATTAAGTGATTGAAATCCAAAAATAGGGAAATAAACTAGTGAAATCGTAGAAAAATTGGTGTTCGGGTACTGACACATTGAAAAATCGAACGTCACTATCTCGAAAGATCGACTTAACATCATCGGTCACACAAATTTTCACGCACCTCATCATCTTTTTCTTCATCAAAATATTGTTCCGAGGATTAAATTTATTGTTTAATGATTGATCTATCACAGGGGAAAATTAAAAAAGAGAAAAAAGCAAAATTACAGTGCAGAGGAGTTGGAGAAGGCACTGGCAGCTCTGAAGTCGGGGCAAAGCTTATGAGCAGTGAGCAGACTACCAAATACCAAAGACGACCCATTATGAGAAAAATCCAACAATCTTATATATAACTAATTGAATAAAGACTTTAATTGACTCGACACGTTAGAAGAATCATTTAACGAGGTATACGAGTACAAGAAACTGCACCGTTCGGGTTTAGGGCCTTTGGTCGTTCGGGTACTGATTCAAGAGCCATTTGACCGTTCGGGTACTGACGTTTCAACCGACTCGTCAATTTTCTTTTATCATTATTCACAGGTGCATGAATTTTATATCAAATTGATTTTTTTCTACGCGAATAATATTGAGGTTTACAAAGAATTAATTTTTTTGGCGATTCTACGTCTGAATAACGAGAAAAACGCATTTTATTACTGGAAAATTCTCACACATTGGGGTACTGGTGCCCGAATAAATTTCAGATGGTGTATGTATATATATGTGGTATTTTTTATTCTTTTTTTTTTCATTTGCTTGAAAGGGATTAGTCGAATTTCATGAATTTTTTCATGACTATAGACTTTAATAAGCTCTATTCATTGGCACTAATTAAATTGTCCACTTGTTTTCTGTTCGAAATACTCGTCTTGTTATTCTCTAAAATCATATGTAGTAGTTGGGCTGCTTCAATTTGTTTACCATAAAAAAATGTTGATGGATTACGCAATTCATAATGAAAAATTTGGTGACACTCTCAATGGACAGGATCCATTAGCCCCCATCAAGCTATCAAATATCCCCCCATTTTTCCTAAAATATCACGACATCTTCCCCTCACATACTCGGAAGTCCCGAGTAATCACGGGATAGAGATGTCTAGACCTGAGAGAGCAACTTCACCTCAACTGAGGGTGGCGATAGTGGGTCTTGAGGAGACCGTACGTCTTCCACAGGATCCTCCGACCAATCCCACAGCCGACTAATTGCTTCCCGGTCTAACCATCGGCCTCTGAGACAATGGCGTTACGCCATAAATTACCACTTCGCACTAACAAGCCCAGTCAATCCTCATTTCCACGAAGTTGATGTAAAAAAAATGGTACTTTGTCACAAGATATCCATCATTTTTCTAAATTGTAAGAAAAAATTATTGATGATTGAATGCAGAAGAGAACGCAATCGCAAAGCAAAAGTATTTTATCGTCTTCAAAGGAAAAAATTACCGAAAATGAATTAATGAAGAGTAAAGCTTGAAAAAATACGAGAATAATTTCACAGAATTAATTCAAAAGTTGTAATTTTTGTGTTGTAATATATTTTTTGTCAAGTTTAAGACTTTTTGCTTGATCAAAAGGAACCAAAAAATACTGAATAAAAAAAAACTTTGAAATTAATTAAAAATGAGGAGACAATTGAAAAAAAAGAATTGAATGAGAAAAAAAATCAAGAAAAATCAAGAAACTAAAAATAAAACTTCAAAAATTATAATATTTGTATTGGAATAATTTTTATTAATGACAACCAAATTTTCATTGAAATTAGTTTTTAAAAAAGGAGAAAATTTTCAAAAAGATTAATTCAAAATTAATTGATGTGAAAATGAAAATCAACCTAAAAAAAACATGTTATTGACTTGAGAGGAAATAAATCTTCGAAAAAAAAAAAGGCACTGCAATATTTGTATTATAATAATTGTTATGAATTAAAACCCAATTTTCTAAGAAAAACAAAAAAAATACTAAACAAAATAGAAAACTTGAAAAATAATTTAAAAATAAGAGGAAAATTTTCCAAAAAATTAATTTAAAAATATTCCTCTCTGAAATAAAAATGATATGAAAATGAAAAACCTCTTCATTCGCACACGACCCCATTAATTAACAAGAGCTGCGCCCCTCATGCCCTCGTAACGAGAAAAAACGATATACACTTTTGATACTTGTACCGACAATGTTGAACTGGTATCGTCGAGAAGAACTCGTATGTTATTATCCTGGTTACTGGTTCACGCGTGAATTAGTAAGGTAGTGAGTCGTGCGCCAGGAGTGGCTCGTAATACGTGCAACCACCTCCCAATTAATATTCCCCATTTTAATTTTTTTCCCCCTTTCCAGCCCTCAACCATTCGAATTTGCAGGAGTATACTCGAGCAAGCAAGAGCCCCCCTCCACAGCAAATAATTTTCATAACTCGCTGGAGAGTATGAGGGGTGAATTTTTTAAACCAAAGAAACTGCGATAAATATATAAAAAGATCTTTCGCGCAGTAAACAAGAGTTTCGTGGCATCATTTTGCGACTTTTGAGTGTGAGTATGGGCATCTCTTGGAGTTGCTCCCTCACCCTCTCCCTCGCGTAATTTTTTTTTTCGCCCATTGTCATTGTAATATCCGTTTGGCTTTTGATTTATTTTATGGGACCGGCGCATAAATGCTGTGCTAAATGGCTCGGGCAAACCCAGACACGTTTGTTCGTGGCGTTTTAGTCGTGCAGAGACGATGAAAACGAGAGAGAGAGCATTCCCTTCAGGACGAATTTCGACAATGTCGGGACTGAATATTCATACGTTAGTGGAAGTACTTTGGAAAGTGAGTCTAATTCAACCACAAACTGAGCGCTTCGTTTTGGGAGACAATGAGGGTCATCGATGGCCCTTTTTCCGGAGGGTATGCTAATTTTATTATGAGGAATTAGTGTTTTCCTCGCATAATGAATTGTTCCGACAGATATTATTATTAGCAATGCATGCAGGACTACTCAGTTTAAACTGAGAATATCTCTCTATATTATAAAAATCCAAGTCGACTTCTGGTGATGAAAATTTGGTAATCGAAAATAAGACTCCAAAAGTAAGGGTCATAAACTAAGGGTCACAAGGATTATAAAAAGGGTCATGGGGGTTTTATGGGGTTATACGGGGGCATAAGGACCTAAAAAGGGTCACGAGGGTTTCAATGAGGGTCAGAATAAGGATCACAAGGGTCAGATTAAAGGTCACAAGGCTTATATTGAGAGTGACAAAGGTCAGAATAAGGGTCTAAATAAGGGTCATGGGGGTCAAAATAAGGGTTAGGGGGTTCTAGAGTTACATGGGGGTCATGTGGGAACTAAGGGTCACGAGGACCAAAAAAAAGGGTCACGAGGGTTACAATGAGGGCCAGCGTAAGGGTCGCGAGGGTCAGATTAAGGGCCATAAAGGTCAGATTGAGGGTCACGAGGGATTCAATGAGGTTTAAAATAAAAGTCACGAGGGTTTCAGTGAGGGTCAGAGTAAGGGTCAAATTAAGGGCCACAAGGATTATATCAAGGATCACAAAGGTCAGAATAAAGGTCATGGGGGTCTTATAGAGTTACATGGGAGTCATGTGGGAACTAAGGGTCACGGGGACCAAAAAAAGGGTCACGAGGGTTACAATGAGGGCCAGCGTAAGGGTCGCGAGGGTCAGATTAAGGGCCATAAAGGTCAGATTGAGGGTCACGAGGGATTCAATGAGGTTTAAAATAAAAGTCACGAGGGTTTCAGTGAGGCTCAGAATAAGGGTCAGATTAAGGGCCATAAAGGTCAGATTGAGGGTCACGAGGGATTCAATGAGGTTTAAAATAAAAGTCACGAGGGTTTCAGTGAGGCTCAGAATAAGGGTCAGATTAAGGGCCACAAGGATTATATCAAGGGTCACAAAGGTCGGAATACGGGTCATGGGGGTCAAAATAAGAGCCACGAGGGTCAGATTAAGGACACAAGTGTCATATTAAGAGTCACAAACGTCAGAACAAGGGCCATGGGGGCCCAATAAGGGTCAGAATAAGTGTGATGAGGGTCAACGCGGTATTAAGAAAGAATCATTTTATTTTCCTACGACCTAAATGATTAGGACAATTATGATTCGTTCAGTCATGTTTCATAAAATGGCATTCAATTCCCTCTTGTTTGTTAGACAGGCTTCATGAAAATTCGATGCAAGCTGATTGTACTCATGAAAACCGCCTTACTTTGTCCATTCGTGCAAGATATCCGCCATGTTCGATTCGAGATATTGCCAATGCTTTTTTTTACATAGGATTCACTCATCCTCAAACGAATTCTGTCTCATGTTTCTGAAAATCAAGAATTTGTTTTCTTTGTACGTGAAGGGAAAGGACCAAGTGAAATGAACAAGTATCAATGAATTTTCAATGATCCGCACTGTTTTTCTTCCCGCCCCGAAGATATATTTATATCAATGAATAAAACGCAGCATTCAGATTCAACGATAATACACAAAGGTGGGCCACAGACACTGACAAAACCGTTCAGGCAAGGCGAGAGAACGGGCAAACACTCCAGTGCCCGGTTAGGAGGCGCAGTGATCAAACACGGGAAACGAGGAACTACCACTCAAAACCCATAGGCAACCAAACGGACACGGAGCGTACAGCAAACACTCGTTGAACCGTGGCTCTCGTTCTCTCTCGCTTGCGCCAACTCGTGTTTGGAAAAAAAAAAGGGAGGCAAAGGAGGAGGAAAGTCTGCAGAGGGTGGACTGATGGGTTTTGATGTCGGACATGGTGCTCCAATGATACTCGTGATGGACTCGTCGAGCCCCATAGTCCTAATTACTAGTTTGTTCAAGTACTCGGTTGGCGAATAGGGGGTTTTATTTCCGCACAGGGATAATTTTTTTTATTTTATCCTCGTGGATTGTTCAATCTATAATTCAACAATTTACGAAAATAATGTGAGTGAAATTATAATTAGACGATCGGTGAAACTAGGATGAAAACGGATTCAACGGTCTTCGTGTCCAGGTTTTGGTACTGTATGGTTGCTTTTTATGTTCCGATTAATGAAGATGATTCGCGGAAAAAAAAACTTGAATTGAGGATAAAATGTACTTGAAACAAGTGTATTTTAATGAGAAGTACAAGTATATTTTTATCTCGATTGAGGGATGAGTGTTTCCATTCGAGGATGATTATTTTATACGAAATAATCAATATATCGGCCAATATATTATTAACTTCCCGGCTGGGAAATTATTGTAATGGCCCCGAAAATCAAAAATCGTTTTTTCATCAAATCTCCATGTTTCAACGTCTTTTCGATGTTCCTAGACAATTTTAAACAAAATGTCTGTCTCTGTGTGTGTGTGTGTTACTAGGTATGTACGTGGTCAAAATTTTGGTTAACGATTTCTCGTGAACGAATTGTTCGATTTGACTTTTTTTTTCAATCGATAGGTTTTCATTCAACTTAGAGCGGATTAGATTTTGGCTGATATCTGTTTAGTGGTTTTTGAGTTTTCGGGGAAAGAAAATTTCAAAATGACAAAAAAGCAACGAACACAGACAAGGGTTTCTCATGAACAAATAAACCGAGTATTGAGAGTTGAAAAGGATTCTTTTAGTCAAAATGGGAGGAATAATAATATCGGGAAGTTGTTGGTGCGACCCGTCCGACGGGTCAGACCCACATGAATACATCCGCTACCAACCCACCCGCAATGGGAGCGAGCGCAGCGAGCGACCAACAGCCCAATCCACTAGTTGATTTTAAAAATTAGATAACACGTCAAAAAATCACGGACTAGAAAACCATTCGACTCCTTGAATGGCATCATTTCCATTGATAAAATATGACAGCCACTAAAAATCCGGATATAGTTGAACGAATTCGGAAAATCATTAACGAGAACGATGACAATGTCCAAATAGAGGTTGTTCCACAGTGGCAAGAGGAATTTATTATTGAAGAAGGGTGGGCTAGAGTACATTCGCAATAAACCGTGTGTCACGTGGAGTTATGGTGCGAGAGAGGTTTGTTATGGCCAATGGTGGCAACTACCAGGCATACAGACACCCACCCACCTCCATCTCTCTCGCTCTATGAGCTCCTCCGTTCCTTCTCCACAGATCTGTACATCTCTCTCCCTCGTTTTTCCATGTATAGCGCATACGAGGGATCATATAGTCCAAGTGAAGTGAGATAGAAACCACCCAGAGGAGATGATTTACTGCCTGGTGCTGTGGCTGCCGTGCTCTGGCCCCACCCAGGAATGCCGGGGTTTGCGCGAGACTTCGCTGGCCGCAAAAAGTTTGAAAAAAAAACTGAGAAAATGAATTGCAAAAAAAATATATAGAGAGCAAACGAAGAGCTTGATAATCCTGCAACCGAGTGAACCGGCTCCAATGAAAATAAAATCCAGGGACCATGACTGGGTCAGACCAGTCTTAAGTGTCAGGACGAGGTTTATTTTAATTTTTATTGATTTATTGATTTATTAGAGAATGAGGGGTGGAGGTATTGAAGATTCAACAATTATTTTTACCAATATTAATCCGGTGAAATGGTATTTTTTTTATTGTTCTCATCTAATTAACGATTCACTTGTCGAATTGAAAAGTATAGGCCTCTGACTTTGAACAGGTGCAGTGCAACAAATATAAGGCTTTTTTTTGTTAATCACAATATTGTTGCGTATTTACCCTTTTTCTCCCTCAACCAACTTCATGTACGATCGTCTCTTTGTCGATCATCATTCTTTTATCTTAGCTCTTAGTCCGCGGACGTGTCATTTCTTTTTGTATCTTTTATTAATTACTCTTTTCGCCCCATTTTATTTAATAAACGAATTTATTATTTAAACGGTCTCGTATTTTACAATATTTATTATTATTATTATTATTATTTTATTTCTGCATTTGGGATACATAGCCCCATCGCAGGGGGGAATTTGAGCTACATAGTATTGCATAAGAGTAGAGTAGTATAAAGTTTTTACATTTGTAAATTTGTTCCGTTAACTTGTGTATTAATGTATATACAGTTCATGTACAGAAGCTAATTGATCTTTGCGAGGAGGGAATTGACGCATTTTGTTTATCAATCTGACATCTAACTGAGAGACAGTTCACAGTGAAATTTTCAAATTTCACCGGTTTTTCGTTGCAAGGGTTAACTTGCCAATGCGGCCATCGCCCGAGGGCCTTCAGCCAGGGAATGTTGAATGTGGAGTGGATTTTTCAGTTGAAAATTCCGTGGAATATTCGGTTTGAAAATTGTGTTGAATTTTCAGTTGAATATTATGTGGAAAATTGTGATGAAAAATTGGTGTGGAATTTTGGCCCGGCCGGGGCTCGAACCTGGGAGCTTGAGGTTGTGAATCTCATGCTGCTACCAAGTGCGTCACACAGCCGGGTTGTTCACAGTGAATTTATACATAGCTTTCGTTTCAATATAATTAGCAATGAAGATGATATTACTGAGTGACATTTGTTATTTTTGTTATTTTTGTTAATAATACCAGAACAATGTTCCGGAAAAAGTTAATTCATAAACAAACCAGTCAAAAATGAGTGATGAGAAGGGTGATTTTTTTCATCATTTAGAAGAAAGTTAGATGTTCTGTAAAGGGTCTCGAACACTGGTTCGACCATTTTTTGACCATCTCGGACCATCTGTCAAGATATGATATATATATATATATATATATATATATATATATATATATGTGACGTGAAAAAAAAATTTACCACTGAAGAATTTGAAATTATGTCACTGAAGAATTTGAAAATGCCGCGTGTTTTTTTTGTGAATAACTTCGTGTCACATATTGACCAATCAGAATTAAGGATTAGCGGTCAGGCAGTTTCGAGATATTCCGATATAAAACAACTTCACGTGTCTTTCATCTTTAGTAAATAGGACTTTTGATGACAAAATGGTGTGGAATTTGACTCGGCTGGGACTCGAACTTGCGAGTTTCAGATTACGAGAGCGGCCCTCCAACCGAGTCCACCACACGAGCAGATTGACATTTACCATTGTTTTGAAGACTACGAGATTCAATTCAGTAGTCAACTAGCCAAATAGAATGGGAGAATGTCACATTAGAATGAGATCAGGGGTTCGAAAATATTTTAGAATCTCAGAGGGATAGCGAAATTTCCGATGAGGGCATTGCTCACCACAGCATGTCTCTATTAACCAATAACAAATGTTCTTTGTTACCAAAACATCAGCAAAAATTTCTACTTATGACAGCAGAAATTTCGATCAGCGAAATTAAAATTTACTTGTACCAGCAAAATTCCATTTGATGTAAAGTTCAAGTAAAGTTTCCAGCCCGCAATAACGCTTTTATTCAAACTTGAACTTGATTTTTATTTGTATCTTCAATCACATCAATTGAGTAGTTCTTTAAATTCAAACAAATGTTTCCTCAATAGACGATGAAGAGAGCGAATATATTCATTTGAAATAATTCTCTGTTTCAATAAAATAAATCTTCAATTCAATTCCAATAAATAATAATAGTTTGGTCAGTGAATCAGTTCCCTTCATCTAATGAAAACATTTCAACATAATTTCCAACAAAAATATTGTGGAACCGAAAAGTTTTAGTTGATTAGAATGTATCACTTCTCTAGGTGTAGTCACAGAATCAAACTTTAACTATTCAAAGTCGTTGTAACTAACTATTCTTCTGCTAACACCGATCGAAATGATCAATATGAATGATCAGGGTACACGAATAAAAGTCAGCAATAAAAACAATCACCTATTGTAAACCAACTTCGTGATAAGGACTGAACTAAGTTCACGGAGTTATCTGAGAAAAGGCAATCACCACTTTCCTTCCCATTCCACTCCATTAGCACACTTAATTAATCGTGAAAATCGGAACAAAAAGTAGAAAAAAAGCTCAGGTGTTAAATTGCAGGCATAATTCTTTCCATCGATTTTTGAAATCATTATGCAGTGAATTGAGTGTCTAGTGTAACCTGGCGTGACGCCAAGTTATCATTGAAACTACAGGGGGAACCATAAGACTCAGGCAATGGCACGTCAGGGCTGACCACCGAGGCGTGAATATCTCGAACGAATCTCGATACGGCGATTACGAGTGAGTTGCATTCCGTCGACTCGGAATTTGCGGATTGACGAGGAGTTGAGGCGTTCGCTCTCATTTGCCTTTTGCATCCTTATCAACTGCCGGTAATCGGAGATTCGCACGAGCTAAAAATGCGATAAGACGTTGTAAAGAAGGGTGAAAACAATTATTGTGTAAAAATGTTGGCGTTTTTTAATTTATTCTGGATTAAATTATATTTCACTTGGAGGAGAATGATGAGTCGTGATTTACAACTTTCGCTGAAGCAATACCATTTTTATCCAAATGTTTGTATTTATGGACATTAATTAAAATTTAAAAATTGCTCTTGTATTGTGTATGGTGTAGTTATTTTTGCTAATAAATTAGCAATTTGCTTCCGAATGGATTAATCGAATTAAAACAAAAACGTGCATTCGGTTTTCTGTCATCAATTTCAGATTAAGAGGGTTCCTTCCTAAAGTTTAACCTCAGGAAAATTCAATAGTTTTTTTAAAGACAATTTGAGGTGAAATTTTTTAGTGAATTGAATTTATTTTAAATTGGACAGATTGAGTGAAAACAAAATGAATGTAAAATTTGATATTACAAGAGTTCATGCTCCTGATACATCCATGTCGATGTCTCCTCGGTCGTAAGTAAATTATTTAAATTTTCTTTTTCTCCTGAATAGTTTTCTTTAAACTGGACAAAGACCTGTATAACTTTTTTGCTAATGAATTAGAAATTTGCTTCTGAATGGTAAATTGAGGAAGAAGATATACCAGCCAAATATAAAAAAAAAAAAAAGATATACCAGCCATGAAACCTTAATATAATCCCTAAATGTCCCAAATGTCTAACATGAGCTCCATATGCCCTGGTTAAACATTTAACAGACGCTGACTAAATTAAAATTAAACTGGTTTAAACTTCCTCTGAACATTGATTAAATCTTAACGAAACCGTGGTTAAACTCTGATTAACCTGCGACTAAATTCCGACTAAACCACGACTAAACATTGATTTAACTCCGACTAAACATTGATTTAACTCCGACTAAACCCTAACTAAATCCAACTCCAACTAAATCCTGCCTGAACCCAGACTAAACCCCGACTAAATCCTAACATCCGTGTAAACCCTGACTAAACCTCGACTAAACCCTGACTTAACTCCAACTAACCCCTAACTAAACTCCAACTAAATCCCGCCTGAATTCTGACTAAACCTCGACTAAACTCTGACTAAACTCCGACTGAACCCTTCTGATACTCTTCACGACAATTTTTATCAAGTGACAATTTCACTGCAATTTCAAGGGATTTCATCATTGACTTTTCGGAATTTGATGAAAAAATCAATGAAAATTATAAGCACCGGTCAATTATCTACTCGAAATGACATCAAACGTAGCAAAAAATGAAGTCATTTTGCTGAGGAAATGCTGCGATAGTATCCCATTTACTTCGCGATATTTTTTGTCAATTAAATGGATTTCATTTTTTTTCCTGCGATGTCATAAATTTGATGACAAATGAGGTAGTTTTTTTCGTAAATCTAAAACCAATTTGGCGAGGCAATTGGAACGACTTTTATAAAAAAAGAGAATGAAAAAAGTTAGTCATCGAATGAGTTAGAGGCCAAGTTGACCAGTCTCTGGGGCACCTACCGGTCCCCAAAAAAAATTATTCCAAGCCCGACGGGAGACTGGAGAGACGTGTCATATTAGAACAAACTAGTGTTACTTTCACGTTTTCCCCAGTTTGGTTACCCCCCAACGATGAGGCCCACCCTTTTACCTCACCCAAAACCACTAAAACTGGGGAAACTATTTCACTTCGTGCAGGTGTGAGCGTGACAAATTGGAGAATATCACCCTAACTGAGGCACAAAAGACCGAGTTGCATAATTTTTACGGTGGATGAGGGGAAAATATTCCTGAAGAGACGTCAAAAATTTGGTATTGCCAAACAAAGGAGACAAACACAAACGCTAATTTTATTCCGAACTTCATTGAAAATTATTTATGGCTACGAGGAAAAAAGTTTCTACTCTGGACGTTTGTCATTTTCGAAAATATGGATCCATGATTCATTCACACAGACACATCCTTTGTCCATCACTACATTTCTCTTCTTACACGGAGAGGAAATTTGGATGAAAATTATCTAGAAA
Organism: Diachasma alloeum; assembly: GCF_001412515.2. NCBI lineage: Eukaryota > Metazoa > Arthropoda > Insecta > Hymenoptera > Braconidae > Diachasma > Diachasma alloeum. Next base: position 1,770,419 of record NW_021680379.1, on the reverse strand, counting down.
ATCGTGGTAAATTTTACTGTATGAAAGGTAATCGTTCTCCGTCATGGAAAAAATCCTACACATAGTGACGCAATATTGAGAAAATTTTTGATGGAATACAGAGCAAATTTTGTCTTGGCTCTACGCACAAAAATGGTTTATTTGAATTAAGGTAACACTACCATTACGGTAAATTCAAAGATTATTAAAAATTGTAAAAAAATTGCAGAAAACTCGATTAGATTCGGAATTCCAATTTTTTTCGCAATTTAATTATCGTTTTGATTTTTCAAAGAAGAAATGTTTAAAAATCAGGATTTAACCCAGTGTCTTATGTGAAAATCAACATTTCGATTGTAATCAAAGATTGAAATCTGAATTTTTTTTCATTAGATGTGAAGAAATCAAGAATTTTTTTGACACCTCATAAAAAATAATCCACCGTTTTGCAAACAAGTTTTATTAATTCTTTATAAGAGGGAAATGTTTGAAAAATATCAATATTTTGCGAAATTTAATTTAGATAATACTGACTGGGTGTGAATTTTTTCAATTTTTTTCCATGTAATTTAGTTGAAAAATTTGAGAACTGAAAATATCCAAAGGTACACCGTTGCCCGGCCGAAGGGTAGAGCTACTTTAAATAAATTTTATTTGAATCAAATAAATCATTCATTTGATTTTAATAGAGGGTGCATTGGATTCAAATAATGTTTATTTACTTCAAATAAACCATTTTTCTGGGTGTCGGTCTCGGAAAAATTGAAAATTTCAATATCATCTCGGTATAGTCTCGCTACTGGCCAACATGGTATCGTCTCGTCCCGTTTTGTAACATGTTGGTCTCGGTTTCGCCATCAAAAATATATGTCTCATCTCGGTCTCGTCTCACTCTCGACTCGTTATGTTATTCTGTTTTCATAAGAAGAGGAGACATCGTTTTCCAAGAGACAACTTTATTTCTTCAACGTTTGTCAGCACAAGATAAGAAATCCAAATAACCTAAAACTGCAAAGACGATGTCGCTCAACATCTAATCAGAGTTAAGATACAGAAAGGCACATCGACTGCAAAAGAAAAATTCCAATCCCATGATTTTTCTGAGTAATCTCGTTGAATCTCCAGAAAATTATCTTCTTCTGACATTTTTTCACAAGTTTTACGCGAATAACTGAAGAATTCCTGACGCGATCGTTTTCATAACCTAATTATTTCTAAGTTACATAAAGACTCATCGATTGCAAAAAAAATTGCATCGCTTCATTAGTTCGGGGGACATTGTTAAAATTTTGATTTACGAGGACAAAATTTTCCGACTTGCTAAATCAACTTTTGTACTCATCACCAATTTGCTCATGGAGCGACATGATATACGACAAAAGATTTGCTTCCAACATGACATTTTCCCGTGTTATGATTCTCATTCATGTGAAAGCGTGCAATAAAGAATGCGACAGTCCCAGAAAATAATTAAGATGACTTACTTGTACATGTAAGACCGCCCACTCCCACCCACACCTTCGAGATTTCACAGTGATAATTAAATTAATCGAATGAAAGGGGGCCCTAAATAATACGTAGACCTACTGATGCTCACATATGGCCCTCGGGGTCCTCGTCAACCGACAGGTAGCGCAGAAGGAGTGGAGCACGATTTTTTTTTCCATCTCATATACCTGAACACCGGGTAGCCCGAGAATATTCCTATGAATCATTACTATCCCGTCTATATTTAGACACCCATACAGACTCGCCTACGTTTGAGGTGTGAATATCGCATCTCCACTTTGTCCGCGTAAATGAGAGCCACACAAGCACGAAGAAAGAAAACAAAACGGGGGGGGGGGGAGAATAAATAACACAGTCCAGTCTTAAATTCTCCACCGTTTTGTCTTTATGTATCTCTCGTGATTCCGATGTGATAGTCCTCTCTTTCACTGGATTATGCGCCCATTCACTTTGCTCACCTTGCTGGGTACGATTGATTTACTAGATTGCCCTGGCATTTCGATGCGCCATTACCGGGGGCGTTAAGTGGCGCATTGTTAACCCCGTATGTTGTGCACGATTAAAGTATGAATAAACTCCAGTTGAGCCGTTGAGTGTTGCGAGGAGAAATACCCCAGTGGAAATTTTAGTCGGGTCTTGATCAGACACTGATCAAGTTATCATATCAGATTCTGATCAGATTCTGATTCCATATTTTTGGGTTTCACCGCCTACCATCATTAGGCATTAATTAAATTTAAATTTTTTGAGAGAAAAAATTAGTGACTTCCTAGCCGAGGATCGAACCCGGGACCTTCCAATGTCACGGCGGGTGCTCTTACTATCTGAGCTACCAGGACACTTACGAATTTCACTCTCAAATTGAATCATACCTGAGTGGAAATTTTAGTCAGGTCTTGATCAGACACTGATCAAGTTATCATATCACATTCTGATCAGGTATGTAACGATATAATTTTGGATTTTCCACTAGGGTAGTTTTAAAAAGCCAAAAAAAACGATTCATTATTGATAATTTTTCCCATGAATTCTAATTTTGGTGAGTGTGAGAAATTGACCCATTAAATTTTTTCTACAATTATTTTTTTAAACAATAGTCTCTCGTTTGACTGGAGTGTAACGACATAAGATGCCCCTTCGGGCACGCAGAAACATAAATTATTTAGTACAAAAATTGGACTTTGACAATAGTTCTCGTATTGGACATAGAATTCTTATATATTTTTTCTGATTTTTTGAGATTTTTTTTAGATGTTAATCTTCTCTCTAATTTTGAAACGTTTGTTTTCTCATAAGATTGTGTTATTTTAGCACTTCTACACGGAGAAAAAAAATTNTTCCAGAATTTTTCAGGCGAAATTCAGGCAAAAATTACCGTGCCGTCTGGTAAAGTGGGTTCAATTGTCTAGCACCAGAAAAATTCCGGTGCTGCATAGTAAAAATTCCGGTAACGCACAATAAAAGCTTGATCCCTGACTGTTTTCTATTACATGATAAATTACATTCAATAGTTAAAAATGAGTAAACAGTGTCATTCAGCATATCATCCTATTAATTTTATTTTAGCCTCTCCTCCATATCCTCTCTCCCATATTAAAAGCGGCATGCGCGGCAAACGTATGTGGAACGTTTGACAGGCCAGTGTATCTCTACAGAGTTATATACCTCATAAAGGACACTTATTTTATTTCTTAACCGTTTTATCACAACACTAATTAATATTTCACTGAATTGATATTATGAAAAACATTAACCTGGGGTTTCAGTAAGGAGATATGTGAGAGAGGAGGCTAGAGGAGGCGACGTAATAAATCATCTGGTCACGTTGAGTTGATGTTCGCGGTTGTGGAGGGGGGACGAAGAGTGCCGAAATCTTACGAATGCGCGATCGGGTCCTAGGATTCTGGTAGAGCACCGGAAAAATTTGCCAGCCAGTGCCATAATGTTTTTCGTATTTCTCGTAAAAATTCACTGTCGCTTCGATTTTACCGTGCTATACAAGAATTTTTTTCCACTTTATCCGAAAAATGACTCGTGCAACAGTACTTTTTCCTACTCTTTGCGGTACATTTCGCCTGGAAAGACCATCTGAACCCACTTTACTGTGCGAGCACGGTAATTTTTCTCGTCGATTGCTCTCCGTGTAGATTAATTATTATCAAAAACACTAGACTGCCGACTCATTACCTGAATTAAGTAGTGAAGCAGTAAACCCCGTTAAGTCGCTTTTGACTTTTGCTCAGTTTTTGGGGAATATCTCGGAATCTAAGAGAGATAGCAACATTTTTCTCACGACCTTTTTTATAATCCGCAATTGGTTTTGCAAAAAAGATTGTAATAAAAAATTTTGTATCTCTTCTAGATTCCGAGATATTTGTAAAAAACTGGCCAATAGTCTACTGAATTTGCCTGATTTTTAGTCATTTTAATAGAATGATTGAACTGAAATTCATGGTTTCTATTCTTTCTTCCATCAATCTGTGAATTTCCAATGACGAAATTCCTTAAAATGGCAGTGGAACTTTCACTCAACAAAAATTTCCATATAAATTACTACAAATGTCAGCCAAAATTTTTCAAAAGTGTACCTCAAATTCATTCATTCCATCAAAATGAATAAACATCAAAATAATCCTCAATTCATATTCATTATCCTCAACAAAATCTCTCCCTATCATCAATTCAATCGCATTTACGTTGATATCAGTAATTCATCTCTCAATACGTTATGTTCATCCGTGATTTTTCCCCAGAATCATTTGACGAAAATTACACTGATGATGTCCCCGAGGCAGGATGCGCTACGTCGAGTCGATTAGTGGGCATGAAAAATTGCAATCTCTTCACAGGCGAGATGGAACTCTTCTTCGGAGTAGTTGCAAGAGTAAATGAGATATAGAGGTGGAACGTCGAGGAAGAGAGGGTGCGCGTGGATGCGCCTCAATTAATTTGCGGGAGAAGCCGGGGCCGAGACGCTCAGACGGTTCCCCAGAAGGGGTGAGCGAGAGCATGGAAATCACAGGTGTCAACACTTCTCTTGGTTTTATTGTCGAAAAGAACTAAGTAATTGTCTCTTTCAATCTCTCAATTCTTCTCTCACACAAGAAAAAAAAATAAAAACAATAAAAAGGTTTTTTCCATTCTTTTTTATATTTTAGAAAACGTTAATTGAAAATTACACTGACGACTATTTTAATTTATGTTGAGATTTCAAAATAAAAAAAATAAAAAGGACATGATGGGGATGGAACATTTTGATGACATATTTATTTGTTCTTTCGTTTTTTAAAAATGAATTTAACTAGGGAGCTTTGCCCCCTGCAGAAAAAAACGTAAAAATTACGTTTCGAAACGTAATTCGCGAGAGAAGTAAAATTCAATAAAAAGTGTGAGGGGAACTGAAAGTGAACGAATCGTCACGTAAATTCTACGATGTGTTCCGTAAAAATTAACCACCCGTCTGATGACTCACCGCTGTGGAGATAACAAGTCCTTCCGTAATTTTTCCCCAACGATTGAGAAATTTTACGGAACGGAACGTAGAAATAACTCACCAGCTTCAGAAAAAATGTTGAACGCTCAAGAATTTTTGATTTTGGAGGCATATAAGTCGGGAATTTTCTGTAAGATTTTACTTCATCGTGAAAAATTACGTGACAATTTCGTACTTTATTCGGTGATGAACCTGAAAATTCGATTCCCCATTGCGAACCGTTCCGTAATTTTTACTGAATATTTCTCTCCGTCTGTTCGCTTCGCTCGCCAACCCAGAAGGGGGGGGGGCTCAACCTCCCGCTCGCTTCGCTCGCCAACCCCCCCATTTTCTTAGGATTGTTTAGATATTCGTATTGCACCGAAAAAAAATGATAGAATGATTGACCTCCTTTGAAAAATTGAAATTTTTATTATTTATAAACAGCTCCAACCGACGCCTTTTGTCTTGAGACTCAACCGTTCCCGTTTGTTTGGGCGAAGGAATCAATACTTTTTGTAACTGAAGGTTCAAATGAGGGCTAAAACGGGAAAAGGTCAAACAAGGAATGGTTAAACCCTGGAAGGGTCAAACGGGGAAGGGTTGAACAGAAGAGGTAAACTGTATGAGTATATTTAATTTCATTTCTTTTCGCACATCAATTCTTGTTATAAACATTTTTCCATATAAATCTCGCCTGTTAATTCTCGATTATCGACCCAGCAAAGATATGGAATTCATTATGAATAACTGGTGCTAATTATTATTTTTTATCAATTCTTGAAAGAAACATTTGGCGGTTTCATGGATTTACCGGGACGAAAAAAAAAACCGTTCTGTTACGATTGGAACTGATGAAAGAAGGACGTTACTGGAAGTTTGAAATTTTTTTCTTACACTTATCAATAGTTACACACTGTGAATGTTCTGATAGCGGTCCCACAGACCGAGAGTTCGGTGTAAAGGTTAATTTTCCGAGGTTGGAGAGAAGATTAAAGTCTAGCAAAAATCTGGAAAAACCAGAAAAAATTAATAAAAATTCTATGCCCAATATGAAAATTATCGTTAGAGCCAAACTTTTGTAATAAATAATTTATGCTCTATTTCATACCCTACAGTCAAACGAGAGACTATTGTTCAGAAAAATAATTGAAGAAAGAATTCGATGGATCAATTTATTACACCCATCAAAGTTGCAATTTATATGGGTAAAATTATCTGTGATGAACAATTTTTTTTCAATTTATTTTTCCTCGTTACACTCAACGATTCAACTGGAGTTTATTCATACTACTTTCACGAAGTGCATTATGATCGAATAATTGTCTCCGTTAATCGTTCCATTATTCTCTCAAACAAAAAATAAATTAAAATCAAGATTCCTTTGTTTTTTTTGTTCAAATAAATGAAAGAGAAATTAAACGATAAATTAACAATTAATTCATCGATACTACGAATTAAAAATAAATAAATGAATAAATGAATAATGAATGAAAAATAAATGAAAAATAAAATCCAAAAGAAAAAATGATGGAACTAAAATAAAATGTTAATGATAATTTGTTTCACTCTTTCATTTTTTTCCGTGAATTGAATCCGAAGATGAATATTTTCGTGGGTCTAAATCACCAGGTGAATTCCCCTCAGCGAAAAAAAAAGAAACACCGACCTTGAAGAGGATTGAGAGGATAAGAGCCCGGTATTTTGAGGTCTCTTCATGAATGGGTAGTATTATCACAAAATTGCCCATGTAATACACCCAACTTATATACCTTAAAACCTGCGTCACCGAATGCACACACACGCGCCACAAATTTCCGTGCTTGCGCATTAGGCTCGCCTTATTCTCTACGTCCAATATCAAATATACGTTATCGCATTTGTCGTACGGGATATATATTTGCACGCCTGTTCGATTTCTCTCGACATTACGCGATGTGTCGAACCGCTGCGAATGAGCATAAATGGATTTTTTTTGTGTTATTCGATTTCTTTGCGACACCGAGAAGGAGGTGAGTCTATATTGTGTACATAGGTGTTGAAAACGGATGGGCCCTCCAGATGTGCCGGTGTGGCACACGCGACTTTCAGTGACGTGCGAGCCCACCTCACGTGTGATAAAAGGAGAACAACTAAAAAACTCGAGTTTTTTCGGAGAAAATTTGAATTTTTTCTAATGGATAAAGATGGGACAATATTTCGATTTTTTCTAAAATCGAAAAACAGCATGTGGCCATATCTCGATTCAAAAATGAGAACTCAAACATGGCGGATACCTCGAAAGAATGGATAAAGTAAGGCGGTTTTCATGAGTACAATCATCTTGCGTCGAATTTTCATGAAGTCAGCCTAACAAACAAAAGAGAATTGAATATAATTCTATGAAACATGAATAAACGAATCATAATTGTCCAAATCATTTAGGCAGAGGAAAATAGAATAATTCAAATTTCTTAATATTGCATCTAGGGGAGGGTGTGCCTGTACCGCCCACCTAAGGGGAAATGCCAGTTTTATATTTTATATTTCAACTTGAGTATAAAAAACGTATTTGTGAGACTTCTTTAACTATTGAACTCGTTATTCTCGAAGTGTAGACGCCTAATTCTCCTTAGAATCCACAAAATTGATTGAAAATAAAAGAGAGAGCCTATTGAGCGGTACTACCCGCCGTCGGGTAATACCGCTCGGCACGATTCCAATGCCGCTCATAGGGTTTTGCGTGTATCGCTCGCGCCGCAACCTAACCTGTACTCGAGTGCTGTCGAGCAACTACGTGGCCGATCCTATGAGCGGTATTACCCGCTCCGTTCGGCGTCAACACAATTGTTGATAATTATTGACATGAGTGGAGTTTTGAGTTCGAATTGGTCTCAAATTACGGGTGAAAGTACCACGAATCGAATAACCACAGTTTAATATGAGAATTCAGCGTTTGAAACTATCAAAAACCTTAATTACAAGTCCACAAATTTTGCACTGTAAAGACCTCAAAACTTCGTTACGTGTTTTTTCATATTTAAAGAGGTAAATAAAGTGAAATTTTTCCGATAATCACATGCTATCATCAAATTCTTCATGGTCAGAAACAGAAAGAAATTTTCAAGTTGATGGTTATGGAGAAAATCGGGTGAGCGGTATTACCCGCTGAGCGGTACAGACACACCCTCCCCTACTAAGGTTTTCTTCGAACAAAGTTGATTAGAATTAATAGCCAGAATTATGAGATTATCTCACATTTCTGACGTTAAAAATAGGAGAATCTGAATGCAATATAGTGAAAATGATGATCGATTTTTTCACTTTGAACAAATAATACTAATATCTAAATACAAAATTTCTGATATGAATGAATAGAAACTGTGACTCAATATTCCAAATTGAATTTTAATTTTTAATTTGGTGCTGAAAACACGAGATGACAATATTCTACGCACGGAATTATATTGATGAAATGAACAACAGATTAATTGACTTACCGTGAGAACTGACTAAAAATTGATAACCGTGTGGGGACGCTCTTTTACCAGAGTATCAACAAACATTGAATTCCAGAAATTCAGACTCTAAAGTGTGTTCTAGAAGAAATTAAAATGTAATTATGATTAAAATCTTATTCAGTGAGCATAGGAATGAGAACGTGAGCAAATCATTTATTGTAATATAAAAATTTAACAGCTGATGAATTGGAACATAAAATTCTCATCGATCATATTGCTTTTTGCAATGACAATGATTATAAACAATTAATTGATCCATGAGATATATCCCCCCCCCCGAAAAATTGCGGTAGCAATCGTAATAATGATATAATCAATAAAAAAAATATTCTAAGTCAATGACTTTATTTTCTCCCTAAAATTAATTCGAGATCAATCAACAGAAATTAAATGCCTCTCCCGTAATTTCCTCACCTGATACATCAGCCACGCGACCAAAGGTGGCGATAAGCGTGTCCGCCTCTATTTTTTTTTTCATTTTTCGTTTTCATTATTTATTAATTTTTCCTTGAGGCGAAGAGGTGAACACTGAAATTACGACAAATCGGTGGTTGATTACAATCGCTGGGAAGGAGTTGGCGGGGTGGAGTGGATTAACCATGTTACGTTGTAGTACACAGAGGTGACCCCTGCGTGCCACAGGGTCTTGTCGCATCATGCGAATCGAGCATTAGAGTTAGCTGGGATACTTAACAAGTCGACAGACATCAATTATCGCGCTTGAGTCAGAGTAATCACCGAGAAATTTTTTATTCGACTCCCGAGTGAACAATTTTTGTTGAAAAATGGAAAAAAAAATTGTTTGAAATTATATTTAAAAAACTATTTAGATGATGTGAATAAAAATGTGAATAAATATCAAGTTTAAGTTCGAATGAGAGCTGTATTACCCATTAATTTTTACGAACTCCACCATTTCATTCCGATAAATTATTCATGGGTGCAACAACTTCAGCAGCGAAGTGGTAAAACGGTACAAGTGAATTTTGACCATTGACCAGTTTTCAATGAATATCTCGGAATCTAAGGGAGATATCAAAATTTTTGTCATAACCTTTTCTGCAGAACTGATTGAGTGCTACAATAAATATAATGACGAAAATTTCGCTATCTCCTTTAGATTCGGAAATATCCTCAAAAACTCAACTTTGAGATGAGTCGACTTAAACTGTTTTACCACTTCGCTACTAAATTCATCGTAGATGAATCAATTAAACTATCAGAAAAAATTAAAAGAGAGTGATGACATTAAACTCACTTTTGACGACTTAAGGATATCCAAGTATCTTTTACAATTTAGTACAGGCCACACTATAGATTCAACTACTTTCAATTATCAAATTTGTCAATTAAATTGCGTGAGAAAAATTTTAAAAAAATCATGAACATTGAGTGTTATTCAAATTACAGTTTGCACAGAATTATTAATTATTTAATCATTCGGTGTTAATATTCGATGTTTCCATTAATTTTCATGCAATAATTCAGTAGTGAAATGGTCAAACGGTTAAATTCAATTTAGTCTTTAGTTGAGTTATGCAGAAATATTTCCGAACTGAAGGGAGATAGCGAAATTTTTATAATAACCTTTTTTGTAGAGTGAATTGAGTGCTACTAAAAAGGTTATAAGACAAATTTTGCTACCTCCCTTAAATTTCGAGATATTCATTGAAAACAGGCCAATAGCCAAAATCGACTTAAACTGTTTCACCATTTCGCTACTGAACTGAGTTCAACGTGACAGCTTCTGCTGATTGTTCCCTAAAATTTTTAATTTTCAATGACGAAATTACTTGAAATATTAGCTCAAACCTCAACACAATAACAATTTTCAAAAACTGCACAGGAAAATTTTGCTCAAAATTTTCAAATTGATCAAAACAATGTCTGATTGTACTTGAAAAATGTTTGGAGACAATGACGCGACGAGTATGCGACGTCAAACCGGTGGAACTATTAACGACATTAACGCAACGCACGGGCAAACACGGGCCCTATATCATCCCATGGTACGGTGGAATAATAAACAATAAATTCGAGTGAAATACGGCCATGGAAGAGCGTAACCCATTTGTTTGCGATAAACTGACCCCGTAGCTAGTCGAACCAGTCCACAACGATCGCTTCGGGGGCTCTCTCACATATTTACCTCCTCTCCTCTGTCACTTCTCAACTTTTATTTCCCCCATCGCATTTTTTTCCTCTTTCTCAGTTTAAGTTCTTCTCTTTTGTACCCCCGGCCTCGTCGTATAAAACCTCGAGACACCTATGCCGCTTCGTTTCCGTTCCCGTGCGAAACGCGCCCTCTGAAGAACCCACCGGAAATGCAAAGGTGGAAGCCGCCAACTCTCGACCGCAGAAACTCTCGTTCGTTTGGCAAATGATACAGGGAGAATTTCCAATAAAAATTATTGTGCGAGGTAGTGGAATCGTGGGAGATTTCGCTTGCGAGGGACTGAATAAATTTTCGTTCGGCAGTTTGTGAACGGAGGAAAAAAATATTTTCATGAACATGTCACTGATTTTCAGAAACGTTTTACCAATTAATGAAGCTTATCAGGGTAGAATCAACAAAGGCAGTTAATTATTGATGATTATAAAACTATAAATTGCAACATTAATCGAAGAGTTTTTATAACAAACAACAACGATAATCCAATATTTCGAGTGAATCATTATTATGAATTTCCAATAAAAATTATGTCACGAAACATGTCACTGATTTTTAGGAACATTTCACCAATTAAAGTAGCTCTACCCTTACGGTAAAGTCAAAGATTATTGAAAACTGCAAAAAAATAGCAGAAAACTCGATTAGATTCGGAATTCTAATTTTGTTCTCAATTTAATTATCGTTTTGGTTTTTCAAAGAAGAAATGTTTAAAAATCAGGATTTAACCCAGTGTCTCATGTGAAAATCAACATTTCCATTGTAATCAAAGATTGAAATCTGATTTTTTTTCATTAGATGTGAAAAAATCAAGAATTTTTTTGACACCTCATAAAAAATAATCCTCTGTTTTGCAATCAAGTTTTATTATTTCTTTAGAAGAGGGAAATATTTGGAAAAATATCAATATTTTGCGAAATTTAATTCAGATAATACTGACTGGGTATGAAATTTTTCAAATTTTTTCCATGCAAGTTAGTTGAAAAATTTAAAAACTGAAAATATCCAAAAGTACAGCGTAGCCCAGCCGAAGGGTAGAGCTACTTTAATGAAGCCTATCAGGGTAGAATCAGTAAACAAAACACAATTAAATATTGATGATTATAAAACTATAAATTGCAAAATTAATTGAAGTATTATTATAACAGACAAAAACGAAAATCAAATATAGCTAAAGAATCATTAACAAAAAAATTAAAATTGAATATTTCGAGGGAATCATTATTATGAATTTCCAATAAAAATTATGTCGTTAACAATTATGTCACATTTCTATCAATTATGTCAATAAAAATTATGTCACAGAGCATGTCACTGATTTTTAGGAACATTTTTCTAATTAATGAAGCCTATCAGGGTTGAATCAGTGAAGATAATTAAATATTGATGATTATAAAACTATAAATTACAAAACTAATTGAAGTGTTTTTATAACAAGCGAAAACGAAAATCGAATATTTTAAGTAAATTATTACGAATTTCCAATAAAAATTATTGTATAAAGTAGTGAAGTCGTGAGAGATATCGTTTGCGAGAGACTGAATAAATTTTCGTTCGGCAGTTTGTGAACAACGAAAACAAAATTATTTTCAGGAACATGTCATTTTATGACTCGTTTATGATGAAGAAATATTTAATTGTTTATATTCTATACTATACTGTTAAATTTTTTTTGAAAATTAAGCAATAGTTGAACTTGAATTCTCAATGTTCTGAATTTGGATTCAATTTAAGATTAAATCGTTCATGGAATCCCCAGTTCGAGTTGGAAATTCAGAATACTTGGGTTTTCCATGTTAGATTATCTAGAATTTTTAAATCCACTGCGGAAATTGAACACCACATCCAACTGAATTTTCAGCGGATGGAAAATTCTGCAAAATTGTTGCTTGAACCTTTAAATTATTTAATAATAATTTTTTCAATAACAAAATACATGAAAATTTAGTGTGAATGAGTGATTGTTAAAATTTTCAAGATTATTTATTTGAAACTTCAGGAGTAATTTTCGAACAGCGTATCTTCCATGAAATTTCAAAAAATTATTAAACACAACATTGTATCACCAATTGATGATAGATTTATGAAAATCAGTGACAGGTCCCTGAAAATCAAACGATTTATTTTCTCTATTCATATTGCTTCATTACACAACTGAAAAGAATATTTTCATAAAGCTTCAGTGCGCTCGAGCGATTTGAACAGAACTCCCGATAGGTTTGAATCGATTAATTGAATAATTCTGATAATGACGTAAGTTTAAACACTAAATAAATATTATTTGGCCCAGCAATCCGATGATAATTTCAGTCTCCTATCAGTCAAAATGAGAATGTACTAATTTTTCAGTTTTATCCAAGCACAACATAATGCAGAACGATATGAATTCATGAAGGGCGTGACGTCAGACGCGGCAGAAACATCTCGACTGGTACCTAGAGCTCTTGTATAAATATCGTCTTCGAATTATTGTTTGACCAGTACGAGGAGTCTCGAGTGGCGCAGACACGAATACAAAACACGTTTACGAGTGAGGTGTACATTCGAGTAGGCAGGCCCCAAGGGAATGAATAAATTAATAACGGAGAGAACAAATTCGGGGGAATAGAGTACGTGAAGCGAAAAATTTCGTTAATGCGCGTCTACCACACGGAATATTTGATAATTTCCAACAGCCTTGATCGCCAACCGATTCAAATAATTCTGCTTTCAATTATGGCGTTGACTTAATCATGAACTTGAAATCTCAAGCGGAGAGAAAAGTTGGATAAAAATTACCTAGGAAATCGGGGAAAATTTCGTTTGTGGAGGATATTTCACGATTTGTTTGGTAAAAAAAAACATCTATGATTGCAAAAATTATCCTCCTGTACAACAAAATTTCCTAAACCCGTATCGTATTTTTTTCTTGCACTAGATTAGTCCGCGCGCGTATGTCCTCCGCCATGAGGCTTAAGGGTGCCAAGTGAATTTGAAAAAAGATTCAAAAAAAATTTTTTCTTTCCCTCCATCATTGGAGAAAAATGTATTCATCCATCCGATGAAATTTCAAACCCGCAATCGGAACTAGACATCGAGAAAATAAATGCGGAAAATCCTCTATTTCGCGTGACGAACCTCGAGAAAGCATGGGAGCAAATGGGTGCGGCGGGTTGAAATATCTCTCTTATTCACCCCGGTTCCCCATTGTTTTTTGTCGCCATCACATTGAACACATCATTCCCCATATCTTCAAATTTTTTCAAATTTTTCTTGAGTTCCTAGGGGGTTGAAACGTTCAATTTAATCAAAACTCCATAAGAGGCCGTGTATAAGACTGATTTTGTTTATTTAATTTCTCGATATCCATAAGTTCTGAAATTTTAAAATTGTCACCGATGTTCACCATCTGTCTAATACTATTAATTAAAAAAATTATAACTTTGTTGGTGAATGTCAATTTTCAAGGTCATCGCCAAATTCACTTGGCACCCTTAATATAAGTCAATTGTAGTGAATAATCGTATATTACATTTCTGAAGCTAATATCAAAGTTTCCGAAGGAAAAGTTGCAGGAATGTATTCTGTTTTTTTTTATATTACGATAGGATAGAATACATCCAGTGTGACTTTTTTTGAAGCCAATCTATTCGGCGTATTGTGTCATTAGATTTTTTATAAATGATGATAGCATACATTTAAGAGATTACGATAATACTATACTATATTATATATACTATGTACAATATACAACATGTAAGACAATACTATATGTATTAAAATATAATGTGCATAATAAAAAAAATTAAATTATATATATTATATACTACATATTATATATTACATAATAGATTATATATATATAATACATTATACAATGTATTATAATATAGTATAGTATGGAATATAACATAGTAAAGTATTATGGTAATATCTTTAATGTATACTATCATCATATACGAAAAATTTAATGATACAATACGCCGAATAGATTGGCTTCAAAAAAAGTGACACTGGATTTTTTATTAAAGGACTCACCTGAAGGTCATGGGGGAGAATGAAAGTAAAATTTTGCCGAACGCGTCCATTATATATTCAAATTGTTGTCACGACATCTGTGTAGATGCATAGTGACTAGTGATGTCGCAAGAGCGCGAGAGAAACAAGATAAGACACGAGCACTGATGCAAGAGTCAAGATAAGAGACAGATTTTTCTCTTGATAAGAAGGACAAGACAAGACAAGAGGGAAGCTCACAAGAGGCAAGAGAAAAAAAGTGATATGGAACAAGAAAGAAATGATTAATCAAAAAATTAGTCAAAAACTCTCAAGTCATCAATAATATAAGGCCATTTTGTTAAATAACACTTTATCTATCCCTGGATATTGTGAAGAATTATGTATTCCTTGATTATATTAATCTTTCTTCTCGAATAGCGCATCTTTCATTGTTGGAGATAGTGGAGATGGGAACCATATTCATACGCAGCAAGCACTCAACATTTTTGTTGCTCAATCGACTCCGGTGTTTTCTGATGATGAGACCAGCCTTTGAAAACAATCTTTCTGAAGGAAAACTGGATGCACAAAGTGTTAACTAAGCACGAGCCATACGAGCCAAACGAGAAAACTCAATTTGAAAAATGACCGGGGCCATAGGTATCTTATAAGAATCCCACGAAACATAAACATTCGGGAGGCGATAAAAGTGCCGGGAGTGGGGGTAGGCCTCGAGCGCTCGGAGCGCCAGATATCTTATAGAGAGGTATCTTATACGAAGCCTCTACTGTATAACTATTCCATAGGTAACTGAATTATTTCTGTAATCACGAAGTAAAAAATAAAGATATCGTTCTAAAACCTGTTAATGACCAAAGCCATTCGCAACTCGACAAATCCCGATAAAAATGAACAAAGAAAATCCACTTCAAAGGAGTGCGTGAAGGTATAAACAATATTTATTTTCATCCAAACCCGGATTTTTCCGAAAAATAATTCTCGCGATGAAAGACTCGTGGCACAAGCCGAGTGCTATAATTCGTTCTAAGTAAAGGAAAGAGCCTTGTCGCTTGTATTTATGTACATTTTTATCGCAGAAACGTGCTAGCCCTGCGATTGTGATGCAGAGGGGGTATAGTTCACCAGTTGGGAGTCAGCAAAAGCATGCACGCTCGTTCGCCCGTGTCAGCGAGGCCCTCTCTACCAGAGGGCTGGTTAGACAAATGCGGATAATTGAAAGTACTTCAGCGGGACGCTGTACACATTAATGACGGTTAACATGCCTCGTGAGCTCTCAAAACCGAGGATACATGTTTTTTCTTCCGAATGGAAGCTCTGTAATCCTTAAATTTTGAGTTTTGGACGCTCTTTTTCCTGTCCGATTCGATATTCCTTTTTTCGATTAATTGTTTATAATCATTCTCATTGCAAAAAGTAATACGACCGATGAGAATCATATGTCCCAATTTATCAGCTGTTAAATTTTCATATTACACTAAATGATTTGCTCATGTTTCAATTCCTACGCTCACTGAATAAGATTTTAATCATAATTACAATGCAATTCCTTTAGAGCACACTTTAGAGTGCGAATTTCTGAAATTCAATGTTTGTTGATACTCTGGTAAAAGTGCGTGCCTACATTGTTATCAATTTTTAGTCAGTTCACACAGTAATTAAATTGATCTGTTGTTCATCTCATCAATATAATTGCGTGCGTAGAATACTGTCATCTCGTGTTTTAAGCACCAAATTAAAAATTAAAACTTCATTTGGAATATTGAGTCACAGCTTCTTATTCATATCAGAAATTTTGTATTTGGATATTAATATTATTTGTTCAAAGTGAAAAATCGACCATCATTTTCACTATATTGCATTCAGATTCTCCTATCCTTAACGTAAAAAATGTGAGATAATCTCATAATTCTAGCTATTAATTCTAATCAACTTTGTTCGAAGAAAACTTTAGTAAACGCAATATTAAGAAAGTTGAATTATTCTATTTTCCTCTGACCTAAATGATTTGGATAATGATTCGTTTATTCATGTTTCATAGAATGGCATTCAACTCTCTTTTGTTTTGTAGGCGGGCTACATGAAGATTCGACGCAAGATGATTGTACTCATGAAAACCGCCTCACTTTCTACATTCGCTTGAGATGAACTTCATGTTCGAGTAGTCGTTTTTGATTCGAGGTATCGCCCATGCTTTTTCTTTAGGAATATCAACCTGTTATGATAAAAAAAAGTCCGAAAATATAATTTTTAGATCCTCTCCGTATGTATGTGTGTGTATGTATGAATGGGATCAAACGTTTCGTTAATTGTTCGCTAATGAATCGATGGAATTTAATGATTTTGTTCTTTCAAATGTAGTTATTGGTGAGCCTTATCCATCAACATTGATTGAAATTCAATTCGTGTATTAATTATTAGAATTTCCAAATTTTTTAAAAACCGATTGTCCCGCGATAATTGAAAATAAATGTTTCGAATTCATTAAATGATAGCTTGTAAAAAAATTTGTCCATGTCCGTTTATTAACAGTGTTCAAAGATGAAAATGATAGTAATAATCGTTTTTGTTATTATAAGCAGTCAAATCAAACGATTTATTCTGCTTAAAAAAAACAATTATTGTTGTTTGAAATTACAAAATAGAGATAATTTCTTACGGATATTCAGCCAAACATGGAATTTGATTTAGGGAAGTTTCATAGTTTAGTCTTCCTCCCTCAACTCGATACATTCATAGTTTAAGTGATTAATAATGAATAGAGTTTAGACTAACAATCGTTGTTCTGATTTATAAAACAATTTTCCAAAAAAATTTCGTATTTTTTTAAACTGAGAATTTTGGAGATATTTTTAGATATCATGCGTCAAATTAATTAAATTATCGCTCAAAATATGGGCTTCACTGCCAGCCCGTCGGAGTTAGAAGATCATTACGATAGTTATATGCGTTCCTTTTTTTTTATGATTTCCCAAATTAAAATTTTTTCGGAAATTTCCCTGAAAGTTAATTTTCCAACCGTTTCTTCAGATATGATGTTGCAAATTGATTCAATTACGCATGAAAAAAGATTTTTCAATCTCATTTCATAAAAATATTACGATAAATAGGATAATTACTAAACTATGAAACTTCCCTAAATCAAATTCCATGTTATATACGATGGTATATAGACCATATCATTCTTTCATTTCATTTATACCAGAATTTTCTCAAAAATCCTACACAATTGATCAAAGAAGAAACATAATTCACTTGAACAACATAATATAAAACGTTAAACAGTGTATGATGGAAGAAAATGGTGTGTAAATGGCCATTCAGAAGCATATTGTTAATTTATCAGCAAATATAGTCAGGCTATAGAAGGCAAAAGCAATTTCCCACTTGTTATTGGTTAGTTAAAGGTAATTGCGTGTGGCATTGCGGATTGTTGCATTCGATATCGAAGAGGAGAGGAGGGGGGGGGGGTCAGGAAAATAAATTAAACAAAATAGAAAAACCAAATATATTCATGTCTTCGATGAAAGCAAAAAATTTCCCCTGAAGAGAAATAAAAAAAAATATCAAGACTATTTTTTCAAATTAAAGAATGTAAAAAATGATTTGAATAATTTTTTTTATCTATTTCATGAACTCAGTGAAGTTTTTTTCGTTAGCTCGAGGTCATTCAAACGTCAAAAACATGTGAAAAATCGACTAATGCCGGAGTTTTCAGGAAAGTTAGTGAAATAAATTAATTCTTGTTAATTCATAATTACCTGATGAATTTCGCCTCCCAAGGATCATTTCAACCATTGAACTCAAGGACTCGTGAATAGGATATGACTCATGTGTGGGTATTTACGTAAAATTGAAAACACAATTAAATGCACTTAATGAATTATATAATATACGTTTTTCGTAATCCAGAGCCTAAACTCTAGCACAAAGAGAACATGATATATACAGGATGTTATTTTCCTCGCATCTAGAATATCCACAAGTGATTATATATTCTGTACATGAGCATCTCTGATTACAAGACAACTCTCACATGAACCAATCTCTCTTATTTTCAGAATCTTCATTTCACAAGATTTTAACATTTCAATTATTTCAATTATTTATCTCTCAAATAACACAAATAAAATACTGGAGGACACTGGGAGATGTGAATCCAGCGAGCAAGAGAGAATCAGAGGAAATGAGGAAAGAGGAAAAAATATATATCAAATGCAAATAATTTTGATAATCATTATCATTTAATATTAATTAAATTTTGTTCACAACTATTCTCTCTATTGTTTTTTCCTTCAATCGATACTCTACACGCAGCCAAGTGTGTGCTCGTCTATATACAAACATCATACATAATAAGAAAGAAAAAAAACATACATATCTATCTATTATATTTCATTATCCTCTTATTTCATTATTTTCTCTAACGTTTCTCCATTCACTTTTTGCATTCAATCAACTGCTTTTTTAACCAAATTCGTGTCCAAATTTCACGCTAAATAAAATAAAACAACATGGTGTCCGCCTTTGCCACCACCCCTCGAGCATCGCCACAATAACTTAAATTTTCCTTTTTACTCTCCATCTTTTTTCATCTCTTTCTCTCTCTCTTTCTCGCTCTGTCCTCGTGTGAGTGTGTGTGATGTCGTGTCATTATTTTTTTATACAACTCTATTCTAGAGTTCGAGCGCTCGAAGTCGTTCTTGCGCGTATGGATAAAAAAATGGGGCAAACGTCGTCCGATAGGTCCTATGGGATCACAGTCATGGATCAGTAAATGACAAATATATCGTCCAAAGAAGAACAAAATGTTAATAATGCGAGAGAAATAATACTAAACTAATCAATAACGTAATAATACTTGAGTGATTTGTGAGTGATTCAGGGAGAATTGGACAGGATAATAAGAGGGTGATGAAAATAAAAAATGATGGAAACAATAATGAGCATTCGTAATATTATGATATTGAATAATAGTTAATAATTAATGATTAATAATTAAAGATTATGTAAGGGCACTGATGTGATTATGACACAATTAACATTAATGATAAATGATAATATAAACGTCTGTCCTCGAATATATGCAATCGTAATCGATATATATTTCATATATACTTTTTGCTTTCCTCTTTTATTCCTTCAAGTATCAATAGTTTAAACATCTGATTAAGTATTTACACACACGGGGGTGGGAGACGAATACCTCTCTCTCATTAATTTTCATGTTAATTTTAGGAATTTTTCACGGAATTCGACACGAGTCACTCTCAATTATTCGTCCTCATTCTTTGATTCTCTTTCGTCTAATACCGGTAGCGAGAAAAATTAATATATAATATATAC
The DNA here is from genome assembly GCF_001412515.2 of Diachasma alloeum. NCBI lineage: Eukaryota > Metazoa > Arthropoda > Insecta > Hymenoptera > Braconidae > Diachasma > Diachasma alloeum. Next base: position 1,750,447 of record NW_021680379.1, on the reverse strand, counting down.
ACGCAAGTTTCTTTAGTCTATGTATACTATATTTATAAATAATATTTACAGTTAGATTAGCGTTAACTATATTTAATTAAACTTCACGTCGCATTCCCAGCCACGACCCTAGCTCTTTTTTCATACTCAATCAATTATTTTTCATTCTTGATTATTGTTTTCTCTATTTTATTTTTTCACTTTATCCTCCCTCGAGAAGAAAAAAAACACACATTTATGCCGGTTCGTTTCCCCGTTCGTTCGATCATACTGAAGCGCGTTTATTGTTATTATCACAGTGGTTACTGGAGGAAAACGAGTCTGGCCGTAATATACGATTACTTTTATTTCTCTCATTGGTTTTATTTGTTTCTTTAAATTTACTTGTATTGACGTTTTTTGCTGTTTTTATTCTTCACTGAATGGCCCTTGAAGATTTAACGTGGGAGTTTGCGGAAGAGACTCGTTTCCGCAGCGAAAATTTCGAGTGAAAATGTTTTTTTTTCTGTTCTTTTCGTTCTGTTTTTTTCTTCTCCCGTTGCTTTTTTTGTGTTCTGGGCTTTTTTTGACTTTCTCAGCATGAAACTGATGAACAAGTTGAGGCTGATGATGCTTGAGAATGATTCGCTCCCTCGACGTTTAAATCCTCGCTGTGGAAACGTGTTTTTGCTGTTCCGCAGGCTCCCACGTGCCCTCTTTCCAACCCTTTTTTCTCTCTCAATTAACTCTTTCTCAGTTTCTCCCCGCACTTTTTATGTGTATTTAGAGTTTTTATTAAATCCGGAATCGTCTGTCTATCGATTTATTAATATTTTCGAGCATTTCCCCACGACTATCCCTGTATGCTTCACAAGATCCCTGGCAGGCCTCGGTCCATCCGCGTCTAAGCTATCCTACGAGATTAGTGTTATGTTTTCGTTAGCTTTTTCTTCAATTCAGAAGTAAATAATATAATTTCAAAATCAAACAATCATCATATCCAAAAAAAAGAGAGAAAAACAAAAATGGGCGAGAGCGAGGCTCGTGACACCCCATGCAGCAATAGATCAATGAATAATGGAGCAGAGGGTAAAGCAGAAGGGAGGCTTCAAAAAATGAGGAGAAGAGAACTGGAGTTGATGAAAAATATATTTTCAAAAACACTGGCAATGAGAAACCGCTCGAGTGACAAACGTCAATATAAATTCAATTATGTTGGAAAATAAGTGTCTGCATCGTGTACATCAAGACTCTCCAAAAATCTACAATTTCTACAACAGAACTACTGCTGGCGGAGTCTCCTGATCAACCATTTCTTCAATTTCATCATCACAGATTATCGACTGATACATTTGGTCCAAAAAACAATATCCACTTGATTTCACAAATCTTTCCACAGTGAGAGAAAAATCGACATGATATGACGAAAATTATTTCTCGAGTGGAGATGCTCCAGACGAGAAACCGGTGCTCCTTGGGCAAAAGGAGGATAATACTGAATGAAAAATGACATTTTTCGGAAATTGGTTAATATTCCTGAAGAGACAAAGTTAAGTTTGAAAGAAGGAAAATATGTTATTCAAAATGAAAGTCTACTCTTATTCATTTCCTCATCACTTGACACAACCTAAACGATTTCTTGAGGCAAGAAATCGTCACATCACCTCCAACTGTTCGTGCTCAACTCACGACCATTTCCCAGGATTCTCACACGGTCCGACTAATTACGCGGGATTCTTATCCCGTTTATCCCCAAGTTTCGTGCTATTATGTTGATATTTCTCTCAGTGCCCAACAACTAACCAGTCTTCAAAAAAATGGTCGACCCGCCATCAACTACAAAATCAACGTAATATTGAAGAAAGCTTACATGTGAGTGAGCGGTGGTATAACAGAATGATGCTGTGCAAGTGGATCGGGTGACGGTCCAGGGGAGTAAACTCCAGCCGAGTGTTGTACAACTCCCTGTTCGCCGCTCTGCGGCAGATACATGGAGATCATCTGTCTCAAATCCCCCTGCGGTTGTTGTCCCTGCTGTCCCATGTACTCCCTCTTCACCCCCTGATTGCTCGCTGTACTCGTTCCAGTGGGCGTTGGTGTGTGTATGCCACCACTAGCTGGACTCGTTGGTTCCGACTTGATGCTGCTACCACTTGGACTGTGACTGGACATCTGGGAGCCCGGTTGTGCCTGATGATAGGGTGAGGGTGATCCCCCAGGTACCGTAGTGGTTCCATACCCCCCATAACCATTCATGTAGCTATTGATGGGGCTTGGGCTGCCGCCGCCCATGTGATGGCTCATGTCGTAGCGAGGATATCCAGCAGCAGCAGCGGCAGCAGCAGCCGCAGCTCCCATATGTCCCCCATAGGCGTGCTGCTGATAAGCCGTGGGATCGTGCATCATGTAGCCATTTGGCATGTAGCCGTTGGGCATCTGATAGACATCGCGAGGCAGTTGACTCTGCTGTGGACCACCGCCTCCGCTGACTTGGCGTTGATCCACCCCCAGCATACCCCCGACACCGCCGACGCCCGAGCCCAGGGGGAACTTGTCCTTCTTCAAGAGGGTCTTGGTTTTCCTCCTGGGTCTGTACTTGTAGTCCGGGTGCTCCTTCATGTGCACGGCCCGCAGCCTCTTGGCTTCGTCTATGAACGGACGCTTCTCGGTCTCGTTCAGGAGCTTCCACTCGGCCCCCAGACGCTTTGATATCTCGGAATTATGCATTTTCGGGTTCTCCTGGGCCATCTTGCGACGCTGACCCCTCGACCACACCATAAAGGCGTTCATCGGTCTCTTAACGCGATCGATGTTGTTGTTCTTGTTGGTGCTGTTGTTGTTGTTGGGCGCTTGGTGCTGCTGGCCCTGATTGGATTGCTGCGAAGGGGCTTGCGACTGCGACTGCTGATGGGGGTGATGCGAGGCAGCCTGTTGCTGTGCCAAGCTGTGCATACTCTGTTGCTGTTGCTGCTGTTGCACCGCTTGCATCGATGCGTAGTGGTGCTGTTGCGCCTGGTGATGGTGCTGAAGGGTCAGGGCCAGACCAGAATTAGGCGGTGAGCCCGACGACAGGGCTGGACTGTGGACGATTGAGCCTAGTGCACCGTATGGCGAGACACCGGTGTGATGGCCCATGGGGGAGACACCCTGGTGTGGGTGCGGCGGCATTTGGCCGTGCAGGCTGCCGCCCTTCAAGTCCGTCTCCATCGTTAGCATGTCTTCCTCTCGGTGCCCGTACAGTTTGCCGCCTTTTTAATTTTACCTTGATGAATTAAACTTGTTTAGTTTCACTGGTTAAGGGAAATCGGTAAACACGCGGGGGCACCCTTCGAAGAACGGAGTACGGTGTCTTCAGGCCGGGGCTTTTAGTGCTCACTGGTGGATTTTTAATCGTTATAGTCCCTCTATTCAACTTCTCACTGGTAGATTATACTCCTCGTTATCCTTGCACATATCATTTGGTATTGTCTTATTGTTCAGAAGATTATTCTGATTGATTTCAATCGTCAACACGAGTGTACACGATTGCTATTGTCACTGGTACACACAAATTTAATAGTACCGGGGTAATAAGCCACTGACTTTATACTCCCAAACATCACACTTTATCGTTCTCAAACTGATTCCCCGAATTCAGTCTCAATTCTCGGTGATAACAATTTCGTAAACAAAGGGAAGGTAACTTTTACCTCGCGCACTCTCGATTTACGTCTCTTGTAATTCTTCGTCTTTACAATTTCAGTATTAAAATCCGTTTTTCGCACACTTTCCTTTCACTCGTTTAATTAATAACTCCTCGTTGAAGTTCACCGTTGTAATAATCAAGTTGTGCACTCGTTTTCACCACTCCTTTCGCCGATTGTTAAAAAGAAACTTGAATAAAATGTTTTTAATTATTTTCTCGGTTGTACACCTCAATCGCTGAGACGTACACTCGGTTAAAATAATCGCGCACAATTGTTGGTTTATCAGTGGTAATTCTTCGGGTTTTTTTTTGTTATTTTGAAAATGCCGAAGAATAGACCTCCACTCGCTTCGGAAGAACGGAACCGTCTGAGCATTTGTAGGTTTCGCCTTGGGGTCCCACTCATCACGGTCTCGGGGCTCACTTCCTGCCGAGGCGGTCGGTGCCTCGTTCCCTCACCCCCCACTACGGCAACTCAAATCGCTCCGTCCTACTTCCCCACACGTGGCGAGACGGAGAACGCGGAGAGGACCGAGCGCAGGGCCCCCCCACTCCGTTGGATTGACCCCCCCTCCACCAGTGGGGCACCCCAAACCGGCGTAGAGGCGACCATCGAGCGTTCGTGGCCGTTGTACGCTTGAGCCTACTGCCGGCAAAATCGATTGGCACACACGCCTGCCATCATTTCCATCCACCAATCCCAGTGACTCACTCCACCGCCGTGGGGGCGGGGCCAGCGTCGTCGTGACGTCACTCAGTGAAATGTGCCGACCTCTTGCGGAGAGATGCGGAAATTTGGGGAATGTTTTCCCGCTTTATCTCGCACGGGAGGGTGGCACTAGGTGCTTCTCCCTCGTGTTTTAAAATTACGGGGGTAACGGGGAAAACAGAGGTGCCGATTGAGGGGGACGATGCGGGGGGGGGGGGAAT
>NW_021680379.1:1644253-1745864 GCF_001412515.2 Diachasma alloeum | reverse complement strand
GGGGGCGGGGGGGGGGGGGGGGGAATTATTTTTTGGGGGGATGGACAATTTTTGAAATTGGGATTTTTTTGGAACGGGTGAAAAAAGGGGACTTTTTGCACGCTTCGCGCGCAAAAAACTGTGTTTTTCTCTCCAGTATATTCATTATAAAAAAATCCAATGTAACGTTTTTTGCCACCGGTTTATTCCGATATATATATGCATATATATGTATTCTTTTTTCTAAATACAATAAAACGAAATGAAAAATCATATTATAGCGCCACACGCAAAACCATATGTGCGCGTGGCGCGCGTACATCTTTAGTGGAGAACAAAATTCCAAAGAAATTACTGTGCCAGCACGGTAAAATGGGTTCGTTTGGACGGACGCAGAACAAATACCGTACCAGCACCGTAAATTTTTCTGTGGAGTACAACAATTTTTCACGCTAAATCTGAGAAAAATTCCTGCAGCGCACGACAGAAATTTCGGTGGTGGCACGAAAATTTTTCTGGGTCCACATAAACCTACTTTACCGCGTTACCACAGTAATTTTTCTGGAATTTTTTTCTCCGTATATCATAGTGTATCGTACGATGCATATATACATTGAGAGATATATCAACATAATATTACAAAACTAATTTCTTACGTCGAATGTCTCATTCTTCGGAATAAAACGCTTGAGTTTTCCTGCTTTATCTCGCACAAGAGCGTGCCACTAGATGCTTCTCCCTCGTGTTTTAAAATTACGGGGGTAACGGGGAAAATAGAGGTCGCGGATTGAGAGAGACGATGCGAGGGGGGAGTGATTTTTTAGGAGGATTGACAATTTTTGAATTAGGATTTTTTTTGGTACGAGTGAGAAAAGGGCACGCTTTGCGCGCACACTGAGAAAAAAAATGCTTTTGCCAAGTACATTTACGAACTACAAGCAGATTGACACATGTCTGAAGCAGATATTTATATACATTCACTTGTGGCAAGTAAATATACTTGGCAAAAGCAATTTTTTTTCTGAGTGCAAAGAAGAAATAATTTTTTTCAGGGAAAATTAACAATTTTTGCAATTATAATTTTGAGTAAAATTTTGGAAAATCATTTACTTATTTTTTTATTTTCGTGACAAATAAAATGGAAGGTGCGATTGTTAAAAACAAATTTAATAGACTTGAACATTTTGAATTGCACAATTTTGATTTGCACAATTGCTACAATTTTTATTCATTGCATTTTTTGTGTGATAGACAACTGTAAATTCGAGGAATATCATTATTTCGCACGAGAGCGTGATATCTTGGAGAGGATTGACAATATGAGAAATTACTAAATTTTTTTTAACATGAACCATCAGGTTGAATAAATTTTTTTAGTCATTCAGCCATTTTTTTATTTTTGTAATAAATAAAACGGTGGAAGTGTGATTGTTGAGAACAGTTTGGACAGACTTCAACATTTTGAATTGACTACCTCTATTAATTACAATTTTTCCATGTTTAAAAATAGTGAATAAAAACCTTATTTATTCATCCCAAAATTTATCCCTTGACCATTATTATAAACAAACATCCTTCATCAATTTCTCTAGAAAAATGACAAACAACATTTACCAAAAGATCTCAAAAGTCGTCGACTCATTCATCCGCGCTGAGAATGAAGAACTCAATTAATAGAATTCAATTCAGGTCCTCCGATTGGAAATAAACATGGGGAGGGATAATCGTTGAGTAGTAACTGAATGGCTTGAATCCTCCGGAATGTGATCCCATATTTATTTTATTTGTCACCGAATGGCTTTACCCCGGACGAGAGCGTGATAATAGTTTTCTGATCGAGAGGATTGACAAAATTAGAAATTACTAAATTTTTTTTAACATGAACTATCAATTGTTCATTATTCATTTACAATTTTTTCATGTTTAAAAATAATGAATAAAAACATCTTTCATTTACCCCAAAATTTATTCCTTGACTATTATTAAAAAAATATTCTTTATCGATTTCTCTAGAGAAATGCCAAACAAAAAAAATTCACGATCATAATAAAATTATGTACCAAAAGATCTCAAAAATCGTCGACTCATTCATCTTCGCTGAGAATGAAGAACTCAATTAATAGAATTCAATTAACGAAGTTATGTTTACTCACGTCCTCAGATTTGACATAAAAATGGGGAAGGGATAATCGTTGAGTAGTAATTGAATGGCTTGAATCCTCCGGAATGTGATCCCATATTTATTTTATTTGTCCAGTAAAAAGTGCATGGGCATTATTATACTCCCTCCTCATCGCTTACTTTCACTGAAGTAGTTTCTTCTTTTTGTGTAACACAAAAACGTATATAATAAAAGAGACGGGGGATCATGGCGCTTCTCACGCGCTGGCGCAAGGTTGAATGGCCCTTCTCTCTCTTTCTCTTGCAAAAGCGACACCAGCTAAACGTGAGCCACAATAATGGGTGATTCCATCCGATAATATACCATTTTGGTATTTATTTACACGGCATTTAGGGGCATTTTCCGTGACTCTTTATCGGTCAATGGAAGTTTATACAATGAATGAGGTTCAAGAATTGTGGCACGCGACTGATTTTATACACTGAAAAACTTTGCGTAAAACTTTTCGCCAGTGACTGCAACCTACCTCTCGTAAAAACAAACAATAGGAAGTATTTATCGCCAGACAATTCACCCAGGGATCGTTTATTATCGTTTGTACACAGTAAAATGTGGGTAAACACAACTGTACGCACGTGGATTCAATTTTTTTTTCTGTTTGTGTTTGCCAGGTATTAGATAATTGCCAACGCTTTTCACCTTGAACTGTCTATTTCTTCGAATTTTTCGAGGTGCGGTAAATAGAACGGCCGATAAATTTTTGGATTCTCGTTGACGCTTGTTCGGGTAAACATGCCCAAGTGGTTCGGGCATTTTCTTCGGGGGGAAATCCTTCCGAGCTTCTAGAATAGACCGAGAGTGTTTTCTAGACCCACCCCTACGGAAATATATATATTCTGAAAATGAGATATTTTATATATGGAATTGGCCGGATTATTTTTCCCAATCGGATTTCGACCAATCAGAGCGCAATATTTGAGGCTACACGACAGTTTTATTTCAGATATTTCCTCCTAGCTTTTGAATATTTCGCAGTAGTTCTTCATTTTTTTTACCTGAATATTTCGCAGTAGCTCTTCATTTTTTCGGCTCATTTCAGATAGAATCTTAAATTTGACAGTCTATGGAAATCGGGTTATTCTGTTAACATAATTTGTTCAAATCTTCCCCAATTCACCTCCTGATGTTGTCCACTGCACTCTGCTTGGCCAAAATCCGATTGGGAAAAGTAATCCGACAAATACCCCTCGAGATTCAAAATTAATCGGGTACTTCCCTCAAGCTCCCCGCAAGCGCTGGGGATTTTTTAACCTGCAGAACTTGACACCCTCATTTGTTTGCAATGAAGCTATCGGAAAATACCCGATAACACTCTAAAAAAAAATTACTACTCACCAGTACTGAATTCTACTTGGGAGAAGTTTTCTTGTGAAAAGTTGGGAAACTACTTGTCCCAAGTACTTTTCCTGTCCTTGGGTGAAGTACAATATTAAGCAANAAAAAAAGTTACTACTCACCAGTACTGAATTCTACTTGGGAGAAGTTTTCTTGTGAAAAGTTGGGAAACTACTTGTCCCAAGTACTTTTCCTGTCCTTGGGTGAAGTACAATATTAAGCAAGTAGGAAAAGTACTAGGAGGAAGTACTTTTATTACTTCCTGTCAGCATTTTTCTTACTTCTCACAAGTACTTTTAATGCTTGGAGCAAGTAATTTTTCTACTTCTCGCGAGTACTTTTATGACTTGATTCCAGTACTTTTGGTTGGTTATTTTGTTGGGGAATTTCATATCATTAATTATCATTCTCATTATCGTTCTCATTATCATTATCATTATCATTCTCAGATGACAATGACCAAATTTCATCGAGGGGAGGTTACGATGAGTTTAAAAATCGCGAGATATTGCAGTAAGATTTATCACACATTGATGATTGATTATTTATATATGTTGAAAGACGAAGAATAAGTGGGAAAAAAAACGATTATTTATTGTTTATTTGCCCCCAAGACCTTGAAAATGAAGAAAAATAACACAGTGTACTCAATTTTTGAGTTACAGGGTTTTCCTTTTGTAAATTTTTCAAAAGATGTCTAGAATAACGGTTACGAGCTACTTTTTTTCCAAATTCGACTTCTAAATAGGCAATTTCATTCTTTGTCGCATAATGAAATTGCAATTTTCACACAAGATAGCTCAAAAGATTAATACTTCAATTTTTTTGTTCAATATAAAATATAACAATTATTTTGAGAATCATTTTGCTGGCTATTTCGCATGAATATTACCTTTTTTGTTATTAAAAAAAAGGACTATTTGGAAATTAAATTTGGAAAACTTAATTGGTAATTGTTATTCTACACATCTTTTGAAAAATTTTGAAAAAAAAATCTCTGTAGCTCGAGAATTTATTACACTGGACTGTAGTCCAGTACATTTCAATTTTCAAGCATTTGAGGGGCAAACGAACAATAAACAATAATTTTATTTCCATTAATTCTTCGTTTGTCAACGATCTCCATTGTATGATGAATCTTTCTGTAATATTCCGCGAAAATCGATTGGTACTGGATTTGAGTACTATTACTACTTGTCTCAAGTATTTTTTCTACTTTTGAGAAGTACAGCTCGATACTGAGTACAAGTACTTTCAGTACTGATGATGAGTACAGTTGGTACTTGTCACCAGTGCTAATTGTACTTGGAGCATAAAACTTGTATTCAGTCGATTTCCGACTTGGACCAAGTAAAAAAATTAGCTTTTCTCCAGAAACGCCTCGGTACTGAATATACAAGTAGTTTTCCTACTTATCAGAAGTAATCTTTTTTTAGAGTGAATGTTGAAGCTCTTGGGGTATTACTACTGATTAATATATAAAAGCTATGTAAAATCTAAATTTACATCGTATGTTTCATATGCATTTTAAATAAATCTTATATATAATCGAAGAATATATTAAATTGGCCTATACTATGTATTTCTAAGTAAAAAATCTTGAAATTTTTAACAACAAACAATTTACATGGAATTTCTATTGATCTTTTTATTAATAAATCAGTCAATGTTCTTGAATATTCAATGAAATTTGATTTCTCAGGTTCATACGACAATAAAAATTACAGAAAATCATGAAAATGTAGGCAATTTTTCTTCTGAATTTTCAATCTGTTGCTTAATTTTTGCGATAGGTTTGAAAATCAAAATTGTCATTGAAAATTCACTGATCATTCATAATGAAAAACTTAATTTTATTGAATTTCCAAGATGAATCAGGAATTCCATGAGCTATTTAGTCTGAAATTGAATCCAAGTTCAGAATATTGAAAATCCAAATGCATCTGTTACTTGAATTTCAAAAAATTTCTAACAGTGTAATCATGAAATTTCAGGTTTCGCTGAAAATTTAGTAAAATTTCAGAATTTTACGCAGTATAAAGACGAGAATTCGTTAATTTATTTGAATTCCCAATCTAATATTAATGTTCAGCGCCAAATTACATTGAATTTTCAGTGAAATCTGATATTTCATGATTTTTTTTCTCCTAAATCGCATTCAGGGCACTGTTCTGGAAATTCAAAAATATATTTACAGGAATTCTCTGGTTTACTATTCCTTCTCAGGGGCAAATGGAATGGAAATTTACTCTCTTCAATTTTTCCACGAAATTCTGAATTTTCAAAGACGAAATTCCTTGAATTCCTTGTAGGCCAAACTGGGGTTATGAGTTTCCCCGAACTCGATTATCAAACTGAAAATTAGTAGGGGAGGGTAGGGCAAAACGGACCGCAGGACAAAACGGACCACTGACAGAAAATTAATAATTTTCGTTTTTGCTTCCGAATGGAGCAGATTCCAAGTCATTTATGGTTTGAGGTAATTAGCAAATCTGATCAAATTGCGGTTCAACGACACTTGTTGTCTAGAAAACCCCTGTGACGGTTGCGACTGAAGAAACTCACTTTTAATTCAACACATTCAGTGTTCCTGATTTAAACGAAAGAAAAAAAACAATTACCAATTTTTTGTCAGTGGTCCGTTATGTCCTACCATCCCCTAGTCAACTGTCCATGAAATTTCATTTATTTTCTAACAGTGCACTCAATGGTTTACTAATTTTGCAACTATCCTATGATCTACATCCTAAATAAGTTTGATAACATAGAAATAAAAGAAACAACATAAATACTGTCTACAATATCCCCTGAATAAATTCCTGAAAAAAATATTCAACGATGAAAAATCAAAAAAATATGGAAATTTCAAGATTTTCTGCAAAACTGAAATCTAGAAGAACTGAAAGCTTGAAAAAACCATCCCAACTTGAACAAAGGACTTGGATATTCCTAATAACGGTCAACTGAAGTCTGAAATTTTTGTTTTTCCGATACATAAAAAAATTATAACGTACACGCATGCTCTGATCGATTCGTCTCGCGCCTTTTGAATTTTCCTTTTCGGTATAAACTTTATTTTCACTTTTTTTACGGGGAAGAGCACGGTGTGGGGGGAAAGGGGGGGGGGGTTGACGGCATCCTCCAGGCTTCCAAAGAGAAGCACCAGGCCGTGCCGAAAGACTCCACTGCGTCTTCCTCCCCTTTTTCATTCGCCTCTTCTATTTTGGCCATGCGACTGAGCGCACCACCTCGCACACTATGAGCTCTCATTCTACCGATCTGTCCTTGCGTATATAGGACCTGTTGCCGGGAGATATAATGGAAGAATGCGTCATAGATAATCATAGTGTGGGCCCCGGTGTATGTGCACAATGACAATGAACGCGAGAAAGAGAGAGTAAATGGGGGGGAAAAGGTGGCGGTTCAATTTGGACCGAACAAACGCGTCGAATCCCTGTACTCATTGTGTGTGGTGGCGCTGCTGTATGGGCTTGGATGTGGGTTATAGAGGCACTTTTCACCTTCTCCTTCACTTCGGGATCGGCGAATATATGAGAATTTTTCTACTGATTTTTTCGCAGACATTGATTTTTAGAATAAGAACCGAGCGCGCGCTACAGCGCGCTGTAATTGTAACAATGATGACTGAAAATCTCAAAATTGAATCAATCATGAATTAAATTTGCCGCCTCAGATGACTGGAACCAATGAGGAATAAGCGTGACAATTTGCGAGATATCGATAATTATCGACTTTAAGTGTATGTTCTTTTTAGAATGAGAACCGAGCGCGCGCTGCAGCGCGCTTTACTTGAAATAATCATAACTGAAAATCTCAAAATTGAATCAATCATGAATTAAATTTGCCGCCTCAGACGACTGGAACCAATGAGGAATAAGTGTGACGGAGTTGCGAGATATCGATAGTTATCGACTTTAAGTGTATGTTCTTTTTAGAATAGGACGAGACCGAACGCGCGCTACAGCGCGCTATAATTTTAACAATCATAACTGAAAATCTCAAAATTGAATTAATCATGAATTAAATTTGCCGCCTCAGACGACTGGAACCAATGAGGAATAAGCGTGACGGAGTTGCGAGATATCGATAGTTATCGACTTTAAGTGTCTGTTCTTTTTAGAATAGGATTCCGTCTTAGTTTTTTTGTAGTACATCAGATGAATAACTTGTCGTTTATGGAGTGAGAAAAATGGACTCCTGCATTCTAGGATGTTCTTGAGGACTGAAAAAATAGTAAAAGTGTAAGTTTTACGAATTTTTTGACAATTTTATTTGCACTTCGATTGAATTTTGGAAAATACCATTTTTTAATTTTTTGAGCCAGCAAGTGGTTTTTGCCATTTTTTGTTAGAAAAAGAGCAGGCGCCTTCCCTATTTTCTGCAACTGCAGAAACTTTAATGAAAAAATTGTAAGAATTATTGCATTAATTTTTTCTGCATTTGAATTGAGTTTTTAAAAATTACATTTTTGAATTTTTATGAGTTATCGAATACATTTTGGAATTCGCCATTTTCTGTGATAAACAGAAAAACCACTTTTGTAAAATTGCAGATAGGCGCTTTCCGGATTCTCTTCCACTCCAGAATCTTCAAGAATGAAAAAAATCATAGCAGATATTTCATTTATTTTTTCTGCATTTGAGTTAACCCTTTAAAAATTGCACTTTTGGACTTTTTGAGTTATCAAATTCATTTTGGAATTCGTCATTTTTTGTACTAAACAGAAATACCACTCTTGCAATATTCAACATAAAAACTACATTTTTCACCTACACCTTCATTTCAGGCTCTTCCCTCAGAATGAAAAAAATATATACGACTTACTCCATAATTTTTTAATTAATAATAAATAGTATATTCGGACTTGTCGGATCATTACAGATTGAGGACAGATTAGAACGATTACAAGACTTCTATTCGGAAGCAAAAAACCTAAATTTTCATCTTTAGAAAACCCAATTTGTTCATCTCAATACGACATTTCGTATCGCAAAACCTGAATGCCTCATTGTAATCACCTCCTCACCGCCGATAAAGACGTTTCTTCCTCCACAATTCATGCCACAAGTACAAGAGTGCGGCAATAGTACCCCCAATCACTTCCCCCCCTCGGCATTTTCCTTTTTCTTTTGCTTTCACTCATTATACCCGCGCCAAGAGACATTGAAAGCGAGTCGACACAAGTAAAAGCCACCAAATGGTATCACCTGTTGGCAATGCCAGTACTAAATTCCAGTTGGACTCCACCACTCCATTGTTTTCCCTCTATTTTCATATAAACATTTTTTTATTCTTCACACAGTGAAAAAAAATAACTTTCCCTTTTTTCACGAAGGCAACAATGGCACATTATGCACGCCTAGTTATGCACAGGGGCGATGGGAGGGGGCACAAGAGGGGAGGGCACTCGAGTATATACAGTGTATTCTATGACTGTTTAAAGTTGCGAACGCAATGGGCAACAAGGAGCTCACATCGAGTATCAACAAACATTGATTTGAATCACAAAGACCTCCCGCTGCCGCCTGTGGTTGGAGCTGACTTATTGTATCGCATCTTTTTTCTTCGTTTTTTTTTCACTCATTCCTCCTCTCTCCCTCTCTCGCTGCCATTCTCTTGCTCACTCTATTTTTATTCTGGTTGTATCAACAGTATGCAAGTGATGTACTCACTCCCTTCCTTCAACCACTATCAATCCACGTACTCAGGGCGTTTATGTACCACTTGTAGAATGTGATATTCCAACCAGAAAAACGACAAATTTGGGGTTTCAAATTGAAACGATCACGGAAAAAAATATATCCTTGATTCGAGTATATAATATACTTGATTCAAGTATATTTTTTACTTAATTGAGGGATGGGTATTTCAATTCGAAGATGATTGTTTTGAATCAGGGCGGGTTGTAGCAAGCCCTCTTAAGGGTGCCAAGTGAATTTGGCGATGACCTTGAAAATTGACATTCACCAACAGAGTTATAATGTTTTAATTAACAGTATTAGACAGATGGTGAACATCGGTGACAATTTTAAAATTTTAGAACTTGTGGATATCGATAAATTAAATAAACAAAATCAGTCTTATACACGGCCTCTTATGGAGTTTTGATTAAATTGAACGTTTCAACCCCCTAGGAACTGAAGAAAAATTTGAAAAAATTTGAAGATATGNAGGCACTAAGTGTCAGAATATAAGGGTCAAAAAGTGGAGGTTAAAAAATGAGGGTCAGAATATAAAAGTAAAAAAAGCGGGTCTAAATATAAGTCATATATTATGCTTGATCCCCGCTTTTAGCCCTTATATGACCCTCATTACCTGACACCCACTTTTTTAACTTTTATATTCTGACCCTAATTTTTTTATCCTAATATTCTAACCCTCTTTTTTGAACCCCAACATTCTGACCCTTATTCCTTCTCCTTTACATTCAGGCCCTCAGTTTTTGAATCTAATATTCCGACCCTCATTTTTTAACATTCACTTTTTGACCCTTATATTCTCACACTTAGTGTCTGACCCTGATATTTCACTTGAGAGCGGTTGGTACAACCCGAGCTGATGCGATACGAAATAATTATTCTCGAATTGAAACACCCATCCCGCATTTGAGTATAAAATATGCTGTGTAAAATAGTCTTGATTCGAGTATATTTTATACTCGATTCAACTATATTGTTTTCCGTGTACGGTGAAAAAGTACTAAAAATGGAGTACAGAAAATGGACTTCTTCGATCATTTTTCTTTCACTTTTTTTCGCATCTACCATCATCCATATTAAAGTAGTATGAATAAACTCCAGTTGAGTCATCAAGTATGACCTGATGGAAAAAAACTTCAAAAAACAGAAAAAAAATATTCATCATTGATCATTTTTCTCGTGAATTCTATAACTTTGATAAGTTTTAAAAATTAATTCATCAAATTTATTCTTTCTTCAATTATTTTTTTGAACGATAATCTCTCGTTTGACTCATGTGTTTCGACATAACACGTCATTTCAGGCGCGTAGAAATATAAATTAAAAATTTATTATAGAACGTAAATTATTAAATTAATTACAAAAATTTGACACTAACGGTAATTTTCATATTGGACATAGAATTTTTATTCGTTTTTTTCTGATTTTTCGCGTTTATTCTAGATTTTCATTTTCCCTCTAATCTCGAAAAGTTAATTTCCTCATTTGTATCATCGTTATACTACCAAATTAATTAGTATCAATAATACTAGACTGCCGATTGAGCACAAACTAAACCGAATTGTTTCTATTCAAATTAGATTAGATTATAATTTATTTCAGATTTTAATCTTCAAAATCTGTTTATACTACTTTGCACACCTCATAGACCCAATTGCCATTTGAGGTAATCCACCAGCAACAATAGTTTCGATGAATGAAAGTAATTAACCCGCACGGAAGGCCTGTATATGAAACATATACAGGGTATCCCAAAACGGCTCTGACATATCTTCAGGGTATGGCAGATGAATTTTGAACCGGCCTGTTTATTCAACATATACTTCATAGGCAGCATTTTTTTGCCGAAAATATCTGCAATGTCGTACGTAAATCCCATATATAATTGCCCGCACTGTGAGAAATTTCAATGGTAATTTCAAATACAAGGGAATTGTCAAAAAAATAATAGTTACGGTAACAGTAAACATTGTAGATTCAACTATTACATTAAAGTGAAAATTACATCATAATGTTGATGATACTATTTGACATAGTAAATTGAAGGATGAATCCTAGTTTAAGGGGAGACTACTGTGAGTTTTAAAAGTCGTGGGTTATTGGAGTGAGACTTTTCATACATTGAAGATCGATTATATAGATCTGAAAACGAATAATTAGTGCAAAAAAAATTTTTTTTTATTATTCGTTTGCCCGAAAACGCTTACAATGCCAAAAACAGTCCAAGGCCTCCAATTTTTGAGCTACGCATGATTTTTTTTTTTTAATTTTCGGAAAAATATGTGGAATAACAATTACGAGCTAGTTTTTTTTTTAATTGGCCTCTTACATGGCTAAATTTGCTTTTATTGTATTTTTTTACACAAATAGTGAATTTTTTTATAGGAAACAAAATAGGTTCAATACTGGTCAGAATGTATTGATTAGACTTTCGGATCAGGATCTGATGAGATTTTGAATGGAGTATCTGTATCCATTGTGGCGGAGTGAATTGTGATCCTATTCTGATCAGTCAAATCTCGACTAGATCCGTATCAGATCCGGTACTGTTCAGGATGATCGAATCCTAGAATTTTGACCAGGCATGGACCCAAACAAGCGTTACATTTCTGATCCAAAATTGATCAAAATCAGTTTTCACTAGTCAGTCTCTTATTCTATCCTAATTTGAATTTCCACTCGGGACTCTGAAAAAATTCCGTGACAGTTCCGTAAAATTTCCTACAAGCACTTTTCGCTCCGGAATTACGGAAAAGATACGTAATTTTTATTGAATATTTCTCTCCGTGCAAGAAATTCTCACTTTATCATGAAATATTCATGTTCAAGTCACGAATACTTCACCGAAATCTGACATTGTCTAATACATTATCCGGAATTCTTATCTCAAGAAATATATCCTCAAGAGATGCGATATTTGGCGCAAGAAATTAACATTGACATTATGACGATATTTCTCTTAATGAGGGGAGCTCCCCAGACACTTCCCCCTGAAAATCCCTGGATTGCCGTATTTGACATTTACGGTGGCGGCAAATGACCATTATTATAGCTGAAAAACACTGGATGATGTCCTTTCTCGTTTACCTGCTACCGTTTACTCAACACGACACTCTCTCTCTGGTCACCTCCATTGCCGCCTCGTTGCCGCAGGTATTTCTTTGTTGGGGACTGAAATGGGTGGAGACATACACCTCGGATGCCCAGAAATACGGAAATGTCGAAAGACGGGGAGGGTTTGGTGCCCCAATAAAATTTTATGGCTGCCCCTAGTTTTTCGTAATTTAGCCCGCAAGATTCAGGTATATGACCGAGTCAGTCATCGAATGGCTCAGTATTTACAGCACCCTGCGTGGGGTATACACAACCCTTCTGAGGAGGAAGGAGTCATTCGGGGATTCAGGGAATTATTTTCGGTTATTGAGTACCGTAAATAATAACGCAGCGATGGGAGGTCAAAATGCCGTCATAAATACTTTTCAACGAATTTTTGGGGGACCAGGGCATGACTGGTGATCGATTTCGTGTTGGTCCCGTTTGTTCGACGATCGATAGTTGTGATACTATCAAGACAGGGTAATTTTGGGAAAATTACTCTAGTGCCGAGGGTAATAAAGAACGAAGAATCCCAATAGAAAGTGTCTCAATCGGAGATGAGCAAGAAGTTTATGGCACGTCAGCGACACGTTACAAGCCTGTCTCATGACAGAGGGCAGTTATGACAATTTTTATTATATGATCAGATTATGAGGGCGTTATCGACTGACAATCAATAAGAAAACGTTGATGAAAAGCATGGATGAATAGTCCTTTGAATTGATAAAATGTTCTGATCACACTCCTTATTATGACCTGTTTTGTTATATAAACTTTACGTAACTGTTCCATTCCAGCTAAAGAGCAGTAAAAATGTCACACTATTTGAAATTTCATAATGGCTTTTCAATTTTGTGGCATTTTTTGAAAGACAGTATTTTCCGCTTTGAGCCCATATATTAAATTCAACAAATGCCAATAGAGAACTTACATGTTTTAGAATTTTTTTTTCCCCTCAAACATAGGCCCAAGAACTCATATTTGATAAGGAAACATACGGAAAATGGTTTAATAATTATTTATTTGCTTTTAAAAATTGCATTTTTCAAACGTTCCAAAAAGGCCTGTGAGGTCACCTCACCGGAGGCCGAAATTTTCGTGTGGCGCCATCAAGCGGTTTAGTACAGCCGCTGAAATCTAGGAAAATACTCTGTACAAGTATTTGGCTCCAAAATGTCAGCAAAACCGGATCGAGTGATGAAAGTTGCTTATAAATATTGTTTCGTACCAGGATGTAAAAATACAACAGTGAAAATTATACAACCACGACTTTCGACACTTTGACACAGATTTAAACCCATAAAATCTATCAACATAGTCACGTCTACCGTTGGTAAATTCCCCGAGCACGCCTTTTGAAAATCATTTTTCAGCACAAACTTCATTTGTTAGTGCCAATATTTTTTTTTATCCACTTTTAATAATTGTTTCAAACATAACCCCCTCGATTTGTTTTGGTTGAACGTCTCGCACTTTGAGAGGCTAGAATAACTCAATAGCGCTGCTAGTAGTCGCAAGGGGAACTTGATTCCGGTGAGTTGACGTCATGACCCCAAAAAAAGTGTTCAAAATTGATGCATTTTTAATCAGTTATTACAAAATAGCCAGACCACCTTTCGCAAAACTTTTTACTCTGGAATGGTTCATAGACTACAAAGACTATTCATTCAAAAATATTCGAAAAGTGGACTCTATGCAAGTTCCCTATTACATTATGTCATGAACGGATTTCATCAGCCATTTGCAATTTCGGGGATGCATTCTGAAATTTTAGTAGATTCCTGTAGATTAATTGAGTTCAATCAGAAAATAAAGTAACAGAAAGTGAGTTGATTCAATATTTCCGTCTGCAGGGCATGATAAATCATTTGGTAACGAGGCCTCAAAAAATCACTCAGCCATGATGGAGGAACGATCCGAATGGACTATTAACTACTGAATTTCACTCGGCGCAGCGAATGTCAGTGGACGATAATCCATATTTTTCTCGTTTTCTCAATGGCACAATGCCACATCATTATCCCTAATTCCCACAGACAAGGAGGAGTCAACAATGCTGAAAATATATCTGGGGGATAAGTGGACACATCACCAGCATGGGTGACACTGGTAAACTCTTCAAAGAAATGAAATAATAAATACTCCGGTATATCGAGGCTTGATACATATTATGTACTTTTGTATTGAGAGTGAATAACGGGAGCAAACGCCTTTGTAATCGCTACTTTGGGAATTACAATAATGTGGGGACGTTTTGTTGAGCAATTATGGATAATTCAATGTTCATTCATGGATTTTTCTTTTTTTGTATTCGTTCAGAAAGTCAGAATGACGTGTTAATTTGAGTGGGAGTTTTCCACATTTTTTAGCAATTGAACATGATGCGCAGGAAATTTCAATCATTTTTATTGCTATTTTTGTCAATTCTTTTTATCACTTTTATTTTGGTAATGTAGGCGAAAAATGCAATACATCAGATAGATGCTTAATATATGCGAGCACATATATATTACCCATATATATTCGACATATATCTAACATATAGGGGAGGGTGTGCCTGTACCGCTCAGCGGCTAATACCGCTCACCCGATTTTCTCCGCAACCATCAACTTGAAAATTTCTTTCTGTTCCTGATCATGAAGAATTTGATGATAGGATGTGATTGTCGGAAAATTTTCACTTTATTTACCACTTTAAATATGAAAAAACACGTAACGATGTTTTGAGGTCTTTACAGTGCAAAATTTGTGGACTTTTAATTAAGGTTTTTGATAGTTTCAAACGCTGAATTCTCATATTAAACTGTGGTTATTCGATTCGTGGTACTTTCACGCGTAATTTGAGACCAATTCGAACTCAAAACTCCACTCATGTCAATAATTATCAACAATTTTGTTGACGCCGAGCGGAGCCGGTAATACCGCTCATAGGATCGGCCACGTAGTTGCTCGGCAGTACTGGAGTACAGGTTAGGTTGCGGCGCGAGCGATACACGCAAAACCCTATGAGCGGCATTGGAATCGTGCCGAGCGGTATTACCCGACGGCGGGTAGTACCGCTCAATAGGCTCTCTCTTCTATTTTCAATCAATTTTGTGGATTCTAAGGAGAATTAGGCGTCTGCACTTCGAGAATAACGAGTTCAATAGTTAAAGAAGTCACACAAATATGTTTTTTATACTCAAGTTGAAATATAAAATATAAAACTGGCATTTCCCCTTAGATGGGCGGTACAGGCACACCCTCCCTATGTAAGATATATTTTCGGCGAAAAATGCAATATGTCACATATATGTCACGTATAATTATTTTCATATATTTTTTTCCGTGAGGGTAGCAAGCCCTCTTAAGTGTAATATAAGGGTCAGGCACTAAGTGTCAGAATATAAGGGTCAAAAAGTGGAGGTTAAAAAATGAGGGTCAGAATATTAGGGTTAAAACATTAGGATCAGAATATAAAAGTAAAAAAAGTGGGTGTCAGGCAATGAGGGTCTAAATATAAGTCATATATTATGCTTGATCCCCGCTTTTAACCCTTATATGACCCTCATTGCTTGACACCTACTTTTTTTACTTTTATATTCTGACCCTCTTTTTTGAACCCTAACATTTTGACCCTCATTCCTTCTCCTTTACATTCAGGCCCTCAGTTTTTGAATCTCATATTCCGACCCTCATTTTTTAACCTCCACTTTTTGATTCTTATATTCTCACATTTAGTGTCTGACCCTTATATTACACTTGAGAGCGCTTGGTACAACCCGGGCTGATAAGAAATAATCGTTCTCGAATTGAAACACCCATCCCCCATTCGAGTATAAAATATACTTGAATCAAGTAGATTTTATACTCAAGTATCTTTTATTCTCAATTCAAGTAAAAAAATTTTAAATTGCAAAATTAAAAAAAAAAACTTTTATCCAAAGTTTTGAAAAAGACGACAAAAAAATTATTCATATTTGATGAAATCCTTAAAAATGTTTTGGATATTACTAGGATAAAATAAATTTCTATTCATTTCAATGACGTAACTTTCAAGCCCATCAACAATTCCATTATTTTTTGAAAATAAAAACAAGTGGAGAGTTGTTTTTGTTTTCATATAAGATAGTTATTGTTGTTAATATAGAGTATTTTCAGAGTTTTTGGCTCATAATCGATTGCACCCAGAAAAATGATGTTTTGGAATTAAATTAAGTTCATTTAAATGAAATAAATGAATTTATTCAAATAATTCTTTCACAAAATACATGAAAAAGCGATTTTCTTAAAATA
Organism: Diachasma alloeum; assembly: GCF_001412515.2. NCBI lineage: Eukaryota > Metazoa > Arthropoda > Insecta > Hymenoptera > Braconidae > Diachasma > Diachasma alloeum. Next base: position 1,729,277 of record NW_021680379.1, on the reverse strand, counting down.
AGCGAACTATTCATTTGAAATAGTTTATTCGAGTAAAAAAAAAAGATTTATTTGGAATAAATAAATTACTTTCTCAAATTTAATAAAAATTTGATTTGAAATGAATAATTTGTTTGTTTAATATAAGTAAATCCTTTCTCTTCATGAAAGTAGAAAATTTCAAATAAACATTTTTATTCAATTCAAATGAACCATTTATCTGGATACTCCAAAAAATCCCCAACTTAAATGTCAACGATGAAAAAACTTGCATTCGAAAGCAAGAAATCTCAATTCGTGAAATTATTCCCCCGATGCAATTATTAAATGACGAACACTGACTCAATAAAAATAAATGAAATTATTGCCTCTCAATAAGGGGTACCCTGGATAATAAAAACCGTAATAACAATATTCGAATAAAAGATTAAACGTGAGAGCCACTGATGAAGGGCCCGTTTCTCGCGATCCGTGCAGACCCTATTGGAGCAAAAAAAAAGAGGCCAGGGGGGTTGGCAGCCTGAACCCAAACGAATAAGGGGGAAGGGGGATAGTTATATACGGTGTGAGATCCGGGCGATATTTATTGCGGGTATGCGTGCACGCCAGATATTATTATTTGTACCGCACATAATTCAAGTAGGTCGTTAAAATTATTTTATTACTTGTTCTACATAACGCTCTCTGGTCCTGACGGAATAATCGCCCATTGGTGGAACAGAGACGATCGATCCATCGAGAAAATACCGAGCATATTTTCCCGGACGGTAGAGGTGCCGATGCGTTTTGGGCTATTCGTATTGTGTGTAACAGTTGAATGCATTTGGCCATTTTCACATTGTATACCTGAATTAATGCAGGTACATCATTGGGTAACGAATTGAGCACGAAAACTGATCCACCTCTTTTCGGATTTCATTATAATTTTTTTCATTCAGCCTTTTTCGTTATTTTCCGGGGCCAGGGCTAAACATGCAAATGGCTGGCTGTAATACTTCTCTCATTATTCAGTTGGCTACGTAATCGATACGTTTTGGATACATATGTATCGACCTTCTTCTGTATTTGCATTTAAATGGCTATGTACACCTGGAGTGTATGTTACATATGCAATTAAAAGTGTATCAGTGAATATTACGGTGAGAATTCGATTGCAACTTGGAAGAAGAAGAAATTGTCGGAAATGGGTAGGTGTCATCATTGGGATATTTTTTTATCGCGTGGGAACTAGGGAATGTTATTCCGGCGATTTTTTCCTCGTGCGCCATGCGCGGAGAGAAATATTCACTTGTAATAACACAAGAGCTTCAAAATTATCGGGTATTTTCCGATAGGTTCGTTTGTATGCAGGGAACCTTGAGGAAAATGCCCGATTAATTTTGAAGCTCGTGTGGCATTCGGGGGATTATTTTTCCAGTCCAAATGTCGGGCAATATAATTGGACCATGAGACGAAACTCACAATTGAGAAACGAAAATTGTATAATTAACTCTCATTTCGAATAAAAATCCTCGGATTACCACAATTGAATTCAAAATTTGTCTGAATTTCAAACATGAATTGAGATGTTTGGGCGCCTGTTCGTCTGAAATTCAGACACATTTTCATTCTACTCGGACATTTTTTAGTGTCTCAAAAATGTCTAAAAGAGGTGTGTGAAATTCAGACATTCGTGTTTGCTGTGTTGTATCTCTGGTCCTCCTTCTGTGATATGCGCAGTTTTCAAAAAATGAAAAAAAAAAAATTCTGTACTGCTTCTCACGATTTCTCATCTGGGAATTGGTATTGCAAACTTCCCAAACTCGAAAGCTTGAAAATCACTAGAAAAAGATCTTGTCCCGTGCTGCGCATGGGTTTTTTTTACTCGTGTGGTTGGCCAGTCTTCGCCTTCGGCTCGGACGCCAACGCCACACGAGTAAAAAACCCCATCGCGGCAGCCCGGAAAAAGACTATTTCTCACGATTTCTCGTTTGGGAATTGGTATCGCAAACTTCCCAAACTCGAAAGCTTGAAAATCACTAGAAAAAGATCTTGTCCCGTGCTGCGCATGGGTTTTTTTTACTTGTGTGGTTGGCCAGTCTTCGCCTTCGGCTCGGACGCCAACGCCACACGAGTAAAAAACCCCATCGCGGCAGCCCGGAAAAAGACTATTTCTCACGATTTCTCGTTTGGGAATTGGTATCGCAAACTTCCCAAACTCGAAAGCTTGAAAATCACTAGAAAAAGATCTTGTCCCGTGCTGCGCATGGGTTTTTTTTACTCGTGTGGTTGGCCAGTCTTCGCCTTCGGCTCGGACGCCAACGCCACACGAGTAAAAAACCCCATCGCGGCAGCCCGGAAAAAGACTATTTCTCACGATTTCTCGTTTGGGAATTGGTATCGCAAACTTCCCAAACTCGAAAGCTTGAAAATCACTAGAAAAAGATCTTGTCCCGTGCTGCGCATGGGTTTTTTTTACTTGTGTGGTTGGCCAGTCTTCGCCTTCGGCTCGGACGCCAACGCCACACGAGTAAAAAACCCCATCGCGGCAGCCCGGAAAAAGACTATTTCTCACGATTTCTCGTTTGGGAATTGGTATCGCAAACTTCCCAAACTCGAAAGCTTGAAAATCACTAGAAAAAGATCTTGTCCCGTGCTGCGCATGGGTTTTTTTTACTTGTGTGGTTGGCCAGTCTTCGCCTTCGGCTCGGACGCCAACGCCACACGAATAAAAAACCCCACCGCAGCAGCCCAGAAAAATACTATTCCTGCCGTTGCAATAGCCTGGAATGCCTCTCATACAATTCGTCTGCCCCTCACTGGCCCAGCCCAATTTTTTTCGTCCAAGCAATTCTCCTAAAACTGCGCCTTCCTGAAAACAGTTTTATTCCTCAAAAAAAGTGATGGATCTTTTCCACCTATTATTACCTTCTGCATTCATTCATCCCTCCAAAAAAAGAAACTACTCACTCACATAAAGTGAGTACCTTAAAATCGTATCAATCTCAGTTATGCCAATTTCGAGTGTCCCAATGGACTGGTTTCCCCCCGTTTAATTTTCACTTTGAATTCCCTTTTTTTTCATCCCATCTCTTTAACCTCTAACAAGTAGACGTTCTTCAGTCTCGTCTCATCGGAATCTTCATGACAATTGTCGAGGGGTGTTGGCTACGTTTCAAGGTGAAAGGGGCGATGGAGTGGGGGCAGCACGGAGGGCATGCCTTTGTCTATGCAAATCGTTGAGACACGACTAGACGTCGCACACGCGTTACCTCCTGCATGCTAAGTAACTATCTTGGACACGAGCTAAGTGTGACGTGGAGGACATCATGCATATCGTATTGGTACAGGCGACATAAAAGACGCCTAGATGAGGGTTACCACCGGGGGGGACTCTTTGCTCTATCACCTGTTCAGCGAATAATTTTTCGTTAAATTTTCCACTGTGACAATGGATTATTCAATCCTCTGTTATTCCACACTGCTGTATCCATTCTAAATTCAATCCATTGATATTTAGCCTCGATGGTGTCTACTCAAAAGGGGTGTGACTGTTACACTAACGTGATTTGCCACCTTTTTTTTTCATTATTATTTCAAGGGGATGCAACTCGTGGGTAAACTGGTAACAGTGGAATCGAGAAGTCAGGGTGAAGTGGCTTGAACTATTTTTTTTCGGAGCGATGGAAAATCGTGAGCGATGGATACACTCGTGAAAGTTTGCGATATATGGGATGAGAAAAAATGATTACTGAAGGAGGAAATTGGGGCAGGGGGGGGGGGCATTCAACCCTCGTCACGATCGTCACACGGGTGACAGGTAAATAGGGGGAATGGGTTTATTATTATGATTATAGATCAAAAGTCCCTCCACCCTCGGTTTCGGGATGCGTGGAGAGATTTTCAGAGGAAAAAAACTATCATGAGCGGAATTCCGTTCACACAAAAAAATAATATCTTACTTTAAGATTTGAAATGTATTAAGAATGAAATGTATTATATATTCTAGTACTTTGGCTATTTTTTTTTACAGTGAAATGGTTTTACACTTTTGTAGTCCAACATCAGAGCTTTCATTTGAGCCCCATTTGACCTCAAGTTTCTGGTCATTGGCTTTATTGTTTAAACTTTGCAGGTCTGAATTTGGATTTTGATATTGAACCGTTAGAAAATATTTTAGAAATGTGAAAAGAAATAGAAAGTTCACTTTTGGAGGAAGAAAGAAATAATTTGAAAATGGCGATGTTTAAAAATTACGAGCATTTTCTATAAATTATTTGCAGGCAATCTTCCACCATAAAAATCATTTATTCGGAATCGTAACAAATTTATTCATGTTCAGAATTTTACCAGAAATCGATTTCATGCCTAAAAAAATTAAGTTTCTGAAAGTTTAAAAAGCTTTAATTATTTATTTATCAACAACTAATGTTAAAAAAAATAATAATTCTGTGCAAAATGTAATTTAAATGACGCTAAATATTCATGATTTTTTTTTAAATTTGTCTCACGCAATTTAATTGACAAATTTGATAATTGAAAATGATTGAATCTATAGTGTGGTCTGTACCAAACTGTAAAAGATACTTGGATATCATTAAAATGAGATTTTCGGAAGTCTCAATTTGAGACTATTGAACGTTTCAATTTGAAACATTTAAGAATCTCAATTTGAGATGATAAAAGTCTCAAAATAAAGCTCGTTTTTACGGGTGCAGCGTTCTGAACTTTTTCTAAAACGAGTTTAAGCCCTTTTATTACGTCCTTTTTCCTGCCAGATTCGATACTCCTTTTTTTAATTAATTATTTATCATCATTCTCATTGAAAAAAGCAATACGACCGATGAAAATCATATGTCCCAATTTATCAGCTTTCTAAATTTTCATAATACAATAAATGATTTGCTCATGTTCCAATTTCTATACTAACTGAATAAGATTTTAATTATAATTGCAATTCACTTCCTTCTAGAGCACACTTTAGAGTGTGAATTTCTGGCATTCAATGTGTGTTGATACTCTGGTAAAAGTGCGTGCCCACACTGTTATCAATTTTTAGTCAGTTCACACGGTAATTCAATTAATCTGTTGTTCATTTCATCAATATAATTCCATGCTTTGAATATTATCATCTCGTGTTTTCAGCACCAAATTAAAAATTAAAACTTAATTTGGAATATTAAGTCACAGCTTCTTTGTATTCATATAAGAAATTTTGTATTTGGATATTAATATTATTTGTTCAAAGTGAAAAAATCGATCATCATTTTCACTATATTACATTCAGATTCTCCTATCCTTAAAGTCAAAAATGTGAGATAATCTCATAATTCTAGTTATTAATTCTAATCAACTTTGTTCCAAGAAAACCTTAGTAAACGCACTATTAAGAAAGTTGAATTATTAATTCTATTTTTCTCCGACCTAAATAATTTGGACAATTATGATTTGTTTATATATGTTTTATAGAATGGTATTCAATTCCCTTTTGACGCAAGACGACTGTACTCATGAAAACCGCCTTACTTTCTCCATTTGCTGAAGAGATTGCCCATGTTTTATTTTAGAAAGGATGTTATCAACAATTCCTATCATCACTATCATTATTATCAATACCATCAACGAGCCGAAGGCGAGTGATATAATCCCACGAGCTAAAAAACATTTTTTCACGAGTTACGAACAATATTTTTCATCACAATGTGGCGGAAATTGGACTTTTAGGCACGCGGAGCGTGCCGAAAAGTTCACTTTTCGTCACAGCGTGATGAAAATTATTATTCACAACAATTTCATTGAACGAAAAATTATTCTCCTATTGTTTCCGCTGTTTCTCTTTTTCTCCAGCTATTCGATAGCAATTTGTCAGTGGCTAATACCCATTTGTATGAGACCATGGAATTACCAATGCCAATCTGGTACACTCGAAAATTTTCAATTACGTTCCAATGCACATTTTCAACGTGTATGCATTTGCTTTGGCAGTATCACTCTCTCTGGTCTCACCTAGACGTATTCTGTTACGCACATGTAAACCGTGATTGGATGATGCATTCCGCGAAAATCCTCATGGGGTACATGGTACACGTGTGCGCAATGGGGAACGCGTGGAGCCAGCATCGTTGGGTTAGAGGGGTGGAGAGAAGCCATCTGCATCACGATGAATGCCACAAGCCCCCCTCTCTCCATCCCGCTTGGTTTTGCCCCTCTGTGTGAAAAACCCCCTTCGCGTTTTCAACCCCTGACGTGGGCCAGACTCAAAATCGTGGTTCTCAACCTTTTCAGGGTTGTTCATTTTTTAATTGAATTACGCTGAGAGAAAAAAACTATTTATGTCATTAGGCTTCATAAACTGGTAATTAGATAACATAGCAACTCCCATTTATTCGGGATACTGATAGGTAAATATCAACTTTTTATATTGATCTTGAAGTAATTCGACGTGTATTGTGTGGGAACCTGGTTGCTATAAATGAATTTAACCTCCTTTGAGCTACCACACTTAATATGTATGCTCATGTAGATGTACGGGACTTCCCATTCTGCGCTTTCCCCTCTAAAAGCAATTATAAAATTTCATTTATGAGATGTTCATATAAATTCAACGTACACGGAGACAAATTATTAATAAAAATTATCCTTCCAGTGGGATAAAAGTGTACTATGACTCACTTTTCACGGATCTTTATTCTGACGTTTATCAAAAATTGATATTAAATAATAAAATTTATTATAAGTAAAATAAATTTTATCCTACTGGACAATAATTTTCACCATACAATAAAGAATTGATGATATATTTATCAAAATTTATATGGATCAAAACAAAATTATTTGTTTTGTAATCTACATGAGAAAGATAAAAATTATTGTTATCCGGTTAGTTATTATACTGTCATAAAAAAAATTTTTATCCACTCAAGTCGACTAAATTTTATCCATCGTGCGCATTAGAAAGTAACCAGATGCGCGACTATTTTTATCCTTCCAAATAATAAAAAGTCTAAAGGTAATGTAGAAACTCTCGGGGTAAAAAAATTTCTGGCCCGGTCGGTAACACTTGAGTGTATTTGCGAATACGTCGTATATATGACGAACACGGTTACGCGATCAATGGACGATCGAAATAACGAATAAATAGTGAAAAAACATGACAGAGAAATCGAATTAAATTTTGTAGAACATGAAATATTAATTGGTGATGCACTTGACGATTTTCACTCCACAGAACTTCCAACTTTGATGTATCACAAATAATAAACACAAGATAAATTGCATATAACCTCTGCGTGGTAACTCATGTTTACGTCATTCCAGGTGAGGTTAGTAATTTTTGCCCTCCTGGAACGATAAATTTTATACAGATAATCATAAAAACTCTCCAGATATTTGATTATTTTTATCCTCGCATACTGGCAATTTTTATCCTGTTAAGGACAAATATTATATTGTTAAGAGCAAATATTATACTGAAATATTCGCTAAAATTTATCCTTTCAAAGGATAGTTATTGGATCACGAAAAAATCAGTACAGAATTATCCTTCCATCCAGATAATTTTTATCTAGATTTCAGGATAATTTTTATTCAAAATTTCTCTCCGTGTGTAGTGAAGCACTTATTCTTAAAGTATCAAGCTTCACCAGCATTTAGCACTACCTAGGGTTCGCGATGGGGACGCAGCTGGTATGAACCCGACAAAGGTCAAAATTTGACCCAGTCACCACTTTCAAGTTACTTACCTAATTGAGTCCGACTCAATTTTCTTATTGATTTCAATTTCTATTGGTATTAAATGACGAAATAATGCAGCTTCCTCGAAAAATTCGTCGCAGCAGTTATATACTCTAATTACCCATAAACCGCAATTGTAACCTCGCTCAGGGTTGCCAGATTTTGGCGATTTATAGCCAAAACCTGTACAATTTTAAATGGGGTGACGTCACGATCTGGTAACACTGACCTCGCTTCGCTCGGTCATAACGTGGTTTTCGGGACCAATAACATAAAATATTGTGGGTCACACGGCGATGAAAGTATTACCTGACGAATGTGATTATACAAAGTCACATTCGTTAGATAATACTTTTATCGCCTAATGACGTAATGTGCGTTTTAAGACTCCGAGGAGCGCAACTGCAGTTAGTGTTAGTGTCCCTTATACTCCTTCCTTGTTCCTTATATTTTTTATTGCGACTGATTGACGTTTTTGATAGTGGAGGCTTCAACGATGAAAATTATTGAATCATAAAACATTATCGATTAAAAAAATTATTTGAATAACGGGTGACGTGTAACCAAGGAAAAATATTGTTTTTTTTTTCAGTTTTTGGATTAGAATCGTTTTTCAAAAATATGATATGGTTAAATTGCGTAATCTTCAATAAAAATGACGCAAAAAACCAATAGAATTATTTTAGAGAATTTTCACAGAACTCCAATAAAAGCCAATAAACTTAGAGTTTCAATAGAAATTCAGTAGTTTTTTTTTATGAAAGTGCTAGATTTTTTTCAACTGGACAAAAAGTACAATTTTTTTTCTTTTTTCTTTTTTTTCTCTATTGTGTATTCGGTTTTTCGTCAGTGGGGGGCTTGCCCCCACCCCCGGGGGCGGGGGCTTCGCCTCCTGGACTCCGCTTCTGCGCCCCCTCTACTGATGATATAAAAATATCATCGCTGCAATTTTTTGTCTTTATTTATTTGCTCAGTGTAAAAAAAGAATGAAGAAACCCCTGATGAAGGTTTCCCTGGCAGCCGAAACGAACTCTTCTTCCCATTCTAATTATTTAATTATCCCCGAAACGCTGACAACCGCTTAGTCCAATTAACGTCTATCAAAATTCAACATGAAAGACTACAGCGGTCAAAGAATTTCATCCGGATATTATACACTGTTGAAAATTTTTGCCTAAAATTTCCGATATCCTGTTTGGAAATTTTCATCACATTTTAGTTCCACTGAAATTTCAAGGAATTTCTCCAATGAAAATTCAGAATTTCACGGAAAAATCAATGCGAATTGTTAATGTCAGTTCTTTTATTCCTTGAAAATTAGCAGAAATTTTGCACTGAATATTCACGTTTTAATTGAAAATTCAAATACGCTGAGTAATTATCGTCTGTCGTAATTATCTAATTATCGTCTTTATGGCATTCAGTTTCATTCTCCTGAAAAATACCACTTGGCTGTTCATGAAATTTCAATTTTTTTCCAACACTAGCAATTTTGGAACTCAGGGATAAAAAATTCTTGATGAACTTCCTCCTATGACATATTTTGATCATAAAAAACCGCTGAGATGGTGTTACTCAAAATATTCAATTAAAATTGAATGAAATGCATTAGGTGCATTACAAAAAAAATCAAATCCCATTGTTTTTCTAGGTATTGTTGAATGTTCAACGAAAACTCATTTTTTCAATTTTTCCATTCTTTCACCTATTTTATTCTAATTTCATAATTCTCGAGATTTACTCAATTTTTTTTGTTGAACTGTTTATTGAAGAGTTGAAGTCGATTTTCCGCTGTTTTTATGGCGAAGGGAAGCATTGAGTTAATAGTTCTCAAGTGACAATTCCATTCCGACTGATGTGTATGAAAAATAAATTATCCTCGGTAAGCTCAATGATTTGCGAAATAAGCCCTTTTCTCATCTGGTTTTATGTGTACGCTTGACTTCTGGGTTCACTCGCGTAACCCAGCGTTTATCAAGTGTATGAATTAAATTGCCGTTTTATTACCCCTTGGGGGAACACTGCGCAACCCACGGGGAAATGCGGAACACCGACATTATTCGCCGGCTCAATGAATCTCATCACTTCGATTAGATTGTAATTAAGAAATGATCACGAAAGAGATGTCATCACAGAATCGATCGAATCAACTTTATCGCAACTCTGTCTTAAAGATATCCAAGTATTTCATCCAAGTTAGCAACTTTTTTTTTTAAGTCAGATTTTTTTTAAAGCAAGATTTGCCGAAAATCGGGTCATTCGTACTTTTCCGGATTTTTTATTGTTGAATAATTTTTTTCGGTCTTGTATGTTTTTTATCTAATTCTCATCACTAAAAATTGCTGAAGACCGCTTAGGGCAATCGACGTCACCTAACCTTCAAAAATTCACTTCAACGGTCAAAGAATGAATTCAAAAAATAATTGAAATCATAAAACATAATTTTTAATACTCAACAACGATCACACAATTTTTTTCAAAAAGGTCTAAACGAGGAAAACGGAGGAAAGACCAAAATTTTCGACTCTTCGAACAATTCCGACAGTGAAGTACGCCAGGACGTAAACAATTACAAGGCGGAATTACAAGGCCAACGATCAACAGCTCCTAAACTCGCTCTAAATGCAAGGACCATGATGCGCTTGAAAAAAGTGCTAAAAAACTCATGGAAGAATGAAAAGGAGAAGGCAATGAGCCAAGGAAGGTGGAACACATTTGCGGGGACAGAGAGGAGACTGCACTTCAGTGCCCATTCACTGGACGACCGCAGTGTAATCACACCGCCTAAAATTTTCATAGTCCTCATCGTGTCCTCAGCGTGTACACAGTGATACGACGAAATTAAAGTCAGGGTCAACTGAATGTCCACGGGAGAAAAGAATTTTATGAAGAAAAGTAGGAAATCAATCCGAAATAAATGGTAATATCGTTACTATTGAAGTAAATAGAATTAAGATTCTGGTTGAATTTGTGTTCGATCATCTGCTTGATGTCACTGTTTCTGAACGAAGAGAAAAGTCGGATGAAAATTACCTAGAAAATCATGGCAAATCGAGATACGCGGCAGTGTATCGGCCAAGGAACATTTTTGACTCCGACTGTCCAACACCTCAGCCCGAGCGCTGTCGGGTATCTACACACGAAGTAACTACCCCCTCCACTACCTCCGGATCATGCCTATTCAATAAAATAAAAACGAGACAGGCTACATGGAAAATACCCTTACAATTAGTTGCATCATATAAATCGCTCACAAGCTTTTCATTGATGTGCCCACTTTTTTGTTCAAGTCAATATTAAGAAAGTTACGTGCATAGCAACGAGTTCTTATCTTAATCTTCGCATTTCACATTATCTCCGAGCCCTGAGTGTGAGTTTTGGGTTTCGAAATTGGTAGCAATGTGAACCAGCCTCGCGCGTGAAGGAGTGAGAGAGAAAGAGTCTGTTATTCTTTCTCTCTTCTCCTTGTACTCCACTCATTTTGTTGTCCGACTCATTTACTTATTGTAAACGCAAAATAAACATGAAAAATGAGGTGATCTGCAAGGGTATTTTGCTCTTTGCGAGAAAATTTTATCCTGTTTTCAAATAATTAATATTACTAATTAAATACATGAATTACATGTGGGCAAGTATCTTTTCGGGGTTTGTAGACAAAGACAAAATTAATTATTTCCTCGCTTTGCAAAAATAAATGAAATCTTCCTAAAAAACAAAAATAGTTATGTTTGTAAAAAAGACTGCGCCAAGAAAAATTTTTCGTTAGATTTTCCTGGAAATGAGGAAGACAATTTTCTAGAAAAATACAACTTCCATAAAAAACATGAAAAAAAATACAGAAACTAATGAAAATAAGCAAAGTCAGTGCTCAATAAAAAATCAGTAAAGATAGAACCCTCTTTAGCGCGGAGTTTTTGCAATCACTAATATTAATCTAATCTTCCATGTTCTGACCCGTAAGGACGTTATTCAAGGGCGTCTTCACTGTAAACGCAATGTGACCCTAAACCCTAAAATCGATTGGACATTTAATGCCGTCATCCCTCCGCCTTAAATGAGGAAGGGGATATGATCTCGCTATCGGGGAATAGCGTTTGATTGGCTATCCTTTTTTCTCGATAATAGCTCATAAACAAAGTGTGGGAGACAAACATTTCATTACAGTTTTCGCCTCCAAATATCCCTATTCGTCAGGAGATTTAACGATTTTTGGATTTGATAAGAGAATATTTTCTTGCATCAACACAGTAAAAACAAATGTCTGAATTTCACACACTTTTTGTAGCCATTTTTGAGACACTAAAAAACATCTGAATGAAATGAAAATTTGTTTGACTTTCAAACATGAATTAAGATGTTTAGGCACCTGTTCGTCTGAAATTCAGACAAATTTTCATTTTATTCAGACGTTTTTCAGTATCTGAAAAATTTCAACAAAAGATGTCTGTAATTCAAACATTCGTTTTTGTTGCGAAGTAAATCTTTATCAAAAGTAGTTTTCGTCCTCAGTGTAACTACTGATTTGAATCGTCTACACTGATAGAATGATTCATTTATTCCAAACGAGATTCGTTAACTATTAACGAATGGTAGAGTTGAATATGACCAAATGAATATTCGTTAATAGTTAACGAATGGTTCACTTGAATGGCGAAAGTCAAGTCAAAAAAGGCTCCTCAAATATACATTCGTTAACTATTAACGAATGAACATTTGGTGAGACTGAATAGACCCTAACCTCCAACCAAAATCCATTCGTTAACAATAACTAATCCGTTCTATCAGTGTATTATCTTTATTCACTTATCGAAGTTTAACTTATTATATAATTTCACAAACCATTTATGATAAATAGCGTCATTACAACCATGATTAACATAACTATATCGCGTGCCGTGCGAATATCTCCAATTATATTCAAGAATAAACAAAAAAATATTTGACCACTTAAACCTTGCCAACTGTTATTGAATCTTCACTGATCCAGTGTCGAAACAGATTCTCCGGTGCACAGGTGTAGTGAGGAAAAAGGTGGGGTCTTAAGGCTAGAAAATTATTAGCAAGGGTTGCATGAAATATTCTCCGACCGTTATAATCTGGCGCGTACTAGGATCAGGTCTACTCCTGAGGGTTAATCCGACACTTGGACGGATTTCGGAAGGGTGCGATAGATCTCTCGAACGGGATTACCGTGAAATTAGCTGAGGATCTGAGGTAGGATCGAGTCTACGCGATCATTGGACACCCACAGTTGTCAAAGACCACTGGCTTTCGGTTATGAGGTACTTCTTACTCTCCCCCTCGCGCCCCTTTTTCGGCCAAAGAGTCCATCGAGACCTTCTCATTTCCGTCTTTGTCGTCCGTCCTTGTTGCTTGTCTTTCCTGGAAAATCATTATCCCCCATGACGGATCGATGTCGTTGGTATATATTTGTCGGTTATTGCTGTTAGTCCCGTCATACAGGTGACTAAGACCTTTTCAATGGACTCATTGTCTTTTAGATGGTAATTAGATTTGTTAACGCGTGTTTCCTGTCAAAATTTGTCACTCGAGGTGTTTAGTGTGGTTTTGGGGAATTACACAATGGGGCTTTTTAAGGCCGAGGTGAGAGAAAAGAAATGGGTTCGGTTGGATTTTTTGGGTTTTGTCACCGGAAGGAAGGAGAAATTTGAATGGGCAGTTTGGGAGATAACGATATTGTCATTTTACGGAAGTCTTTTTCATGTTTTATTCTATTTTTATTTTTATTTTTTTCACTTGGAACTGTCTTGACTGTAACTTATGGAAAGCAAGAACGCACGTAGTTTTTGAACCTTTGAAATCCATACTTATACACCGTGACCTCGATAGATCCAGAATTTCATCCTCCTGTCAATTCATTATCCGTCGATTTATTGTAGCAAATGACAATCCCTCAAGTTACTTATCGCAAAATCACCCCCTAATGTAAAAATAACTCTAGCCCAAATCCGCCTCGCAAATATTTACAATTGTATATTTTACATTAACAAAGAGAAAGTGATTTTCAATACCAAAAAACTGTGCTATTTATGTAATTTAAATGAGAAAGATTATCTGTTATACTTAATTACGAATTGTCCAAGAGTAAATTATATCAGATCCAAGCATCTTATTAAGCTAACCCAAGCCTCGCCTGAAACGTCGTTCATCGACAACTACTTGTGCAATCCAACCTACTTCGACTACAAAGCATTGTACAAATTTTTCACTGAATGTTTGCAGTTAGAACTCGAAATGGGAAGCAGTACTGTGCATTTAATTGATCCATTTTAATAACCAAGCATTCTATTTTTGTATCAGCTCCTCCAAGTATGTTATGATCAGTTTATCACCTAAGCAAATGAAAAAAAAAAGGATATGAAACTCCGCCATGCAATGGGACTTTGTATCTTTCAGCATTAATAAATTATATTATATATATTTTTATTTTTATTTTTTTTTCTAATTTTTTTTCCTATTTCTTGGGTTTTGCCGCTGGAAGAAAGGAGAGATTTGAGAGAAGGATATTGTCACATTATGGAAGTTTTTCTTTCAGTGTTTCCGAGTGATGTAACCCATGTGAGCAGATCTACGCCAAATCAGCAGGCCAAAATGCTGGGGATTTTTATTTCAATTTTTTTCTGAAAAGATGGTTAGTAGACAAAAATTTGGAAGAAAAAGTTGAAAAATATTGATAATTAAAGAGTCGTGATTTTGTGGAAATTTCTAGTTTCTTTTTCAACGATTTTTGTTTGTTTCAAATTAGCCCCGATATCTCAGCGACGTTTCAATAGTTATCAAATCGCCTATCATTCATCTACTTTGATTGTATAATTACATGTACGGACGAAGTCTAAAAATTGCATTTTCGGACTTTTCGGATCGATGTAATACAAAAAATTCAAATTTGAACGAGTTCAAAGCTTCCATTCGGAAGCAAAAAAGCGTTTTTTTCTTATAAACCCCGCCAAACTAACGATAATGCTATATATGGCGTCCCATTTTGAAGGGTTTTTCATGTTCTTTGAGTTTTCACAAGGGCGATTTGATAGCTGGAAACCCCGCTGAGATATTGGGGCCAATTTGAAACAAAGATCATTAAAAAAGAAATTTTAAAAAAATCATAACTCCTCTAATTATAATAATTGATATTCCCTCAATGATGATTTTAATATTAATGTTTCAAGTGTTTTTTAAAAATGTGTCTAATAGCCATCTTTTCAGAAAAAAATTGAAACGAAAATTTCGAGAATCGGATTGGACGATAACTGAAAAAAAAATGGTTTAAATGAATCCAATTGTCATTTGAAATATTCTTCCCAATGCCATTTTGACCGAGTTCGATCATGAGACTGATGATATCATTTGTTGCTGAAAAAAATTATTTCGGCACCAATATTCATGTGGAAGCAATTCGCCAGTTTATTAGCAAAAATATACTGACTGTTATGACGAAAGCAATTTCTCATTTGTTTATAATTTCTACTGATTTTTTTATCGAATGATGAATTCTCAATGATGAATTCCTTAAAATTTAAAAGTTCCAAGAAGTATATTGTAAACGTCAGTATAAACCTCATCGATTTCAATATTTTTATGCTGAAATTATTGACATTTATGACATTCGGAGAAAAATAAAGGAACTTAAATTTTTTATGAAATTATCATCGCAATCGGTTTTTTAGTGATCGCAAATTGAGTATTGAAACCCACGAAAAAAAGCTGTTTGGAACCCAATCTCCTTCGGCTCTCGATTTTTCCCATTTCCTTAAAAAATCCATGGTGAAGCAGAGCGGGGTGACATCGATCAAGAGTTCGTACGCCGTTCTCTCGCCCCCGATGGCGTCGCTTGATGGATGCGAGATTACAAGCGCCGGGGACACTCGGTGACACCCAAATGATGTATCGTTCCACACGCCCCGGTTACCACGTCGGTTTCAGCTACTTACCGCCAAAAAACCGGGAGGGGTGGTGCGTGTTAAAAGAGATGTGAATGGGAATAGAAAAAAATCATTTTGCAATCTAGATTGGGTATTGCCGTTCCCTCTGAAATAATTGGGATGCAATTCTGCGTCTTGAATTATCGGAGTGTCGAATAGTATCGCAATGGAGAGATTGGCCAATTTCTGCTTGATAACTGGCCCAGACTCGGCCCAGGGTTCGGCCAACACTGGGGACTACACTGAGAGAAAAATTTCCTAATCTTCTACAGACCATATTTACTTGAGAGAACTCAATTATTTTCAGTGGCTTAAAGTACTTTGTCAGTATAATTTCGGGGTATAGAGTGGGGGTAAACATCAAAGGTGCCGACACTCTGCTGCATCGTTCGAACAGAAAATGAAAATTTTAAAGATTCAAGAGTGAATGGAAATTTTGCTGATCGAATGCCTTTTCATATGACTCATAATTATTCAACCGACGATTTTTTTACCCTCAATTTTTTTACAATGTCTTCCTTAATAAGCTAAGTCCCCTGCTCGCTCCGTTCGCCAACCCCAATGTAACCCTTATATGACACCCATATAGCCTCATATGAATCCGATGACCCTTATGTTGACCCCCACACGGAGAGAAATGTTCAGTAATAATTATCGGTATCGTATTTTTTTCAAAAGATTCTGATAAAAATTACGGAACGCTCCGGAAAAATTCCGTGAGAGTTCCGTAAAATTTCCTACAAACCACATTTCGCTCCGGAATTACGGAAAAGATACATAATTTTTATTGAATATTTCTCTCCCTGCATGACCATTATTTGGACACTTATTCTGACCCTTGAGACCCTTATTCCAACCCTTAATTTTGGAGTCTTACTTTCGAGTACCACATTTTCATCACCAGAAATCGATTTTGATTTTTATAATATAGAGAGATATTCTGACCCTTGCAAACCTTAATCTGGCCCTCGTGATCTTTACTCTCACCCTCATGACCATTATTCTGACCCTTGTGATCCTTATTTGGATCTTTGATCTGATCCTCATAATAACCCTCGTGACCCTTATTTTGACCCTGGTGACCCTTACTTTTTGACCCACATGACCCTCATTCTGACCCCTTATGTGACACTTGTAACTTTTAATTTGACCCTCGTTACCTATATTCTGGCACTCATGGCCCTCATTCTGGCCCCCATGACCCTCATTTTGGTCCTCATAACCCTTAATTTTGGAGTCTTAATTTCGAGTACCAAATTTTTATCATTAGAAGTCGATTTGGATTTTTATAATACAGAGAGATTATTTAAATTTCTGATTTATGATGAATGAAATATTTGATAATATGAAACTGTAAATTTTCCATTGACTAAATAATTCTAATTTCGTAGAAGGGATTTTCGACGAACCAAATGATCGACAATCTTCCTACCTAAATTATTGATTAAAAAAATAATTCAGAATTTGAAGATTCAAATTAATGGTTACTTAAATAGTTAAAAATTTAAGAGTGATGTTAACTAATTATCAACTAATTGACGGCTATAAAATTTAACGGTAATGATGATTTATGAATGTGCATACACTGAGAGAAAAAATTATTCCTGCCAAGGATTGATATTCTCGTCAGAAGATAATATTTTTTCAGAACGAATTTTTCCAGGACAGTCATTTTCAGAGAGTCCAAGTCTATCCTCAAAAATTACAGTGATATTGAACAATCTGATTATTATGCTACATATGACCTTGACAAAATGTTCTCCGATATCTTCCGGATTTTACAAATTGGCGATTTTCTCAGGTAAAGAAAATTGGAATAATTCCAAATGTTAATAATTATTATTGGAGTTTCTTCGAAGTCATATGCAGACGAATATTCTTATAGATCACCATAATTCTCACGCTTGGAACTGATTTCGGAGCACCTGGAAATGACTGGTCTGGACAAATACGTTCCAAAAGAGATATTTTCTTCTACTAAGAGTATCAAAAAGATATCACCAATAACATTTTCTTGGAAGGAATACATTTTTTTCTCAGTGTATACCTACTTCGATGGAGGTAGACTTTGGAGCCAATCTTCACCCTCGGCCCAACCGTGGGCAAACCTCGGGTTCAAGCTCTCGGCCCCAAGTTGTCTTGTCGGAGCAAAAGATAACATTTTCCTTTCGCCCTCTTGCCCTAAACATCTTTGATTTTCTTTTTCTTTTCCTTCTTATGCAACATACCGATACATTTTACGTTGAGCGGTCTTGTATCGCCGTCAGGATGGAGAAGGGTCACGTTACGTGTAAAAAGGTTGGAAGGCCAAAGTGATGGGTCTGGTGAAGGGGGACAGGGAGGGTCGGCGAAGGGGGAGGGAGGAGATGTTGAATAGAAGATTGGAACTCTTTCTGCGGTGGCGGTACTCCTTCCGGCCGGGGCGGCCGATAGTGCTGGCTATTTCCGGTGGCCGCCATGACATCGCTATCGTCGCAAAGTCGACTACACATCCACTTCTTTTTTTGGATGTGTATCCTGAACTCTCCAGTGCATGAACATGGTGATCTTCGTATTTGCATCGCTTTCATGAGGCTGCCATCTCCTCACGTTGAATGACACTTTTTTTAGGGCAGACGTTTTTTTTTATGTTTCAAATATCGAAGATTGTTGAATTGAAGGTTATGATATGGAGGGGCATTTAATTGAATTAAATCAGAAGCGAAGTGGTGACACGGTTTAAGTCAACTCATCTCTCATCTTGAGTTTTTGAGGAATATTTCCGAATCTAAGGGAGATAGCGAAATTTTCGTAATTATATTTGTTGAAGCACTCAATCGGCTCTACAAAAAAGGTTATGACAACAGTTTTGCTATCTTTCCTTAGATTCCGAGATATTCATTGAAAACTGGTCAATAGTCAAAGTTGACTTGTACCGTTACCACTTCGCTACTGAAATAAATTTTCATTGAAGATGGTTTCATCAAGGTTTAATCAATGTTCAGTGGAAGTTTAAACCAGTTTAATTTTAATTCAATCGGCGTTTGTTAAATGTTTAACCAGGGCATATGGAGCTTATGTTAGACATTTGGGACATTTAGGGGACTGCTCACCATGCGAGGGAATTGCCGCAACACGTCGTTTTATTCACCTTGCCATCGACTGGTTGATCGGAAAAATTTGAGAAAAATAAAATTCGTCAATTGAAGTATCTGGAAAATTCTAGTATTTTTTTTTCAATATTGTATCCTTAATTCTGGCAGAAAAAAATTATTTCCAACAGGTGAACAATTTTTTCCCGTGTTAAATGAAATTGCCTGTTGCGCGACGTTGCTGGGAACTCGCTAAACGCGCCCGGGAAGTGTAGAGTGGATTCGGCACCGCTGGAGCCTAAATAACATGGTGGCACTCTCCCGAGAAGGTGACTAAAGTCGCATTTTCCCGTCAGGTGACCAAACTAGGGTTAAGGTTTCATGGCTGGTATATCTTCTTCCCCAATTTACCATTCAGAAGCAAATTGCTAATTCATTAGCAAAAAAGTTATACTGGTCTTAAGTTCATTTTAAGGAAAACTTCAGGAGAATGAACTCTTGTGATATCAAATTTCACATTTATTTTGTTTTCACTCAATCTGTCTAATTTAAAATAAATTCAGTTCACGATGAATTGAATTTATGAATGCAGGGGTATTTCATTGAATGAAATGAATTTTCAGTCAAGACAAAATAATTCAGTTGCGACGTGGTCAAAGTGTTTGTCAATTTGGTCTTTAGTTGAGTTTTCCAGAAATATTTCCGAATTTAAGGGAGATAGCGAAATTTCCATAATAACCTTTTCTGTAGGGCGAATTGAGTGCTACTGAAAAGGTTATGAGAAAAACTTTGCTATCTCCCTTAGATTTCGAGATATTCATTGAAAACTGACCAATAGCCAAAATCGACTTAAACTGTTTGACCACTTCGCTACTGAATTGTTCTTAATAAAAATTATTTTCGTGATAAACAGTAATTAATTTTTTTCCCAATGGAAAATCTTAATTGGAATGTTTTTGAAGTTCTCCACATGGAATATTCTACTATAAAAAATGTACTTTCAAGAATGTACTTCAGCTAATCTCAATTTCTTCAGAACGAAGGAAAAAAAAATTGGAGAGATTTTTTTTCCGCTCCTTTTGAGAGAGGTAACGGCAGAGTATATATACACACAGGTCAGAAGTACATGTTTGAGCTTACACGTGCTCTATATACCCATCTAGATCCAGTATAAACCTGAGTACATATGTACCGGAATACGCAACCCACAGTAGGAGGGTTATATAGGATGTAAGAGGGATGAGGAGGGGGAGAGGGAAACGGAGGGAGGCTGCGATCGTACCGTATAGTCCCGGTGCATTGAGCTGTCAGTCATTCCTACGCGTTATACTCACCCCGGTAGTCCCGGGAACATCTGTCCCTGGAGAACACGATATCGCGACGAGATGCCGGCCCCTGTTTCAACACTACTGTGCGTAGGAGGCTGGCGGAGGATGAGATTCAATGCATGAGAACCACACTTTTAATTCCATTTAACGGGATGGGAAATAATAATTTCATGTTTGTATTTTTCTTTGGAATATAACGGTTTATTTTTTTGGTGAAAATCATCTTGACACTTTCTTCTCGACGAAGGTTGGACGGTGATTCATTTTTTGTTGTATTTTTGCTTCCGAATGGAAGCGTTGTACGTGTTAAATATGAATTTTCCAATTTTTTGTGTCAGGATAACTAATTTTTTGGATTATGTATGTGGGTATGTGGCCGATCGTGTGTTGGCAATAACTGAAAACATAATTGTGTGAATGAATTCAATTATGATTCGAAATATTCTTCCCAATACTATCTTGATTGAGGTCGATCATGAGAATGATTGCATCATCCAGTGTTGGAAAAATTCATTTTGAAACCAACATTTTTGTGGCACTATTGGCCGTCAATGTTGGGGCAATGTCGGCTGCCAATGTTGGGACAATGTTGACTGTCAGCATTGGGCCAATGTCGGCTGACAATATTAGAACAACGTTGGCCGCCAACACTGGCCCAATGTTGGCCTCCAACACTGGGGCAACGTCAGTTGCCAATATTTGTTGCCAACATTGGGACAATTTTAGCCGCCAATACTGGGTCAATGTCAGTTGCCAATGTTGGCTGTCAATGTTGGATCAATGCACTGGGTCAATGACAGTTGCCAATGTTGGGACAATGTTGGCTACCAACATTGGGCCAATGTCGGCTGGCAATGTTGGGACAATGTTGGTTACCAACGTTGGGCCAATCTTGGCTGTCAACGTTGAATTAATGTTGGTTGGGAAAGATATTGGTCATTGATGTTGGAGCCACATTGGCAGCCAACGTTGACCCAACGTTGGGGCAATATTGGCAGCCAACCTTAGAACAATGTCGGCTACTAACAGTAGAACAATGTTCGCTACTAACATTCGGACAATGGCGGCTGCCGACATTGAAGCTATGTCGCATGCCAACATTGGGGCTACGTTGGCTACCAATGTTGGGTAAATGTTGTATTCAATGAATTATTGAATTCAATTTAAAATACATCGTCTGTCGTGCTAATTTATTAGCAGAATTATATTGACTATGTGACAACAAAAGTCATTTCTCCCTTGTTAATGATTATTGAATTATCATTTCTTCGTGTAAATTAAAAAGAGTAATATTATATTAATATTGTCTTTGAATAATATTTATAATTGATTACTGTTCATACGCAAATAATAAATTGTATCAAAATTTTCAACCAAATATTTCTGGTACTTGAAGAAACTAATGTGATTTTCACTCATTAAGACCGATCATCAGTGCTTGAAACGATTATCCCACGACGTCTAATAACACAGACTATAACAACTGCCAAAGCCAATATGCCAGGAGAGTGTGTGTGAGAGTGTATACGTACTAATCCCGGTCATTCAATCCAATTGAATGGCGACGGTGATCTCCAACACAGCGCGCATTTCATGCGTGAAATGCATACATTGGGTATCTTTAATGATCATCCATTGTGATAAGATTGTAATTAATGCGACACCTTCTATTACCCGTCAACGCGTTATCAATCTAATGTGATTGAAACCTCAAATTGGATATCAATCTTCATTAACTGACGAAATGAGAATTCAAGTCTGTGAGATATCATGACCACAAAAATTGGTGGGGATTGGGTAGTTAATTTTGGGTTTTCGGGAATGATGTTTTTCTATTTTTAATATACAGGTTGTATATTAAAAAGGTATTTCATGTCAAATCAGTCAATCGCTGACCCTCGCCCTCTTGGAAATTAATGGCGATTTTTTCTACCGTCGGGGAGGTTGAAAAACTATCTCTCAAATTTTTTCTGATTTTTTCGGCTGCCCAGTTCGGAGATGTGATTTTTTTCACATTTTTCAGTTTTTTCCAATAACTAGAGTTCTATATATTTGTCCGATTTTGATTTTTCAAGCGTCAAAATTTTCCATTTTTTACCGCCTATACGACTATTTTTAGTAATTTTTTTTTTCGATTCCTAGATGCTCATAATAACGAATTTTCGAAAAAAAAAGTTGGAAAACTTGAATTTTGCAAATTGCGTCACGGTTGATATTCAAAATTTTTTTTCAGTAATTCTCATAATCAAAACAAGTATTTTGAGCTATCATTCACGTTAGGCATCCTCGTGGATCCATGTTATTTTTAATTTTTTTTTTTTGAAATTTCGCAAATTTGGTCAAAATACCACAAAAAGACTTTGACGATGTATCGAAAAAATATGTAATATATAGGTATACAATCAAATTCACTTCATACTGTCTATAATCAACGTCAATCAACGCCATTTTGAGGTGTTGCAACCAAATTTACGGAATTTCGAAACGGAAAAATTGAAAATAAAATAGATCCAGGACGATTCCCAACTTGTATGATGGCTCAAAATACTTGTTTTGATTATAAGAATTACTGAAAAAAAATGAAACAAATCATCCGTGACGTAATTTGCAAAATTCAAATTTTTCAACTTTTTTATTCGAAAAGTCGTTATTATGCGCATCTAGAGATTGAAAAAAAAATTTCACTAAAAATATTCTTATATGCAGTAAAAAATGAAAAATTTTGACGATTAATAAATTAAAATAGGATGGATAGAACTCGAGTTATTGAAAAAAAACGGAAAAACGAAACAAAAATCATATCTCCGAACTGGGCTGCCGAAAAAATCGAAAAAAAATTGAGATATAGTTTTTCAACCTCCTCAATCGTAGAAAAAGTCGCCATCAATTTCCAAGAGGGGAGGGTCAGCGGTTGACTCATTTGGCGTGGAATATTTCATATAGAAAATATGAGATTGAAACATCGTTTACGTCACTAGGTCCGATAACAAAAGATTGTATACACTCAAAAAAATAATAAATGAATAATAAATCAATAAATAAATTCAGTAGCGAAGTGGTCAACTGGTCTAAGTAGATTTTGGCTAGTGGCCAGTTTTCAATGAATATCTCGAAATCCAAGGGAGATAACAAAATTTTTCTCATAACCTTTTTAGTAGAACTTAATTCGCTCTGCAAAAAAGGTAATTATGAAAATTTCGCTATCTCCCTTAAATTCCGAAATATTTCTGGAAAACTCAACTAAAGACTAAATTGACTTGAACCGTTTGACCACTTCGCTACTGAATTTACTCCGTGGACTCCATTTCTTCCATTCAGCCATTCGGTGTCGAATAGTGATTGAATATTTCATAATTAGTGATATTATTAGCAAATCGTTGTGTGGCATCGATTCATCACGTTTTTCGGGGAAATACATTCGATGGACTTTCGATCCAAATTGATCGCAGATTATTTTTATTTATTCCAAAATTTGATTGAGGATTTTCTTGACTAGGCTTGGTGAACCATCAATTAAAATTTTAATTTTTTTATTTAGAAACAACAAATGTGGAAAAAATGAGAATTCTGTGCAAAACGTGATTTTAATGATGAATATTGAGTTTTTTTCAATTCAGTATTCAAATTCAAATAGTTTTTTCAAATTTTTCTCATGCAATTTATTTGACTCATTTGATAATCGAAAATGGTTGAATCTATAGCGGGGTCTGTCCCAAATTGTAAAAGATACTTGAGCAGGTGTACGCCAATGGCAATTAGACAAAAATTTTGAAATACGATAGATTGAAGAATATTGATAACTGAGGGAGTTATGATTTTGTTTAATGGCTAATTTATGTCAAAATACACGGAGTGAAGTTTTCTAGAAAAATTCTAGTCCGAGTACTAGAAAAAATTACAATCGACTGGTTATGAAAAATTCTACTGCTGTTAAGGTAAAATTTCTTGGTATTTCTGGTAAAATTTCTGGGGCTTTCTGTGAAATTTTCACAGAAATACGGGGAAAAATTCACGTTTTCCCCAATAAAATTTCTAGTTTCGGCACTGGAATTTTTTCTTGGCCGTCACTTTGCGCCTCTTTTTCCGTGTTTGCACTAGAATTTTTCTAAAAAAATTCTCTCCGTGTAGTTGAAATGTCGCCTAGTTGAAAAGACATGGATTTCAAAAAAATCATCCAAAATCAGTGTCTCCGTGTGAATTTATCTCCACAGACACGAAGATTCCCCCAAAGAGTGAAGAAATAAACCCTTTTCATTGTGCCCTGATTTTCAATGCTCAGGTTAACGAGTTGTGTGTTCGGCAATGCCACCCGTGCGCATCCCTTTCTTCCCAAAAAAATCTTTTATTTATTTTTTTTCTTCATCGAGTGTATTCCCGTGGTTCCATGAAACCCGGCTTTCCAGTCGGGTTTCACGAATCTGGTCATCGTCAGCAATCCGAGAAAGACGGTTAAATGAAAAAAAAAATGCTGAAAAAAAGGTGGAAGGGAAAAAAACCAAAAACTTATCTGGAAATTCGACACCGAGTCTCGCGTACCACCAGAAGCGATCTTTTTCTCAGCGGTAGTTCTCATTTCGTTTTTTTCCCTGTTCTGGTCCTCTATTTTTGGTGGGTTCTTTATCGCTACCTCTCATCCTACCTCTGCAGTTCTTTTAATTCGAGGGACTAAAAGCGGCACGAGACCGCTCACCCCGTGGGGCATTCACTACGATCTTCCTTCGAGATCGTAAACGGAATCACTCATTCTTTGATGTGAGAATTTTTTTAATTTTTTTCCTCAAGAATTCTGGGTTGAATTTTATGTTTTCAGTTTGGCATTTTATTTCTCACTTTTTCGACGTTTTTTTCGATAGTCGAGGGGTCAGTGTGACCCGAGGATTTACGACATTCCAATGTCTTGGCAAGGAAAAAAGCATGAATGGAGAGGGGTTTCTTTTTAAAACCCGGAAAATCACGAATTGGCTGAAATTCTGGAGATGGAAAAAATGGGGATTTAAAACCTGCTGGTCTGGTACTTTTCTTGGTAATGAATTTGACATTTTTGGAGGTGGAGGAGGATGGATGGATTCCAGGAATAGGGTTTAGCAACTGAAATCGTTTGAAATACAGGAAATATATGAGTTATTTCTATTCACGGGAAAAACTACTTGAATCAAGTATATTTTATAGTCGAATGGGGGATGGGTGTTTCAATTCGAGGATGATTATTTCGTATCAGCCCGGGTTGTACCAAGCGCTCTGAAGTGTAATATAAGGGTCAGACACTAAGTGTGAGAATATAAGGGCCAACAAGTGGAGGTTAAAAAATGAGGCTCGGAATATTAGATTCAAAAACTGAGGGCCTGAATGTAAAGGAGAAGGAATGAGGGTCAGAATGTTAGGGTTAAAAAAAGAGGGTCAGAATATAAAAGTTAAAAAAGTAGGTGTCAGGCAATGAGGGTCATATAAGGGCTAAAAGCGGGGATCAAACGTAATATATGACTTATATTTAGAACCTCATTGCCTGACACCCACTTTTTTAAATTTTATATTCTGACCCTAATATTTTGACCCTATTGAAAGAAAATAAGAAGATTAATGAAAGATAGTCAGAATTTTAGGATCGAAAAATGAGGGTCATATAAGGGCTAAAAATGGGGATCAAGCATAATATGTGACTTATATTTAGACCCTCATTGCCTGACACCCACTTTTTCAAATTTATATTCTGACCCTAATATTCTGACCCTCATTTTTTAACCTCCACTTTTTCTGACACTTAGTTCCCTAACCCTTATATTACACTTAAGAGGGCTTGCTACAACCCGGCCTGATACAAAACAATCATCTTCGAATTGAAATACCCATCCCCCAATTGAGCATAAAATATACTTGAATCGAGTATAATTTTCTAATATTCTTGATGTACTCAAGTATTTATTGTTTTCATGTTGTTTTGTTGTGCAGTTCTAATATTTCGATATTTAATAGATTCATGATATATTGCGCAACGATGGTGGCAATTAAGAATTTATTAAGTTCCGTGAAGCTGAAACATTCTGAGATTTAAAGTAGTATCCTTAAAGTAAATTCAAAGATGATTGAAAACTGTAAAAACATTGCAGAAAACTCGATTAGATTCGGAATTCTAATTTTTTTCTCAATTTAATTATCGTTTTGGTTTTTCAAAGAAGAAATGTTTAAAAATCAGGATTTAACCCAGTGTCTCATGTGAAAATCAACATTTCCATTGTCATCAAAGATTAAAATCTGAATTTTTTTTCATTAGATGTGAAAAAATCAAGAATTTTTTTGACATCTCATAAAAAATAATCCACCGTTTCGCAAACAAGTTTTATTATTTATTTATAAGAGGGAAATGTTTAAAAAAATATCAATATTTTGCGAAATTTAATTTAGATAATACTGACTGGGTATGAATTTTTTCAAATTTTTTCCATGCAATTTAGTTGAAAATTTTAAAGACTAAAAATATCCAAAAGTACAGCGTAGCCCGGCCGAAGGGTAAAGCAACTTTAAGCCACACGAAAAATTGTTTTCTCAGTGTATCAGTGCAATTGATTAAACTTTATTTTTTTTAAATCGTTTTCTCGAAAAAAAATTCGGAAACTAAGTTCGACATTGCGCTTAAAAAATCCTCTTGGTCTATTCTAGGAACTCTGAAAACGACTTCCCTAGAAAAAATTTCCCAGACAACTTGGATATCCGTAAGGTCAACTGTCGTATGCTTATGAGAGAAAATCCGTGAATTTTTCCTTCTCGGAACCATGAAAAATATTTTGGAATTGGATCTCACGATCGTCAATGGCCTCTCCTTGTTTTCCACATCTCAATCTCAGGTACCAATGCACAATCCCCAAACATCCCCGTCTCCACACAATGTTTCTCAAGGTACTTGGAGATGAACGAATGGCATCCCCAGTCTCCTCATCTTGCTCGGGCCCCTTTCGAGGAAAAGCCCTTCGCTGGACCCCGAGAACGAGAGGCGGGGCACTCTCGTACCAATGTATCCCTGGAGCACACCAGGCAGACTGGTGAAGAGGGAAGTGGGTGGGTGCGAATATAAATGGCTACCCCGAGTTTATCGGCAATCTCGTTCAAGTGAGTGAGACTCTAAACGGCTTCTTGAATGACAGAAGAACCCGTGGAATTTCATTCATGGAAATGGACATCTCGAGAGGACATCTTTCTTCTTTTGATGCTCGATGGGAATCCTGAGGACTTGTGATCTACATCAGATGAGGGATTAATTGTTTTGGGGATGGAGAAATACTGGTGAAAACGGTGAGAACTTTTTTTACTTTTTTCAGTTGAAATAAGGCTCTCCATGAAGTAATGAAAATTGATAATCCACTTTCAAAAAATCCAGGGTAATCCAGTGTAACGATTTTTGAAACCTCCTTTCTCCTCATCAATTAATGTAATATGACGTCTATGTATTTTTTAAATGTATTGTAATCTTTTGTTTACAGTGATTGTAAAAAAAAGAGGAATTCGATTCGAGTAGCGAAGTGGTAAGAGGAGATGAGTCAATTTTGACTATTGACCAGTTTTCAATCAATATCTCGGAATCTAAGGGAGATAGCGAAATTTTCATATTTACATTTGTTGTAGCATTCAATCGGCTCCACAAAAAAGGTTATAACAAAAATTTCGCTATCTAGCTTAGATTCCGAGATATTGATTGAAAACTGGTCAATAGTCAAAATTGACTCATCTCCTTTTACCACTTCGCTGCTGATATATAACATGGTATATATGTATGTATCATATAATATATACTATACATATTTTTTTTGTACTTCATTTTTTTTAACTATAAAAAAATAAATATAGTTCTGTATAAAAAATGAATAATATAGCTCTGTAAAAAATATATATAGGATAGTATATATGTATATTGTATATAATATATGACTAGAAATAAAAGAGAACGCAAAAAGCAATAGAGAAATGATGAAGAAGGTGAAGAGGATTATTGTTCACTTTAAAAAACAGTTCTTTAATGAAATTTTCAAAGACCCCATGTGTTTATTTTGATGATAATACTGCAATTATATGAATTGAATAATTCATTCATTCAAAAAAATTCGCTATTAGAATCAAATAAATAATTTATGTGATTCAATAAAGGATGATTACATGTTGACAAATTCATCATTTTTTCTTTTAAAATATGGCTCCATTGCTTGGATAAAGCAAACATTTGTTTATATTTAAAAAATTATTTATTTCAGGTGAGTGAAAACTAGAATAAAATGAAGTTTGACTTTGAATAAAAGCTTTATGACAAATCATCAGAATTAGTGATGCCACGAGACAAGACAAGACAAGAATTACGTATTTCTTGTCTTGTCTTGCGTTTTCTTGTGCACCTCGACACTTTTATTTTTCAATTCCCTGAGATTAATAAATTGAGTTTTGTCGTTTGGCTCGTATGGCTCGTGATTAGTTGACAATTTGTGCATCCAGTGTTCCTTCAGAACGGTTGTTTTCGAAAGCTGGTCTTATCATCAGAAAACACCGGAGTCGATTGAGTAACAAAAATGTTGAGTACTTGCTGTGTATGAATTCATGGTTCTCATCTCCACTATCTCCAATAATGAAAGATGCGCTATTCGAGAAGAAAGATTAATATAATCGAGGAATACATAATTCTTCGCAATATCCAGTGATGGATAAAGTGTTATTTAACAAAATGGACTTATATTATTGGCGACTTGAGAGTTTTTGACGAATTTTTTGATTGATTATTTTTCTCTTGCTCCATATCTCTTTTTTTCTCTTGCCTCCTGTGAATTTCCCTCTTATCCTGTCTTGTCCTTCTTACCAAGAGAAAAATCTGTCTCTTGTCTTGCCTATTGCAGCAGTACTCTTGCCTTGTTTCTCTTGCGCTCTTGGGGCATCACTAATAAACCTGTTTATTTGAGTCAGTTAATGTTTATTTAATTCAAATAAACCACATATATTCCTCTGATATCCCAAATGGTGGCCTCATTTTTTTAATTTTAATTTTTAATAGTTCTGTTTTTACAAATAAGGTTTACCCAAGGTTCAAATTTGTATATTTCGCTGGACGCTCTTTTAAAAATTCTAAAAAAACTCCCGTCAGAATAGTTTTGAATATATTCAATTCAAAACAGTTTCAAAATTTTATTCAATACCACTTCAAAACCAATTAGCCCATAAAATCTAAAACACGAATAATTTGTTGAAAACTAGTCCCTCCACAAGGTGAAAAAAAAAGTCTCCATTCAGGCATTATTTTCACATGGCAAAAGCGAGTTTGCGAGACGTGTTCAGTCGACAGGTTCGTTATCGTCGATCCCATTGTTTGTCGGTCTCCCGAAGAATCGGGTGTGACGGTTTCCTGAGATAGATCCACAACGTTTTCGAGTCTCACCCCAGCCGGTTTTTGTCGCTGGCTCTCTAACAAGAGAAAACGGCTCGCGTTCTCTCGCGCACAGGGAAAATACCCAGTGCAGCACTCTGCAGGACACCAACGCCTGGGCACAGCACAGGTGGCACTGGTGGCTGCTGTATCCCCATCGCACGGGAGGATCTCTTCGCCTAATCTTGCCTCGCAGAACCGCTGGATTAGGCTCATTAACTCCCGCAGGACACCTCATCGTGCTAGCTACTGGCGCCTGTTCCCACGAGAGCTTCTGACCAAATCCTTCATCATCTCTCATTTTTTGGTCTCTTTTGGTGCTAGTCTCTTTCCGGTCCTTTGAGTAAATCTCCACATGCTGCACCTTTATGCAACTCCATCTTTACATAATAAGGGAATTTTGAGGAAACTTGCGAAATGTGTCGCACTGAGAGAACAGATTGGAAATTGCCTGTATTCATATGAGATGTTCCATGGCAAATGAGTCAACTACTGACCCTCATCCTCGTGGAAATTGATCTCGATTTTTTCTACGATTGGGGGGACTAGGAAAACTATCTCTCAATTTTTTTTGAGATGTTTTTTTTTGGTTTTTCGTTTTTATTCAATAACTCTAATTCAGTAGCGCAGTGGTAAAACGGTAAAAGTCAATTTTCGAATATCTCGGAATCTAAGAGAAACAGCAAAATTGTTGTTACAACCTTTTTTGTAGAGCCGACTGAGCGCTACTACAAATGTGATTACGAAAATTTCGCTATCTCCTTTAGATTCGGAAATATTCTTCAACAATTCAGCTGGGAGATAAGTCGACTTAAACTGTTTTACCACTTCGCTATTGAATTCTATTCCTTCGATTTTTATTTCTAACACGTCAAAGTTTTCCGTTTTCTACCATCTATAAGAATATTTTGAGTAATTTTTTTTCAACTCCTAGGTGCTCATAACACCGAATTTTGAAAAAGAAAGTTGAAACACTGGAATTTTCAAAATTATGCCATGTTTTATTTTTCTCGTATTTTTTTCAGTAACTCTTGGAATCAAAACATGTATTTTGAGCCATCATACAATTTTCGACGAGTATACTGTAATTATTCGTTGGAATGATTGATGAATTATTCAAAGAAAGAAGAAAGAAAGAGAGAAAAAAAGAAGAGAGAAATTATCCAGAAAAATTCTAGTAACAGTACTGGAAAAAATTACCATCCACCGGCTGAGAAATAGTCTAGTGCTGTTGACGTAAAATTTTTAGGGATTTCTGTGAAATTTTACTGAAATACGGAGAATAATTCACGTTTTCTTCAATAAAATTTTCAGTGTCAGCACTGGAATTTTTTCCTGGCCGTCACGTTGCGCCTCTTTTCCCGTGCTAGCATTAGAATTTTTCTAAAAAATTTCTTTCCGTGTAGAAATTGAAATTTCGGAATTTATTCATCAGATTTGTCTTGTTCATCTTAATTTTACGAAGAGAAGCACTAATACTTCCAATTGATTGTTTTTATTCTCTTGCTTCAGTAGCAAAGTGATGTTTAAATCAATAAACAGAGAGTATACATAGCAAGTGGGATTCCATTCTTCTCCATTCCATTCATTCGACAAACCGTCGGGAGGTGGGTTTAGCAAATTCATCTGACTATCTAAGTCTATATCTTTGTGAGAACTCAGCTTTAATCAAATTACCCAATATGGCTCATCCCGGTATTTGAGGGAATTGAAAGAAGTTCCAGAGTTCTTCCATTTTTTAAAAATTGTTCCTTAGTATTAATCGAGGTTTTTGAGCTTTTGACTTTTTATTGATCCCTGCTCGACCCCTTGTCAACCCCATGAATTTCTCAATTTTGCCCTTTTTTAATGTACCCCATTATGCCCCAGCCGCCCCACTTTGCCCCGGTCGCCCGTATCGAATACTATTTTTCATCACGATGTGTGGAAAGTGGGATTTTGCGCAATTAAAAATTCGATTTACCCACATGTGATGGCAATCTTATTTCAAGACTTTTGAAATAAGGATGGGCGATGTTTTAAAAAACATCGATGTTCTGAATCGATTTTTCAGGAAAAAACATCGATTATTTGAAGAATCGATGTTTTTCTCATTTCACAGGAGAAAAAACAAATTTTCTTTAATAGTCTTTTTCTTCTCGTTTTAATTGAAAAATATACATTCAAAAAATACAACCTGAGGAACTTACCTTTGAATGATAAGTACTGCTGGAAAGTTAAATTTTGAATCTCGAAACAGGGTTTTTGATTAATTGAAGAAAATATATTGAATATTTTCTTCTCTTCGCTTCTCTTTCGTTCTTTAAAAAAATAATAGACTACTGGACTTGGACACTCATCATTTCTAACATATATACTGTAGGAAATAATTACTTCGGATTGCAGATAGATTATTTTGTTTGTACTGAATCAATCAACATTCTTCTTCAAGAAAAATGTGGGAATTCGGTAAAGGGTAGATGGGTTTTGTAAGGTATAACACTCGGAATTGATACATATGGAATTAGATTTATTCCCAGCAAACGTAACTAGGTTTACACCATGAGAGCTGGAACGAGAGTGTGCTCTCGCGACAACGGTATTACTTATCCGATCGAGGATGTTCGAATTATTACGAATCGTCGCGAGGTGTTGTGGTAAGGTATTCGGTTGCTAAGCCAATGCCGAACACAATACATTGAAATAATCTGAAATAAATATATAAGTAGCTTCCACCTCACTCACAAATCCTGTATCAATCATTANAAAAAAAAAAAAAAAAAAAACAACGTACTCAATTAATATTATATATTCAGTTTGAAAAAGAAATTATATGAAAAATGTATTCACTGTCTGAAGGCCCTCGGGCAATGGCCTGTTGCGAGCTTGCTCGCAACAAATTCCTTTAAAAATAAAATAAAATAAATATATAAGTAGCTTCGCTACAAAAAAAATGAAAAATTTTGTTAGATCGGTCAGAAACATCGATGCTTGGAGGAAAGACTCGAAAATCGATTAATCGGCCGTTCACAACATCGAATGAAAAACATCGATTTTTGTGCATGAAAAATCGATGTTTTCGATTAATCGACAAGCATCGCCCACCCCTACTTTGAAATCTTGAAATGAGGTATTATTTTTTCGGGTGTGTGTTTGGGAATCCGTTCTCCCCCGTGAGGAACATTCAAGCCTGACATTTCCTATTCGTTAAATATTCCTGAAAAAATGATTACATGCAGAAAAATGCAGATATTGAGGGTTGAATTGAGAGTTACGGTCAGCCTTGAAGAGTCATAAAAGTACGATTTGAGACACCTGCAACCGTAGATCTGTACCTGGCGTATCCCAGTGATTTATACCTTCGACAGGTGGATACCGTGGTTTTTCAAATTTCACAACGGTCTGGCATTGTTGTCAAGGATTTTGCGATTCGCTGGGCCGTAAAGGAATACACCTCTCTCTCACACCTCTTTTTTCCGTCCTCTCTCTTTTAGCGCATAGATGAGCATGAAAATGACACAGGGGTAAATGGCTGCTGGACATTGGAGATGGTACATGAACTGCACCCTGAAAACACTCCACCGAGCACACGGGTTCAGGGATTTTAACGGGCTTTGCTTCTCACTCAAATCGTCCCACGGGAAAATCTCGTTATACTACGATATACGTATCCAAGCTCTGTTGATTTTTGCCCCTTGGCTAATACGGTTTATACTTTTTTCTTTACAAAATGTCGCCTGAAAAAATAATAGGCCTTTCAATGCCAATTATTATCATTCGTGGCTTACCGCTCAAAAAAATAGACTAACATTCCGATTATATTCTTCAGGTTCTAGGAATTCTGGTGATGTTGGGACCACCCAGGATATAAACCACTGGGAATTGTTCGAAATATGGATCAAGGAGGTGGTAATACGCGCTTTTAAGGTGAAATGTCTTTCATGATTTATTTTTTTTTACTTGAACATTGAATGTATTTTGAAGTTGAAATTGAGCAGCAACGACTTTGAGAGCGATTGCAAATTTTGAATTTTGTAAATAAAAATCTTGATTTTGAATTCAATTCGGCGTTAGAGAGGGAAACGTTTGGTATACGGAAAAAAATATACCTGAATTGAGTACAAAATATATTTGATTCAAGTAGAAAGAAAAATGGAAAAAATAATATAATAAGATAATATAGTATAAGAGATATATTTAATTCAAGTATAAAGTATTATTTTTGATTCGCGTGTAAAGTATACTTGATACAAGTATATTTTATACTCAATTGGGTGATGGGTATTGCAATTCGAAGATGATTGTTTTGTATCAGGCCGGGTTGTAGCAAGCCCTCTTAAGTGTAATATAAGGGTCAGGCACTAAGTGTCAGAATATAAGGGTCAAAAAGTGGAGGTTAAAAAATGAGGGTCAGAATATTAGGATCAAAAAATTAGGGTCAGAATATAAAAGTTAAAAAAGTGGGTGTCAGGCAATGAGGGTCTAAATATAAGTCATATATTATCCTTGATCCCTGCTTTTAGCCCTTATATGACCTGACACCCACTTTTTTAACTTTTATATTCTGACCCTAATTTTTTGATCCTAATATTCTGACCCTCTTTTTTTAACCCTAACATTCTGACCCTCATTCCTTCTCCTTTACATTCAGGCCCTCAGTTTTTGAATCTAATATTCCGACCCTCATTTTTTAACCTCAACTTTTTGACCCTTATATTGTCACACTTAGTGTCTGATCCTTATATTACACTTGAAAGCGCTTGGTACAACCCGGGCTGATGCGAAATAATCATCCTCGAATTGAAACACCCACTCCCCTATTCGAGTATAAAATATACCAGTGATCGGGATCAATCATTATTCCAGAAATATTAAGAGAATTATTTCCCCAAATAACCGAATTCATTCGTGTATCATTGGAACTTAGAAAATGGTAAATAATTGAGAATTTAAATTTTTTCAATACCTATTAGGTAAATAATTGGAAATTTTCAAAAAATATTAGAGATTATCAAATAATTGTCATTCTTCCGAATTCGATTATTGGTTGGTAAAATAATTCGGAATTCAAATATTAAATTGTTGATTAATTTAATAATTGAAAATGTCAAGTTCTATTACTTGATTGAGTATTTATGAAATTAATGCTAATGATAATTTATGATTATGCCTATCTCTGAAATATACTTGAATCAAGTACATTTTACGCACAATTCAAATTTGAATTCAAGTATATTTTTTTTCCGTGAGTAAAAAACTTTACACCCAAACAAAGAATCATAACTTTATAACTCACGGTATCTACTGCCTCTCTAATTTTCGATTGCCTTGAGTTTCACACTTGATTTCGCAACGCGAATCCTCACGGTCGATTCCTCGCAGACGCCGTTACAACCCCCTCCCCCCTTCGTCGCTGAATTATAGCACGAAAAAAAAGTTTCAATAAAAGGAAACGGGAAAGCCCTTTCCTCCGCTTCTCTGTCCCTCCAATTTCCCGTACACTTGATGTACCCACAAATTTTCTATCCCAACCTCTGAAAAAGGGGTTTTCAGCGGTGAAGGAGAGGAGACAAAGAAATCCTCAGCAACAATTAGGAGAGAATCCGTATGAATATCCGCTCGCAAATACATTCAAAAGGATAATCCTCGATAAACATTTGCAGAGGAGGGATTTTGTAGTTGAATTCGAGCACTCGTTCGGGCAATTAAATATTTGTTCAAGCCACTAGGCACACTTTGTCTCGATGCCTCGATACCTTTGGGTGCCTTAGTTCGAAAAAAAATCTTCTTTCAAATGAAATAAATATCCCCAAAAAAATATATAAAATAAAAAAATTGTTGACTCAGCTCAACGATTCAAATCAATACTAATCATTCCAGAATTTGTTGATATTTTTTTTTACATTTACAAATCAGAATAAAAAGTTCAACATAATAATTTTATCAGCAAAAATATTTTTACAAATTCGTCGTTAGAACCATTAAATATTTAAATTCCGAATTATTTGATTAATCGATAATTGAGTTCGAAGGGTTGACAATTATTTGGCCAATCGAAAATCCCTTTTAAGAAATTTAGAAATATTTGGCCAATAGTTGATGCACAATCACATATTTTCTATTATTTGCCCAATAGTCAATTTAAAATTGAATATTTTCAATTGGTTAATAGATAATTAATTGAAAATGAGGTATTCCATGTTAAATGAGTCAACGGCCGACCCTCATCCTCTAGAAAAACTATCTCTCAATTTTTTTCAGATTTTTTTAACAGCCCATTCCGGAGATATGAATTTTTTCTTTGTTTTTTTCGTTTGCGTTCAATAACTCCAATTCTATTCATCCCATTTTGATTTATGACACGTCAAAATTTTCCATTTTCTACCATCTATAACAATATTTTGAGTAATTTTTTTTTAACCCCTAGGTTCTCATAATACCGAATTGTAAAAAAAAATTGGGTTTCGTCCTAGATCTCTTTTATTTTCATTTTTTTCTTCTTGAAATTTCACGAATTTAGTCAAAATACCGCAAAATGGCGTTGATTGACTTTGATTATAAACAGTATGAAGTAAATTAATATGTATACTTATATTACATATTTTTTTGATACATAATCGAAGTGGTTTTAGGATGTTTTGACCAAATTCGCGGATTTCGCGAAGAAAAAATAAAAAATAAAATAGATCCAGGACAAAGCTCTACTCATATGATGGCTTAAAATATTTGTTTTGATTACAAGAGTTACCGAAAAAAATGATGAGAAAAATAAAAAGTGACGGAATTTTGCAAATTCAAGTTTTTAAATTTTTGTTTCAAAAATTTGGTATTATGAGCACCTAGTGATTGAAAAACAAAAATACCCACGATCTTTTTTTAGGCAGTGGAAAATTTTCAGCCGATTTTTATTTATGAAAAAATAAAAATCGGCTGAATAGAACTTTTTTTTTTTCAATAGTCCGAGTTATTGAAAAAAAAAGAAAAAACAAAGAAAAAATCATGTCTCCCAAATTGGCAGTCGAAAAAATCTGAAAAAAATTGAGAGATAGTTTTTCTAGCACCCCAATCGTAGAAAAAATCGAGATCAATGTCCAAAGGGATGAAGGTCAGCCGTTGACTCAATCGGCATGGAATACCTCTAATTTAAATTATCAATGATTTTATAAATTTCAAATTTCAACCCAAATATTACTAAAACTAATGATTGATGCCGATGGCCTGATGCATAATATGATGAATGGATAGCACCTCGAACAACAATTTATCCAAAGCATCATTTTTCGACTTTGAAAATGAAAATACCGAGAACGACTGGCCTAAAAAAAGAAACCTCGAGTTGAGAGTTAGGGGAGGGGTAGTAAGGCGCAACGCTGTCTGGCGTGGTATCGTTCGGGCCCCCATAGGGCCCAGGTATAATCCTCGAGGACGCCAGGTGTGTCGTTCCGTAGCTGAGCCACCCGAAAACGGGTATAAATTACCCTCTGTGCTTCTCCGAAAGCGACCGCTTGAAAATTTATGGCCAAATTAATCGTAATATCGACAGGTCTCTCCGTTCACGGCGTCATCTTCGCAAGAGTCAAGCGCGGGGGGACAGTTTTTTTTGAAAGAGCTAACCTCCAAATTTTTGTTAACCTCACTAATTCAATTGAGGAGACACTCGACCTTTTGTCCACGGTGAAATGGCATTATTTTGTTGGGAAAAGTGTCGCTCTTCAGGGAGGAAAACACATTGGACAATGGGTTCGTTAATGTTGTGTGGAGATTGTGACAATGTGTGTAGAGAATGTAGGGTTATTTCACACGTTTTTGTGCTCCAAGTGGATAAATGCATAATGAAGGGGACAGGTACTTTTTCCTCATATCTGCAGGGAATAGTATATTACGATACGAGTGAAAACAAGACGAGTACTTTAAAAAGAAAATTGATTGGACAAGTAACTTTGGGGGATATTGAACAAAACATTTTTTTCACAAAAAGTTGAATATCTTCTAAACCACTTTTCCGATTTTTTCCCGGAATTTTTTCTATAAGAATAGTAAGGAATGAATTTTCGAAGCTTTTTTCTCTCGGATCCTGCAATGCAAAACAAAACAAAATGTAGCGGAAAAAACTTGAAAAATCCGTGCCCAATAGTTTTAATAGAAAAAATCCCAAGAGAAAAATTCAAACAGAAAAATCGAAATCTATTGACTTTCTCCTATTACATATCTAATAACATCTGCGCAAGAAACAAATAGAATTTTAACGAGAATTCTCTAGAATTTTAATAGAATCCCAATAGAATTTCTAGAGAATTCCAATAAAATCTTCTATAGCGAATTTGCTAAGGTTTTCTATTGAGTTGTCTTATGCGTGAAAAATCAAATGAAGATTTTTATTTGATTCAAATGAACAATTTTTCTGGGTGTAGATTTCCCCGGTTTGTTCGATGATTTTTTCCTCGATCCTGAGGAACAATCAATAAACCATAATCAATGTTTATCAATTCTTGCTCAGCCGAAAAAGTTCACTAGACACAGTAAACTTCACCATAACCCAATATTGTCCTGACGGAAGTCACCTTATCTCATGCTGCCATCTAACTACATTATAAAAAATTTCATGGTGATTTTTAGAGTACATGTGCAGGAAGTTTGTTTGTTTGTTTTGGACAATTCTATAAAATTATAGCACATTAAGTCCTTCAGGATGTGTTAACTAATCACATTCATGATTATTCAACACGGAGAAAAATATTCAGTAAAAATTACGGAACTCACAATTCGCTCACCGATTACGAAATCGACTCAGAAAATTTAAGTGACGGTATCGTAATTTTTCACAGGAGATTTAGATAAAAAATAGGGAACGCTCTGGAAAAATTCCGTGACAGTTCCGTAAAATTTCATACAACCACATTTCGCTTCGGAATTACGGAAAAGATACGTAATTTTTATTGAATATTTCTCTCCGTGAACTTAATACTATTTGAAAAATCCTAATTGTTATTTATCTAACCGGGAGTAAACCCATATCCCTGAGGATACTAAATCTATACGCTACGCACCCGGCTATTTTTTTATTGTTTAACAATGTTTTTATTCAGATAACAAAATTTATTTACAGTATTTACATATATAAAAACTAGTTGACAAAAATTGATGTCTAGTCGACCCATTCCGTATGATGCATAATGTTAATTTTCCACATAAATACAATGTATTTTTCCTTTCTTACATCTTGCGATAATTTATTACACAATCATTTATTTTGACCCATCTTATTGGACATTTCGATGAATTTTTTTAAACACCTGTATTGTATCATCTTCTCTCCTGAATGAAAAAATCTTCGAGTTCATTGAACCAACCCCTCTAAATTGAATCATAAAATGAAGTCAAGAGGCATAAGTTCCCATTGAGAAAAGGAAGATGGCTTTTCCAGAGAAATTCAACACCGAATATAAAAACCATTGACTTGGCTCAATTTTTCATCAATAGCAAATCCGAGCTACGCAAGACACAATCGTCTTGACCGAGAGATTTTTTTCCAAGAGGATGTACCTACATCCTCCATTCATGCCTCTTTTTTCCCACTCCCTCCTTCATCCATACACACATCCCATTCTACGAGTGCACGTCCAATAGAATTTGCGATCAAAAGAACTTACAATATCCACAGAAGCGTTTTTCAAAACATTTATGAAGGGGGGGGGGGTCACGCGCGTGGAGTCTCAGTCTCGACCCAATGGGTATATAGCATTATAGAATTGCGCCTATAATACCACCTTGCGTACACACAAAAACCGCGTTATATACAAACGCAGTTGAATACTTTCTATGGACTTTCAATTGGCCGGTCTATACCAACGGTTTGAGGAGAGGCATTAACCGTGCAAATCGGCTCCCGGTTCGCCTCGCTCAATGCGCGACAACAAACGCAACAGGTGAAGGCAACCATTGTCCTCTGACATTGTACTCCAGACACTCCAACATCAACATTGTATAGAAATTGATACTGACGTGCACTCACATACAAAGATGTTACATTACACCCAAGATTATATCAGAAAAAGGAACCAGTTCAATTGACACATTTCGAGTGCTTCAAAAGATTTATGGTTTGGTGGTGAATTTTTATTTGATTGAAAAATCAATTCATTGAAGTGGTGGTGAATAGCAGGTTGAGGTTGTATTCAGAAGTTTTGTGAGTGCCGTTGAAAAGATCGGGAAATGGCCAATTGGTGATGTTGCGGGACAACCCTTCTTAGAGATTGGCTTGGGAGATATTGAGTGATTCGTTCTTTTGGAGGCAGGTGGATCTACACGGGAAAAATATATAACTGAATCAGTGGTGCCGCGAGACGAGACTAGACGAGAAAGTGCATCTTCTCGTCTTGTCTCGTTGTCAGGAAACCATTCTCTCGTCTCGTCTCGTCTTGTCTCGTTTCGTCTCATCTCGTTTCGTTTCGTCTCGTTTCGTCTCGTCTCATCTCGTCTCGTTTCGTCTCGTCTCGTNCTCGTCTCGGCTCTCGTCTCGGCTCTCGTCTCGGCTCTCGTCTCGGCTCTCGTCTCGTCTCGTCTCGTCTAGGTAGAAATATCATAGCCAAGGCCTGGATTATGTTGAACAACCAAGATGATAGAGGAGAATGTTCCTACGTTGATGGTCAGATTTGTCTAAGACCGTTTGGTCACTTGATGTTCCCATACATCATCCGTCATTCAAGATCCATTGTTGATCAAAGTACAATATTTTGAATTAAAACAAAGACGTGAAAACATAATCATTTCCTGCTAATCGCGAAGTGGAATTACTCCCTCTGAAATTATTGACCAAAATGCGAGTGAATCAATCAATTGTGGCCCCCCCCCCCCNCCCCCCCCCGATTCCTCGATTCCCTCCATATAAATTTATTGACAAATTCCAATTACAAATTCAAGAACATTCCAATGTAGCGACGCAACAGGTGAGAAAATCTCAGTTGAGAAAGGAAACCAATGGAATCACGATAAGAGGTGATTCCTACGGTCTTTTGCCCTCATTGATGGTGTGGCATTCCTTTTCGGTGTTGAAGGATGAAAAGAAAGGAATAAGTAAGTTGAAATAACAATAAGAATGCGGGTGAAAAGGGCACCTGTGTGGCTTTCGAGTTTATTCCGTCCATCCATTCTGGCCAGTCCCGTCATCACTGATTAACGCCCCATTAATTATGTCAAACGGACCAATTATACTCGGCCCGGCCATTAATAAACTTCTCGTCCGGCACTGTTGGAATCTCAGTCATCTCTCGAACCGGATTCTCGACCTCCGGCAGACCGAGAGCAACGTACAGATATTACATACCAGTATACATCCCACCCAGTACCAGGCGTATAGGGTATTATTTGATCTATTTCAGATTGTTAAGAATTTTTAATTGATGAAGTATTAAAATCCAACGAGGCGTGCTATGCGCGATTTATTTATTTTGAGGCTGTGTGATAATGAATTTTGCTTCCAAGTTTAGATGATTAATTGAGATTTCGTCTTTTCGAGATTTTGATTCAACATGTGAGATGATTGATTGGGTATTTCTATCTTATAATATTATAATGGTAGATCCGTATGCTGACCCTTAATCTGACCCTCGTGACCCTCACTCTGACCCTCTTTTCATCACCAAAAGTTGATTTGGAGTTTTATAATGTGGAGAGATATTGAGACCCGTATTGTGACCCCTTAGTTTCTGATCCCCATAACCCTTACTTGGACCTTTAATCTGACCCTTATCATAACCCTTGCGAACCTTATTTTGTCCGATGTGACCCTTAATCTGACCCTTGCGTCTCTCATTAGGATCCTTTATCTGACCCTCATTATAACCTTCGTGAACCTTATCGTGACCCTGGTGACCCTTATTTCTGACTCTTGTTTTCTGACCACCATGTCCCTTATTTGAACCCTTAAAATTTTTTAAAATCCTATGTTGATTCCTTTGAAATCGTAAAATAAATTATTATTTTTCGGGTATATTATCAACCTTTAACCTCCAATCCTTAAGTTATGATAAGCCTCCTCGAAAATAAAACAATTCCAAGAAAGGGAAACTACACGAACATATACTACTTAAGACTTGAAAGACTCAATTCAAGTTGAAAAGTATCAACTTGAGATTTTTAAGTCTCATGTTGAGACTTTCAGAACTTTCCTTGGAGAAAAATTTCAAGTTGAGTACCTAAATCTCAACTTAAGTCATTCAAAAGTATCAACTTAAGTCTATGAAAATTCGAAATTGAGACCTTCGAAAGTCTCAACTTGAGACTTTTAGAAGGCTTAAATTGCGATCTCAAAGTCTCAAATGAAGACTTTCGAAACTCTTAACTTGAAAATATCAGGCTTCAAATTAAGATTTTTAAAAATCTTATGTTGATTCCTTAGAAATCTTAAAATAAAGTATTATTTTTCGGGTGTATTATCAACCTCGAACCTCCAATCCCTAAGTTATGATAAACCTCCTCGAAAATAAAATAATCCCAAGAAAGGGAAACTACACGAACATATACTACTTAAGACTTGAAAGACTCAATTCAAGTTGAAAAGTATCAACTTGAGATTTTTAAGTCTCATGTTGAGACTTTCAGAACTTTCCTTGGAGAAAAATTTCAAGTTGAGTACCTAAATCTCAACTTGAGTCATTCAAAAGTATCAACTTGAGTCTATGAAAATTCGAAATTGAGACCTTCGAAAGTCTCAACTTGAGACTTTTAGAAGGCTTAAATTGCGATCTCAAAGTCTCAAATGAAGACTTTCGAAACTCTTAACTTGAAAATATCAGGCTTCAAATTAAGATTTTTAAAAATCTTATGATGATTCCTTAGAAATCTTGAAATAAAGTATTATTTTTCGGGTGTATTATCAACCTCGACCCTCCAATCCCTAAGTTATGACAAACCTCCTCGAAAATAAAACAATCCCAAGAAAAGGAAACTACACGAACATATACTACTTAAGACTTGAAAGACTCAATTCAAGTTGAAAAGTATCAACTTGAGAGTTTTAAGTCTCATCTTGAGACTTTCAGAATGCTTAAATTGAGATCTCAAAGTCTCAAATGAAGACTTTCGAAACTCTTGACTTAAAAATTGCAAGCCTCAAATTAAAATGATCTAAAATCCTATGTTGATTCCTTTGTAATCTTAAAATAAAGTATTATTTCTCGGGTGTATTATCAACCTCAACCCTCCAATCCCCAAGTTATGATGAACCTCATCAAAACTAAAACCTTCGACAATCCCAAGACAGAAAAGCGGCACCACATGCACAAACATTTAATTCCCTCTCACGATGACAGAAGAAATGTCGATCACGTTGATATATGACGGAAAATACCGCCGGGTAAATATTTAGCAGCGGTGCCCATGAAAAAAATCGGGTCGTTGGATCCCGAGAATTCAGGCATATCGGATCTGTCGGAACGATTTACCTCCTAGTTCTATATTTTTTCCCTCGTAATAGCAATAGCGAGCGAGTGGGGGAGGGGCGGGGGGGGGGGAGGGGTGTAGCCCATAAGGGAGAAAAAAATAAACCCAGTGAACCATTGAGGCGTGCAAGTAAGTAGAGATTTCCGGAGGCTACGCGCGGCTCACGTCAGAAGAGAGAAAATGAAGAAGCATCACGGTGTACGGTTGTGCACTGCGGGGGTGTCCTCTTACCTGAACTACGGGATTCAAGGGGGGATTCATCTCCCCTTCATCATGCTTCTTTCCGCTCTTTTTCTGTGGTGCTTGGAGGGAAAAACTGGGATTTTTCGGCGATGGTTTATATACGAAAAATCTACGAGAGAGAGACCCCGTGAATGAATGGAGGGAGGGTGGCCTCGACTATTTCTTTTGTGCGCATTCCTTTCGGTTCCGTGGGTTACCCCGGGGACCTCCTTCATTGGAGACAGGATGGCTACCATCGGGGAATGCAACGTAGGAGTCGCATTTTCACGTCTTTTCACCATTTCAATTCCATTTTTCACAATTTAGACTGTTATTTTTCTCGGGATTTTGGAAATTGAGAAATTGGATTGAGTCTGTTGCACTCACTTCAAGGATTATTTTTGGCGTATGAGCAGTTGATGAGATTGACGGCTGTGAGGGGTGATGAAAGAGCGGGGATTTCGTCGCAAATTTGGAAAAGAGGCCTCATTTGGGATCAGTTGTTCTGGAGATGCAGCTGGAAAACTTGACGTTTGATGGAATCAATAAATTTTTTTGGAGCTGCTGGAGGGGTGCGGCATTTTTCTTCAATTCAGAATGACATTTCCTTCTCAATCGTATCAAGTTCGTAAATAAAATATTCGTCTACAATGGATAACTGTTTTGTTGGTTACTTTTTTGCAGATGTCAACATGTTATTGTTTAATATTAAGACTGCACAGTGAAAAACCCAAGGTTTTTATGCTCATGGAGTGAAGCATTTTGGTGTTTGAATCAACCAAATTTCGGAGTGAAATTAACACCGAAATCCCTCAAAATGTTTCGCACTCATCTCATCCATGACTCTGTAGAATATCTTGTTACTTATTTTATTCAATCTCATGATGCTATCAATCATCTGAATATTTACCTATATTTTTTTCTTCTTTTGCTTTTCTGCACTCTAAAATCAACATTTTGTAGGAAATTTTGGGGTAAAACGGACACTTTTGACTTTTTCTAAAATATTAATGAGGGCTTGAAATGTTGATAAAATTGAATAATTTTTTTTTTCAATATAAGGAACAATTCTTTCCCTTTGTGACGAGCATAACCTGAGCTCAATTGATAAATTTTTTCCTGAGTCATGAATAATTTTTAAAAAGTCTAAAGTGTCCATTTTACCCCACCCTCCCCGATATAATATGTAAATACTAGGCTGAAGGCCTTCGGGCGATGGCCAGTCACAAGTTTCTTGTGCCGAATTACGTTAAAAATAAAATAAATAATAACATCGACATCTTCGTTAAAACTATAAGGAGTGTTGATAATTTTATTGATACAGTGAAAAATTAAAAAATGTCCATTTTAGAATATTCAGTGTGAACTGCACTGAGTCAGTGGTATCGTTCACTACATGCATTGTTACAGTGTTAAAAAAAATTGACTGAATTTTCCGGAAAAAGATATTGACTTTGATTTATTCGAGAAAAAAGTCAATGGAATTTCACTGAAAATTCAAGTAATGTCGCAATTTTCTAGCGATAGAAAGACGAAAATTCCACAATTTACATGAATTTTCGAGAGAAAAAGAATATTTATTGCCAAATTCGCTTGAATTTCCCGGACATTCCTTTAAAATTCTAGAAATTCTAAGAATTTCTGAAAAAATGCTCTGAAAATTCTCATGAATTTGGAATTTAAGAAGATATTTCTCAGGATTTTCCTGATTTTTTATTAATTTTCCTGGAATAATTCAACTAAAATTTGCA
Source organism: Diachasma alloeum (assembly GCF_001412515.2). Taxonomy (NCBI): domain Eukaryota; kingdom Metazoa; phylum Arthropoda; class Insecta; order Hymenoptera; family Braconidae; genus Diachasma; species Diachasma alloeum. The sequence goes on along the minus strand of NW_021680379.1, from coordinate 1,684,463 downwards.
GTTGCCACGGATGTCTCGATGAAATGATGAATTTTCAATGACAAATTTCCTCGAAATTTCAGTGGACATGGTACTTATCAGCAATTTTCGTGACCTGCACTGGGAATTTCAGTGGAAAATTGTTAATAGTGTAATCGTTCTCAAAAATGTCCATTTTGTTCTATTCAGTGTCAACTGCACTGAGTCAGTGTTATCATTCACTGCATGCACACTGATAGAACGATTTAGTTCCTGTTAACCAGGCTTTTGTTTCCGAATGGAAACATTGTAATCGTTCAAATTCAAATTTCGTATTTTTTGTGTTATATCAATCTGTTATGATTCAAAAAGTCTAAATATGCCATTTTTAGACGCTGTCCGCCAGTATGTGTGTATGTATATATGTACGTGACAAATTTTTTTTTCAACTTGTTCGCTTATGAATTGATGGATTTGAATCATTGTTTTTTTCAAATGTAGATATTGCTGAGCCCTATCCACCGACATCACACTGTTAGAAAATTACTCTTGAAAATTCCAGTGAAAACGCTTGAAATTTTTAACAACGACAAAGTTACATGAATTTTCTGTGTAGTCCTTCATTGACGAATCAGTTAATTTCTTCAATATTCAAGTAATTTTCGATTTTCAGGTCCATACGGCACTGAAAAACCTTGAAAATTTTGAAAATTCTGGTAATAACTTTCCTGAATTCTCCATCTATTGAAAATTGAATTGTATGTGATGTTCAGTTTTCAAGATGAATAAGAAATTTAGTGAACGCTTCCATTTGAAATTGGATTCAACCTCGAAATATCGAAAATTCAGCTGACGCTGTGACTGAAATTTTAAGAAATTTCTAACAGTGTTAATTCGATTTTCATTCATACATTATATTTTTGAATTTAAAAAAAATGGATTGTCCCACAATAACTAAAAGAATGTGCCGAATTCATTGAATGACGGCTAAAAAAATTCTTTGGACGTCTCTTCGACCGAGTTCGAAGATGAGGGCGATAAGTTTAATCGAAATTTCAAAAAATTTCTAACAACGAATGATCAGATCGGGAAAGTGTGAATTTTGGCAATCCATTAAATTCTAGGTATGACGCAAACTATATGGATTTATGGGAAGACATATGCTAACACTTAAAAATTTTCTCGGGACAGGAGCATCTCATCCTGTTGAAAGACTTCTTTCTCTCAGTGTGACAAAATTATTTCTCAACACGGAGAAAAGTATTTGGCAAATTTCACCAACTAATTGTTGAAATTCACCAACTATTTGTTAAGAAATGAATTACTAACTACTTGTTGAAATTCAGCAACTGGTTGATAATTCATTTTTTAATAACAAAAAAATGAATAAACCAACAAAAAAAAGTTGTAAAAACATGAATTACCAACCAGTTGGTGAATTTCAACAACTAGTTGGTAATTCATATTCGCCATTATATTCACCAAATAGTTATTAAAATTTCTCAACTGGTTGATAATTCATTTAACAACTAGTTGGTGAATTTCAATAACTATTTGGTGAATTTCAACAACTACCAGAGGAATTTCAACAAACTAGTTGTTGAGATTCAACAACTAGTTCGTGAATCTCAGAAAACTAGTTGGTGAAATTTAACAACTAGCTGTTGGAATTCACCAACTAGTTGTTGAAATTCAACAGCTTATTGTTGAAATTCACCAAATAATTTTCTCCGAGAAGGAAATCATCTTTGTCAAAGTAATTTTTTCTCTCAGTGTAGTCCACATCGAGAACGGTGTGGACTTTTTGGGACTCCGACCTGGTGTCAAAATCAACACCGACTGTTTTGTACTGCGTACCTTCGGAAAGAATGCAACGAAAATGTGAATGGAGCTCGAAACTCCCCAGCTGCAGCTTCCCCCACACCTCCCCCGCCCAAATTCAAAGATTCCAAGAAATAGACACTGTTGTCCAATTTATGAGACAACTGGAATGTAAACCAGAGTGTGCAATTACTGCTCTCTACGTGGATACTCCAAACTAGAGCGTCTGCGAATATTCCGATATGACCCGAAGCATAGCCCCATGAGCACACTAGTTACGTTGGGCAACGTGTTGGCTTCCACCCTCTCGATTGGCCAGTTGAACTGAATAGAAGGCTAATGAACGTACGTCCGCGCCTCGTCTCTCTCTCGTCATCCCACAGCCACCGCAATACCCAAACGATCATCCAGCGGGCTCTTCTACATCTGATATGCCGGTACGTATGCTGTTGGGACTACTTTCGTAATGTGGATGATTCATTGGTACTGATCAGATAGGTATGTGAACTCGTGAAGAATGAAAAGTGACGAAAAATCCTTTTGTTGGAATTGACAGGGAAATATTGCCGAAATATTTGAAGACGAAAACATAATTCAAGCGAAGAATATTTTTTAGAAATCACTCATTTGATGGTTGCGACGACGCTTTCGACATTAGAAAATGCAAATTGTATTAACGGCTCATGATTGTTGAGAAGTCAATTCTGGTAATTATTAGGGAAAACAAAAGGGGAAGGGTTCTCAACTGTCTCTACATGGCAATCCTTACTATGTCCCACGGTAATGCAAGGTACGCATTACCATATTACATGGTGATACTATGTTCCATAGTAATGTTTACTATGTTCCATAGTTATTTTTACTATGATCCATAGTAATGCTTACTATGATCTATAGTAATTCTTACTATGATCCATGGTAATGGTGACTTTGTTACATAGGAATGCCTAACATGTCCACTATATTAATTATACTATAGTGTACTATACTACTATACTATACAAACTATTCTATAGTATACTATCGTATAGTTTGATAGGTATAGTATAATTACTATAGTAACACTTACTATATAGTAATAATTACTATGTTACATAGCAAGCGTTACTGTAGTAACACTATAGTAATTATACTATAGTGTACTATACTACTATACTATACAAACTATACTATAGTATACTATCGTATAGTTTGATAGGTGTAGTATCATTACTATAGTAACACTTACTACGTAGTAATTATTACTATGGTCATAATACCTATTACCATTGAGGAGCTTACTATGCCCCATAGCAACCATTACGATGTTCCATAGTAGCCATTACCATATCCACAGTAATACTTACAAAACTATAGTAACGCTTACTATGTGCGGATTCCGACATGTAATCTTTACTATTTAATTTTTTTCGTGTAGAAAACAGAATTTTCTTACGATTGTCCTCATGGTTTTCATAGATAATGTTTATAATTTTCCCCAGCTACACACAAAAAAGCCTAAATTACCTAAACCTAAATTACGTTTTGATAACCGCAATTTACGCAGAAAAAGTTTGTTTTTCTGTGTTTTGTAGGGATATACGTCAAGACATTGATTTGTGATATTATATCGATTATTCTGTCAGCGCACTAGCACCAATTTTGGTCTCGCACACACTCCACAATAAGTTTGGAAACTGACCCCCTCTCCGATAAACCGACGTTTCCCTGCATTTTTTTCGTTAATGATGAAAGTTGCCTTCAAATATCACGCTCAACATAGTTCGCGTTCCATTTCCACCCGATCCTAAATATTAGCGGGAAAGTGAAGTTGGGGATGGGGCTGAGGTCCAGGCGAAACACGATAACGATAACAATGGCGGCAAACGGACATCCGGCCAAGTCTCGCTCGGACGTTCCTGTGGGCTCTCTATATCGTTTCATGGAGTGCTTTACTCTTGTCCGAGGTACAGATACCTGGAACCGACAGTGTATGTCCTGCATCGCACGGATAGGCATTGGATATCTACGTATGAAAACTCGGGACTTTGCCATCGCCAGTTTCCGCAGTTGTGTAAACATGAGATGAAAAGGTTTTTGATTTATGTTGGGTTAAATTTTCATTGGTATCTGCTGATATTCCGTCCATTTCAGGGAATTGTCAGTGAGATACTGCTTTGGATAGCCCAATTGACACTCATATTCTCTTATTTCATCGGTTGTTTTGATTGAAAAGGATATTCGTTGTTATAATCAGAAAAAAATCCTTATTTTGAGATTTCAAAGATCTTAAATTGAGACTTTCGTTAGTATCAACTTGAGATTGTTGAAAGCACCAAAAAGACACTTCGAGAACTCAATTTTGAAATTTTATCATCTTTTACCGGAATCATCTTTTACCCGAATTTTCATAAAAATTTCTAAAATCAGCATTCCTTCATATCATTACGTAGTTGTCCAGACGAAACTACATGAAAAACGAGTTGAAAAAATGAGTTTTTGTATTAGAAATTATCAAAATACTCCAAGGAATTAAACTAGAAAGCCCCTTATTTAATTAATTACTCCGTTTTTCTAAAAAGTGCATACAAAATGATTCGGTGAAGGTGACAAGATTCAACCGTAATTCCCTAGCAAGCAAAAACGAAAATGGGTTGGTAGGATTGAAATTTCCTTCATACCTATGATTCTGCGCGCGAAAGATTCAAATTGAGGATAATCACTTCGAGAGTAATCGAAAGATTAAATTATGTAGGAATGGGTAAAAAAAACTGAAAATTAGAAAATTGAAAAACTCCGACGAAAAAGTTGTCAATTGATTTATTTAAAAGCTGAAAAACAAAAAAACAGAAAAACTGAGAAAATGAAAAATTGAAAATTAAAAATCCCTGACGAAAAAGTTATCCTTGAGTAGTCCAAAAAAAGGGGGACACATAGAGACACGAAAATGTTGGTGTCCCCCCGACTTTTTTCTGCGGTTTTTTCTGTTACAAAAGCAATTTCAATTTTTCTCAAATTCGTCTAATTGAAATTTTGAGTTTTTATTTTCCGCTTTTTAGACTACTCAAAGATAACTTTTTCATCGGAGGTTTTAAATTTTTTTCTTAAAAAATTGGAATTTTTCACCACTGCAACATAACGTCTTAATCGTCTGCATTTTTCATCCGTCCTTTTCCCAAAATTAACGCATTGCAATAATGCTTTTCTTTTATCATTCGTGCATGAACGAAACTTCGGAATTATCATTTCTTGTTTCAAAGGATATAAAAAAATATGTAATAATCGCAATTGGAATCGAGATTTCCTGGGCTTCATTGGAGTTGCCAGCATCTATGTGGAGGGTATAAATGCACAGTAGGGAATGGCACGACACAGAATGGGTGTCCTGGGCATTGGTTGGTTGGTTCGGGTAACCATCTCGTGAAATTCAATTACCGAGTCCGCGAGGGGTGGCCGCCCCTTCGGTTCTCCCTCCTCACCCCCCCCCTCTTCCCCTTTCATCCCGCAAATTCTAGCCCCAGCTCCCGAGGTATTTTGAGTGACAGCTCCGTGAGCGAAAGTGGGTGGCGGCCACCACCACCGCACATTCTCAAATCCTCAACCACCACCGAAACATTTTCACCCCCTCCTGCCCCACGACTTTCCATTCCTCTACCCCCCGCCTATCACTCTCTCTTCACGCTTATCTAATGCCAAATCTTGTCCTCACCCTGAGCTAAAAACGAGGGGTTCTCTCTGGCACGCGTCTTCATCGTGGGGTAGATAGTAAAATTGAAATTGTATATCTGAGAGAAACTTTTTCGTGACTACATATTCCCATTCACACGGAATTTCTAGGTTGTTTGATGGTTGTTGGTGGAAGGTGCAACCAGAAAAATGATTTATTGGAATCAAATAAATGAGTTTATTTAAGGATAATTGGGCGAGGAGGACATGTAGGAGGCGAGGCGGAGGGGTTTCTATTGTTTTCCTGCAGAAAACCAATCGCTGAACAAAAAAATTTTTCCCATTCGGATTCAAAATTCAGGCAATATTAGGGAGTATCCGGGAGTCCGGTTAAAAATTATTTTTGCAGCTAATAAAATTTATTTGTATCTGTTCCACGCATTGAATGGTTTTCAGATTGTTTTTTTTTTAATAAATGAAAAAATATTAATCCATGTGAAAAAGTGGCAACATCGTCGGTAGTTTTTTTTCACCAGGAGTTGGTACCACTGGCTCGAGGGAGCACCAATCACAACGCTTCATCGCTCTCTCTCAAGAGACGTTTAAATTGACCGCGCTACCCCCACCCGATCGGTACTTGGCACGTTGCTGCTCGTTTGGGCTGCGTGCGCAAAAATGACATTTTTCAGTACTTTTTTTCGCTATTATTGATAAACAATGCTCCTAGGCGACAATTTTTTTCACTCAAAAAATTATTGATCACATGTTCTAAATGTGTCTAAAGTTTCATGAGTTTGGCTGCATTTTACCTTTGGTTTTGCAGTTTTTTTGGTGATTTCCATACGATCACGGGTTAAATGACCACTTTTTCAAAAATTCATAATAAATTAACCATCTTTCCCAGCAGTCTGAAACTTTGCACACGCCTTTTCCATCATTTAAAGAATACGTAAAAAAAAGAAAGAAATGGCTGCTTTTTTTCCAATCCTCTCAGCTCGCTCGATTATCCTTAAATAGTACAAAATCAAGTGTTTGGGCAAATTAAAATTCTTTCCTCATTTGAGATTCTATTTATAGTAAATATATGTTTTTTTTTACTCTCGATGAATCTTCATCTAATCCAGATAAATTGTTCACTAGCGAACGGGCGCTGCACGGCTTTCAAACATCTAGTATTTCTGAACTATCAGAAAATCCTAAAGTGAACACATCACAGACCTAACTCAATGCTTGCAATAGTCAAATAATTGAAAAACAGTTGAACGATTGTTATTAACAATTGCAAGCCTTGCCTTGTCCGCCATGGTGGAATCTCTGTTTACAAAAAAGTCGGAAAACCTGTAATGAATAAACTGAATCATAAATAAGTGGATTTGGCATCCCTGAGTATTTTCCTGTTTTCCTCCCTATTTCTCCATCATAAATATTTAAAAATAAAGAAATCAGGGAGTTGCCGAGTGAAGAGCGAAAAGTTGAATTTTCGTGGTGAAAGGAAAATAAAAGTTACGCGAGCCGCGAGAAGGGCGTAGTGGCGTACCACCCCCTCGGGGCCGTTCTGGCATTCTCTTGGATTTAATGAACCGCACTGATTTTTCACAGGGCATCTCACTGGGGAGGGTACCCGAGAACTGTTTGTATATCCATCTTCCGGGAGCTTGGCTTTTATTTTCTTTTTTTTTCACCCTTTATTCCAGCTTTTAATCTTGAAATTATGTGAAAATTTTTTTCTCGGTACGAATTACGAGAGTAATTGCATGGACGCTATTGCCACACAAATCATGAGGACAAATGGGCTTTCCCAATTATTGCGATGAATTATTCTCAAAATTTTATGGAACTGAAAATTAACAACAATCCGTATTCAAAGTAAATTGAATGATAAAACTGATGAGGTAAAACAGGATGTTTTGTTCCTTACAATTGCCAATCAAAAATTCCGTTCTTTACGAGATAATCTTCACCGCACGGAGAGAAATGTTCAGTAAAAATTACGGAACTCACAATTCACTCACCAATTACGGAATCGACTGAGAAAATTTATGTGACGGTAATGTAATTTTTCACAGGAGATTCAGATAAAACTTACGGAACGCTCCGGAAGAATTCTGTGACAGTTCCGTAAAATTTCCTCCAACCACATTTCGCTCCGGAATTACGGAAAAGATACGTAATTTTTATTGAATATTTCTCTCCGTGTGAGAAAAATAAGCTTTTTGAGAAGTACATCTTCATCTTGTATGAAAGAAACGTGACTTGAACATTTTCAACGGCAAAATATCTTACACCGAGAAAAAAATTTTCGTCAAAAGATTTTGTACTTGTTTTAAAGACTTGGACAATTTTTTTATGAAAAGGAAGTGTTTTTTCAAACTTAGGCTAGTTCAGTTGAATTTTTCAACAGTTTTTTAGCCTCCAGTGCAAAATTTTTCAATGCAAAAGCCACTTGATTTCATTTGAAAACTTGCTTTTTATTAAGAAGCATAATTGCCTTCATCTTTCGGACAAGTACATTTTTCGATGAAAATATTCACGCAGGAAAAATCCTCATTTTGAGATTTTAAACATTTTAAATTGAGACTTTCGAAAGAATAACATTTCATTTCATTCCATTTCATTTCTTCTGAGAGTCCCAAGTTGAAACTTTTGAAAGTCACAATTTGAGACATGAAAATCTTAATTTTTACATTCTGAAAATCTTAATTGCAGACTTGCAGGCGGTTTAAATTGAAATTTTCAAGTTTCAAATTGAGATTTTCGAGTACTTTGGCTATTTTTTCTCCGGTGGAATGCATTTCTACTTTTGTAATCGAACGTCAGAGCTTCTATTTGAGCTCCATTTTACCCTAAGTTTCCGGATATTTTACAACGATTTTTTTTTAATCTGAAAAAAAAAATAGAAAGCCAACTTGTGGAGGAAGATTGGTGAAATAAGTTGAAAATTTCAATTTTTGAAAATTAGGATCATTTTCTATAAACAATTTATAAATAATCAATTTTCCACTATAAAAATTTTTTTTTTCTTGATTCTTAATACCTTTATTCATATTCTGAATTTTACCAGGAATCAATTTCATGCTTTAAAAAAATAAGTTTTCTGAAAATTTAAACAATTTCAATTAGTTTTTCTCAACCAACCAATGTTTAAAAACTAATTCTGCACAAAATGTAATTGGAATAACGCTGAATATTCTATATTTTTCGTCAAATTTTTCTCACGCAATTTAACTGACAAATTTGATTATTGAAATTGTTTGAATCTATAGTGTAGCCGATACTAAACAGTAAAAAATACTTGGATATCCTTAGATTGAGACTTTTGAATGTCTTAAAGATGTTTAGCCATTTTCAGCACATCTTATTTTTTCATGTTCACGGAAAATTCTATAATTTTTTTGGCTGATTCTTTGATGTTAAGAAAAAATCAATCGCAACAGTTTCGTCAGAAATAAATGAACAAATTTTTCTTTATGCACGGGCTCTTATCGAATTTATGTTGAAATTTATAATTCATCTACTAGAAGGCTCAAAAAATAGAAATAAAAATAGAAGGTAATGTGCAAAACTATACGGATTTGAATCACCAGAGAAAAATTTCCCATGCACTGAGAGAAAAATATGATTCGTCTGACTATATTCCATCACCATCGAACTATAGTTAAAAAGTCCTCAACAATTTTGCATGGATTACGGTAACTATGGCCGGAGAAGTGATTACTACAATGGAATATAGTCATTGCAACTATTTTATAGTTCTACTCACGATAGATTTGTCGTGGTTACTTTTGAACTTTGGTTAGTTTAACTGCATTTTGATTTGCAAAAATTACGCTTGTGAAGGTACTATAATGTTATGTGTCGCATACAACAAAAAATCGTATCGTCCACCAAAACTGCCTCAACTATTTTCTTATTGTAAATCGAACTTCAGATTTTCCTCTCAGTGTGTAAGCGCATGTTGGCACATGCGTTTGGTGCATTTTTTCCACTCCATTTCTAAATAATGAACGTGGATTGATGAATTAAAATTTTTATCAAGATAAAGGGAATAACTTCATTTCTCAGTTGAAAAAAAATCCATTTTTTTAATACTTGTGATTTTGGATAAACATCCTTAAATTGAGACATTCGAAATTTTTAACTTAAGACGTTGGAAAGTCTCAAATATCGATAAGTATCCATTTGACATCGTAAGTCTCAAATTGAAATTTGTTGTTACTGTCTTTTCGTTTTTCAGTGTGAGATTTCTTGCCCTTGAAAATTTTCGATTCATGAGGTTTTTGATACAAGTAACTTCTCAAAAACTCTTCTCCCAGTGTTCCTTTTTCTGCAGATTTGTATCAATGTATAGAATCACCTCAAGAGCCCTCAAGAAACCCAAAACATCCGTTTGTGCATAAAAAAGACTCTAAAATAACCGAACAACCAGCACAATACCTTCAGTGGAACCTAAACCCCTAAATTAATTAATTCCCTCTGTTTATGATACTCAGAAACAACTCAGCATCCACCTGGACCCCACTCGAAGTCCCACAATAAACCCCAAAGAAGTGTGCATAAATTTTCTTCCCGAAAAAAAATCAACTGAAGTGAAAAAAAAGGAAAGATTGGGAGAATGAATGAAAAGTGAAAGGCCTCATACCCGTCTCATGGTCATGGAGCGATGGTACTTGAGCACATATAGATGACTGGAGTGGGCCTCTTGGTAACGGGGCGAGCACTTATGCGCCTTGCTCGCCAATCCAAATGAATTGGATAATTTGATCAGCTCGTTGCTGGCCCTTTGTTGCCTCCTGGGAACTTTGAATGGACCGGTAGACCATCATCTCATGACCTCCCGCCCCTCTGAGATCCCCCTATCCAGCCGCCCTTCCCCCATCCCTCAACACCCATCATAATGCATATGGAATTGATATCAAAACCGAGATCATAATCTCGGTCGACCGATAGGGATTACGACCATTTCCTGTTATATTCGCAACTCGAATTGTTCCAGGGGAGAATGACCGAGGCACGAAAAAATTTAATAAAAAAACCTGGCGAATTTGTTAGTAAATTCTATTAAATTAATGTTGAAATGGTCAGTAGAAAATATTCAATAGAAACAATCAGCCCATTGCACAGGTTTAAATCAAGTATAGTTATTTTGCTAAAAATTAGCAATTTGTTTCCGAATGGATTAATCGAATTGAAACAAAAAAGTGCATATTCGGTTTTCTGTCATTAATTTCCGATTAGCAGAGAACCCTTAAGTTTAACGCCAGGCAAATTCAATAGTTTTTTATAAAAAAAATTTGAGATAAAATTTTTTAGTGAACTGAATTTATTTGAAATTAGAAAGATTGAGTGGAACCAAAATGAATGTAAAATTTGATATCACAAGAATTCATGCTCCTGATACATCAATGTTGATGTCTCCTCGGTCGTAAGTAAATTATTTAAATTTTATTTTTCTCCTGAATAGTTTTCCTTAAACTGGACTTAAGACCAGTATAACTTTCTTGCTAATGAATTAGCAATTTGCTTCTGAATGGTAAATTGGAGAAGAAGATATACTAGCCATGAGACCTTAATATGGTCCCTAAATGTCCCAAATGTCTAACATGAGCTCCATATGCCCTGATTAAACATCTAACAGACGCCGACTAAATTAAAATTAAATTGGTTTAAATTTCCACTGAACATTGATTAAACCTTGACGAAACCTTGGTTAAATCCTGATTAACCTCGGACTAAATTCCGACCAAACCGCGACTGAAACCTGACTAAACTTCGACTAAACCCCGACTAAAACATGATCAAACCTCGATCAAATCCGTTTTAAGGCTATAATTTCAATGCAAATGATGCGATGCGATAACATTCAAACGAATCTTTGAAGCCATAATTGAAAAGATTTCGACGATTACTTCTTGAGTGATCGTGGAATAACTAAATTTGAAAAAAAACTCACATACATTCATACATACGGACATGATCTAAAAACAGCATATTTAAACTCCTAAAACCAAAATTAATCATTATCAGACAAAAAAATGGCAATTTCAGATTTGACCTTTTTGTTTGGAGGCAAAAGTCAATAGAAATCGATGTTTTTATCCAACTTATTCTCTTCAAATATTTACTATAGCATTTTTTCGGCTCAAATTTTCCAAGTTTTCTTCATTCTATTTTTCTGCTCTTCTCATCAAGAAAATTGAACAAAAAAACTTGAAAAATTTGAGCCTAGGAAATTCTATAGAAAATATCTTAATGGAATAAGTCATATAGAAACATCGAATTCTTTTGACGTTTACCATAGAATTTTTTCTGTTGAATATTTCAATAGAATCGGCCAAAAACTAACAGAAAGTTCAATAGAAATCCAATAGAATTGTCTAGCGAATTTACTAGGTTTTGTTATTAAATTTTTTCATCCGTACCGTTATCTAAATTATTAGTCCACGGCAAAAACTAATGTTTGAATTTCAGACGTCTGAGTCGATCAAAGATGTCTTATTTTCAGACAAATAGGTTTCCAAAAAACAAAGTGCGCTTTGAAAACAGATTTTGAAAACAAACTTTTGCAACTCAACTTGAAATTTTTCTTCAACTGGAGTTCTTAAAAAGAACTTGGAAATATCAACTTTAGACTTTTAAAAATCTCAATTGAGATTTTTAAAAGTTTCTATTTGAAACCTTTCACAATCTCAATCTGAGATTTTTGAAAGTCTCAATGTGAAATCACAATGTCTCAACATGAAGATTGTTTTTTCTGGGTGAACAAACACTTCGAGAAACTTTTAAAAACAATTTTTAGAAGGAAAAATTGATGGCAATACAAATCTCTCTTCACACTTTCTATAGTGTTGTCCTGGAAAAATAGTTACCCCTTGGCGAAATTTCCAATTCGTCCACAGTTTTCTCACGATATTTAAGTCTCCACAAGCTCTCATTCTTTTTCTTCACCCTTTTCTGTTGAACATTTTTTACTTTCTGTGGTTCTGGTCTCAGGAGGTGGGTTTTCTTATCGCCCCGGGAGGGTTTAAGATTGTGGCTGAGGTTCTAAACACCCTTCCCCTTTCTGTCGTTGACGGATTCATTAAAAAATGGAGGGGTGGGCGGAAGAAAATGACACTGTGATTACGACTATATGAACTTGAAAAATGTCTTGAAGGAAGAAATGTAGAAAAATTTCTTGGAAAAAATTGATGAGAACCTAACAAAGAAAAATACATTTTTATTTTTTTTCTACATTAAAAAAATCGCTCTATGCACCACTGGAACAATGGTATCAATAATCATTTCATAATACAATGCGGATATGATTTTACAGAAATTTATTTTCTATGTTTCAATAAACAAACAACAACATTGGAAATTATTCAATTTCAAACTTTGAAATCCTGAATTAATATGAAATAATAATGATGAATATTAGATAATACGGAATTTACAAAAAAGTTTAATTAAGCCGAGAAAAAAAAACGCACGAAAAAATTTAATAGAAAAACCTATGGAATTTGTTAGAAAATTCTATTGAATTTCTATTAAACTTTCTATTAGGTTTTGGCTGATTTTATTGACATGTTCAATAGAAAAAATTCAATAGAAAAAGTTAACAAAATTCGATTTTTCTATATAACTTATTCTTTTCATATATGTTCTATAGAATTTGAGAATTTTTTCTTTTCTTCTCATCAAGAAAATCAAACGAAAAAACTTAGAACATTTGAGCCGAGGAAATTCTATAGAAAATATCTCAATAGAATAAGTTATATAGAAAAATCGAATTTTGTTAACTTTTTCTATTGAATTTTTTCTATTGAACATTTCAATAGAATCGGCCAAAAACTAATAGAACAGTTCAATAGAAATTCAATAGAATTTTCTAACGAACTTGAGAGGTTTTTCTATTAAATTTTTTCGTCCGTAAAGTTCTCAGATTCCAGAAAAAAATATCTAAATTACAGCATTTACCCAGAAAAATCGAAATCTATTTGACTTTTTCCTATCAAATATCTGATCAAATCTGCGCAGAAAAAAACAAATGGAATTTTAACAAGAATTCCCTAGAATTTTAATGGAATCCCAATAGGATTTCTAGAGAATTCCAATTGAATTTACTAGCGAATTCGCTAAGTTTTTCTATTGAATTTTATCATACGTGCATGGTAAAATTCTAAGGTAATTCCTCACCGATTTTTCCTCCATTCTATGAAAATCAAAATTCTTAATAATACACGGAGACAAATATTCAGTAAAAATTACGGAACAATTCAAGTAATCCGTAATGGGGAATCGTTTTCCGGAAATTTTTACAGAAATGGAAGAGAAGAAATCTGGCACGTTCAGTGAATTTTCAGGTTCATCACTGAACAAAGTACGAAATTGTTACGTAATTTTTCCCGAAGAAGTAAAATCTTACAGTAACTTCCCGACTTATTATGCCTCCAAAATCAAAAATTCTTGAACGTTCAACAATTTTTATGAAGCTGGTGCGAGCGGCTGGTCACTCCTCAATCGAGTGACTCAATGATTTTCAGAATCAGATGATTTCCGATGATTTCCTGTTGATTTCTCTGATTTCGCGACTGATTTTTGTGATTTCTCAATCAGCTTTAGAAATCATGCTTTCTTTCGATTTCTTGCGATTTCCATGATTTCTAGTAAATTCCAATAATTTCTTGATTTCAAGAAATCACTGGAGAAATCATGCTTTCGGGACCAGAGTCAAACATCTGTCGATAAAGGCATTTTTCTAAATGACGTTATAATACGTAAGGATGTGAAAAACTTCATAGCATCACATTTCGGGATTGGGTTATTTCGAACGCACCAATACCATAACAAAAATTGTAGAGTTAAAACTGCAAAATCAATTTCGATTTTACACTTATCGATCACCCGATTTCTTTATGATTTCTATTGATTTCCAGAAATCTTTAGAAATCACTACCGAAAATGGAAATCACTTGATTTCCAGTGATTTCCATTGATTTCTGGTGATTTCTTCCTTGATTTCCAGTCGAGTGGTCCAGTGATTTCCTAAGTGACCAGCCCCTCGAGCTGGTGAGTTATTTCTACGTTCTGTTCCGTAAAATTTGTCAATCGTTGGGGAAAAATTACGGAACAACTTGTTGTTCCCACAGCGGTGAGGCATCAGACGGGTGGTTAATTTTTAAGGAACGAATCATAGAATTTACGTGGCGATTCGTACAATTTCAGTTCCGACTCACACTTTTTATTGGTAATTTTCTGGTAATTTTTCTCTCCGTGTTGAATCCCTCAATTGACAATAATAGCAATAAAGATGGAAATAACACAAAATTCATGAAAAAAATCAATTAATTATTCCAAAAAATTCATATCACAAACGATTGAAAAAAAACGTTTTGGAAGCCGAGGTATAATCACGTATGTACATCACATATCTCGAGTCTTGCGGCCATGCTGTCTTCCGTGGGACGTCTGGCAAGTGGGTGGCACAAGGGGGGGAGGGGGAAGACCGAGAGAATAGAGGTGGGAAAGAGAGACAGGGACAGGAGGAAGGAGGTGGACGAAAGCGGCGAGGAAAGAACGAAAGAGGGGAATGATTAATTACGAGGGAGTGACGAGTGGAAGAGGCGAGGAGCTCTGAATGGTCCTGGGGACTCGGGCTATGCTGACAGCGAGGGGCAGAGGACGGGGAAGAGTATGATGGTCGTGAGGGAGGGCTCAAGGGGGGGAGGAGTGGAATGAGTCGAGACGCGAGAGAGCATTGAGAATGTGGAACTCACCTTGAGGAACCGGCCTGATGAACCAAGCCGATGAGAGTTTAACCGCTCGAAGAATGATGCTCCTCCTGACATTCTGCTGCCGCTCTTTTTTTAGTTTTTTTTTTCATGTCATTTATACCATCCTCCTATCGTGCGCACTTTTTTGTCCACCATTCTTCCACTCTAGTCGCGTTTTTTTTTCTCCTGCAGTGCAACTCTCGGGGACTAAAATTTTTTAATAACCCTGATGGAGTGTCTTACAGTTTATTTTTGACGACGTTTTAGTCGGGGGTTTTTCTATGTTGATGGGAAATTAGGTTGTTTCATTTTTTTGATTTTCTTTTTATTACTCACAGCGACAACCGAGAAAAATAAATGTGTTTTTCGGTTATGGGTCAAAATAACACATGTAAATTTCAACTCACAGATTACATGTATTTTCAACACTTGATAATTTAACATATACAAATTTGACACGTGTGTATGTGTGTGTGTTTGAGACATTTGAAGGTCTCAATTGAAACTCTTGATTTAAAACGTTAAAATTTTAATTTGAAACTTGAAAATGTCAATTTAAGCCTCACTTTACCCTTTACCCTCACCTTTTGCTTTTAACCTTTGAGGTTATATGTGCACAGGTGTTTAACAGTCAGGTATATTTATTTATTTCTTTCCGCAACGGCGGGCGCAAAGTGCACATTTCCCTCCTGCAAAGCGGGAAATCTGACTTTGCGCCGACGCCGTGACGAAAAATAATGTCTTGACTGCGGGAGGTAAAATAAAGAACTCTCACCCAGGTGCTTACAATTCTGCACGTAGGCACGACTCTTTTATTTTCCCTCCCTAGGTAGGGAATATACTATTGTTTGTATGTATTTTTTCAGAATCTGATGAAGCTAAAATACCTATCGAAACGTCGCAAAATGGCAATTAGATATGTGTTGTTTTCATTTTGTCCAACATCTATTGATATTTTTTGGATATTTAACAACAATGGAGATGAATCGAAACATAAAGTCAATTTAAACCCACTGAAAAGCGTAAGTTGAGACTTTTAAACGTCTAAAGTTGAGATTTAACTCTCGATCATTTCCTCAATGAGCGCGACGCCGCCCATTTTCTTTTTTTTATATTTTAGCGTGTTTCTCGATGCTTAAAAATTCTGAAAAAATTAGAGTCCCTAGTTCAATCCTTTTATTAAATTTGTTTTTGGGCAATTTGTTTTGTGAAAAAAAAGAAAAATAACTTTGAACGGACAAAAAAGCGGCGCCCGGTGCGAGTGAGTCCCTGTCGAGTCCTCGAGCGACAGTGTTGCTACATTAACTACCATACTATGAAATGCGTGCATAAGGGTAACCACCGAGGTGGCAACAGCGCGCTCGGTTTAACCCAGCGGCGCTGCGCTAACCGTGCGACGAATGACGGCAGAAGGAAGCTTAAAAGTTTCAAGTCAAGACTTTTAGAAGACTGAAATTGAGATTTTTCAAGAAGCCAATTAGTACTTTCAGAAGGCTCAACTTGAGACTTGCGAAAGTATAAAAATAATTTTTTTTTTCTAGGTGTTTAATATTTCGGGTCAAATTTCCCCGTCAATGATACTAGTCATAATCAGCCTCTCAAGTCTCCCCAGAAGAACCACTTTCCTTCAATCCTGATAATTATTCTCTGTTTCGTATCAATCGATGATGACTTCCTTCCTCCGTAATATTTCCCAAAATATCCGCGAATATTGATTTCAGATTGTTCCCGTGTCACTACCTTCTTCTCTTTGATTCCCTCGAAAGAATGAATAAGAAAAAGTGGATGAAAGAAACTCACGTACAGCATATCGAGAATATCACGCTTATGAAATTCTCAGATTGGGAACTGAGAAAAGAAGCACGTAGGTAATGCAGAGTAGGAGAGTTGTATTTCCGAGCACAGCGGGACGTAATATTGCGCCGGTCGACCGGTAATGTGTTTCTGATTGCCGGCACGACTATATTTCCCGCGTGCTGGTTCTCAACTCTCGGATATCATCAGCTTATGGAAATTCTCAATCTTCATCGGTGGGATTTCCTCTACCTTTTTTTCCCGACAGATGTGATAATAAATCCCTCAAAATTTGCTGCATAAATTTAATCCTTTCTTATAATTTACACTGCAAACCAATGTGTATGACCCTTCATCCCCCATCATCTGAAGTCATTAATAAAATCATTATTGACGGTGAAGAAAATGGTCGATTAAGTGATTGAAATCCAAAAATAGGGAAAAAACTCGCGATATCGTAGAAAAATTGGTATTGGGGTACTGACGCATTGAAAACTCGAACGTCGCTATGGTCAAACGATCCCCTTAACCTCACCTGTCAAACAAATTTTCCCGCACCTTATCATCCTTTTCTTCATCAAAATATTGTTCCAAGGATTAAATTTATTATTTAATGATTGATCTATCACAGGGAAAAATTGAAAAAGAGAAAGGAGCAAAATTACAGTGCAGAGGAGTTGGAGCAGGCACTGGCAGCTCTGAAAACTGGGCAAAGCTAAGGAGCAGTGAGCAGACTCTACCAAATACCAAAGGCGACACTTTATGAGAAAAATATAACAATTGTATATATAACTAATTGAATAAAGGCTTTAATTAACTCGACACGTTAGAAGAATCATTTAACGTGGTATACGAGCACAAGAAACTGCACCGTTCGGGTTTAGGGCCTTTGGTCGTTTGGGTACTGATTCAGGAGCCATTTGACCGTTCGGGTACTGACGCTTCGATCGACTCATCTATTTTTTTTTACTATTATTCACAGGTGCATGAATTTTATATCAAATTGATTTTTTTCTACGCGAATATCGAGGTTTACAAAGAATTAATTTTTTTTTGCGATTCTACATCTGAATAATGAGAACAACGCATTTTATTACTAGAGAATTCTAACAGGTTCGGGTACTGGGGCCTCCACGGTATTCTAGGTGGATGCGTATAGATATCACCTCCCCACACGTTTGTCGCAATTGATCTGGTGAATTGTTTTCAAATGGAGGTGTCTGAAAATAAGACATCTCTGATCGATTCAGTCACTTCATGATATCTGAAAAATGTCTGCAAAGTGGACTCTAAAGTGTTCGAAAAATTTCTACCAAAACGTCTAAAATTCAAACATTAGTTTTTGCAGTTTATTTAGACTAAAATAACTTTCATTCGAGGGAATGAGAGCCACTTTGTCCAAACAGATCGGTCATCAAAGATTACCGCGGATCACGCGGTGTGAGAATGATCGATCCGGTGCTTAACGATCTCCCCCTCCCCCATCACACCTGGATCATCGCATCTCAAATCCCTCGGCCCGAAAATTCTCCAACTCCATCATCCACCTCGAGAATCGCAGAAATATCATGACACAGACAGACATCATCACGTATCACCCGGGAGATTGATCGATACAGCGAAATCGAGTTATACCGAAAAGATTAGAATCACCAAAGAGTCGATGAAGCTGAAAAAAGATGTACCGAGTGAGGTGCTGCCCCCATACAAATCCCCCCTGATAGGTTCAGCTAATCCCTTCTGGTTGCGATAACTGTCTGCGATAGTATGACTTCCCTCGGCCCCCGATTTGGTTTTTGCTGAGAGAATTACTGTAATCTACCAGGATCTAACGTCGACAGTATAGTTGCTGACGATCAGCGGGATGTGACGAGTGACACGTGCTTGGCCAATGATCGGCTAAAAACGTTCTTTCAATTTTGGTTTGACATCGCTATCAGTTTTCATCAGTTGGTTCGATTGAAATTGAATGTTCAGGAATAAGGAGAAATTATTTTTTTATCACGTTGCGTGTAAGGTGACATGTTACATATGCTTCGCATGCGAAAAATCCCACTTTATACTTATTGTGATGAAATGTATATTTGGACTGGATATTTATGTTATTAGGGCTGATGAAAATAAGAATGACATATTGTATGTCACATGGCGATAAAAATATTATCTGACACATATGATTATCATTCTCGCCTTCGGCTCAGAAAAATCAATTTAATAAAAAGTCAGTAAATATAATATAAAGTCACATTCGTCAGATAATATTTTTATCGCCTGAAGACATAATGTTACTATTTCATCACACTGTCCATAAAACAACATTTTACGTATACTTCATGCCCGTCAAACGCCATTCACAGAAGGTGAAGGTATCAGATCAAAGCGAAACGGAGTCACATGAATCGGAAATTCTTTTTTTACGGCCTTATGCAATGATAGAATGATTCATTTATTCCAAACGTGATTGGTTAACTATTAACGAATGGTAGAGTTGAATATGACCAAATGAATATTCGTTAATATTCAACGAATGGTTCACTTGAATGGCGAAAGTCAAGTCAAACAAGGCTCCTCAAATGTACATTGGTTAACTATTAACGAATGAACATTTGGTGGAACCGAATAAACCCTAACCTCCAACCAAAATCCATTCGTTAACAATAACTAATCCGTTCTATCAGTGTGACGAAAATATAATTTAGTTCAGGCAATAAAGGTTTTTGGACACTTTTCAATGTGACAATGTATGGAAAATTGTCAATCGATGGGGCAAAATGGCCTAAATAGACATATCAAAATATTTACATAATGTTTAAACGTTACATTATTCAAATTAATGAAAAAACCATCGATTTTTCAACGGTTATCACCAAAAACACTGATAATGTTAATCCAACTAAATCAATTGAAAAACAAAAAATACCAGCGTGTAGAGGAGAAAAACATCTATAATGTTGAAGTGGGAACTAATTTTCTACAAAGCATAGTTTTTACATAAAAAAATTCCACACTTTTTTACCACGAATGATGCCAAGCAATCAGCTGATCGCCTGTGGCCCAGCCCCTTTTTGCGCGCGCAGCTCCATCGAAGACGTGCGCTGCGCAGTAGGTTTGAAGCGACGCGACCTGATATACTTTCACACATTTTTAATTATTAATTCGCATTCGTTGAGAAACTAGTATTTGACTTTCTGGAAGATTAACGACATTCATAGAATAACCATAAATTGAATGCTAAAAAAATCGACGTCACATCCCGAGTAGAAATTTCACTCAGTTAGCTTGGATCTAGATCAGTTTTAGGTCCAATACTGAACACAATTTATTGATTAGACTTCCGGATCAGGATCTGATAAGATTCTGAATGGAATATCTGGATTCAATGCGGCGAAGTGAATTGTGATCCTATTCTGATCAGTCAAATCTCGACTAGATCCGTATCGGATCCGGTACTGTTCAGAAAGATCGGATCCTAGAATTTTAACCAGGCATGGATCCAAACAAGCGTTACATTTCTGATCCAAAACTGATCAAAGTCCGTTTTTACTGGTCAGTCTCTTATTCTATCCTGATTTTAATTTCCACTCGGGCAGCCTGTAAACTCACACTTTACACAAGCTTAACGTGTAATAGTATATTATGTCATTAGGCGATAAAAGTATTATCTGGCGAATGTGACTTTATAATCCGAGCCGAAGGCGAGGATTATAATCACATTAGCCAGATAATGCTTTTATCCCCGTGTGATATACCCTATTTTATGTCGTTGGGCCAGAAAACCGTGATGTAACCGAGCGAAGCGAGGTTAGAATCGCGGTTTATCGGGCCTAATGACATAAAATGTTTTTATAACGTTCGGCCCGATAAATCGCGAATAAGAATCGCGGTTTTTAGGCCCAGCGACAAAAAATATTTTATGTCATTCGGCCCGAAAAAACCACGATTCTAACCTCACTTCGTTCGGCCTACCGACATGAAATGACGTTCGCTTCTCGACCTGAAAGTATTATATAACATTTAGATATTCTAGATAAGGCGAAGATTCGGATTCTCTGATGATTGAGGTATAATTTTGCCCAAAACCTTAATTATGACCCTTCCCAATTAATGAATTGCTGACCCTCACGACTCTTATTTCGGACCCTTATTTCTGACGTTCATTCCTGATCCTCATGACCCTTATTTCTGATGTTTATTTTTGACTCATTGCGGACCCTCGTGACCCTTAGTTTTGACTCTTCTTTCTGACCCTAATTCTTGATCCTTATTCCTGACTCTTGTGACCCTTTTTTCTGACGTTCATGTTTGATCCTTATTTCTGACCCTTGATTTTAACCCTTGATTTTGACCATTATATAGGTTACTAATGGGTTCTCTGATGGGTTCTCTGACAAGATCAGTTATGCCCGACCGGACTTAGACAATTAAATGGCTTTAACACCTAATAAGGGACAAATAAGTTACAAAGGGGTTGTAAGGGGTTGCTACATAAGTTAGTGATCGGTGGTAAACCCATCTGTCACCCACAATGATCATTCCTATTAGTATTGTTGCGTTTGGAACCTATAGGTTAGACGTCAGGTATAACCTATGAGTCAGTAACCTGCAAGAAACTCATAGGTTCTCAATGTACATTGGTGGCTCCCGACGAACTTTCTACTCGGGAGTGTGACACTCACGCTCGCTACAAACGTAATTTACGAACTCGAAAGCTAAAATACTATTTTGGCCGAGTGACAAATCGAATTTTTCTTCATGAAGTGCCCGTAAAATTCCGCTGTATAGACAGTGTGATGAAATCGTATGTCACTCAAGACCGGAAAAAAAAATTTCGGACGAGTGACGAAAATTTTCGTGATTTTCTTGTGATTGCGACGATTGCAATCACACGAGTCAGAACAGTTTTTTCGGCCGAGTGACGAAGCTACTTTTTCTTTACACTTTATACTAATTCATCTTGGCACACACTTTTTCATCACACTTTCCTGCCCATGACTATCTGAGGGTGATGAAAAAGTATTTTCGGACGAATGTGACTATAATCCGAGCGAAAGGCGAGGATTCTAATCACATGAGTCATAAAATACTTCTATCACCGTGTGCTACATAATATTTTATGTCCTACGGTCCGAAAATTACGTCCTAATCAAACGGGATGAGGTTGGAATCCGCGCTTTATCGATTCCAAGGACATAAAGAAATTTTACGGCCTAGGCTATAAAGTACGAGTCTTCCATCTGAAAAGAGTTCATGGAATAGTATTTCGGCCAAAAGTTTAGGCAAATCAATATCTTTCACATTACCAAACATTGTCTATTTCAGGAATTATATTTGATGCCTAAACTCATATTTTACAGATCTCACGATATAAAAGTCACCTTTTAGTCTACACTTCTGGAAATTTTGGTGAGAAGCGATAAAATAACTGAAGAAGTGTAAACACATGTAGGACACGAACAAAAAAAATACTTGAATTGAGTATAAAATATAGTTGAATCACTTATACTTTATACTTGAATGGGGGATGAGTGGTTAAATTCGATGATTATTTCGTAGCAGCCCGGGTTACCAAGCGCTCTCAAGTGTAATATAAGGTTCAGATACTAAGTGTGAGAATATAAGGGTCAAAAAGTAGAGGTTAAAAAATGAGGGTCGGAATATTAGACTCAAAAACTGAGGGCCTGAATGTAAAGGAGAAGCAATGAGGGTCAGAATGTTAGGGTTAAAAAAAGAGGGTCAGAATATTAGGATCCAAAAATTAGGGTCAGACTATAAAAGTAAAAAGAGTGGGTGTCAAGCAATGAGGGTCATATAAGGGCTAAACGCGGGGATGAAGCATTATATATGACTTATATTTAGACCCTCATTGCCTGACACCCACTTTTTTTACTTTTATATTCTGACCCTAATATTTTGACCCTAATATTCTGATCCTCATTTTTTAACCTCCACTTTTTGACCCTTATATAATATTCTGACACTTAGTGCCTGACTCTTATATTACACTTAAGAGGGCTTTCTACAACCCGGCCTGATACAAAACAATCATCTTCGAATTGAAATACCCATCCCCCAATTGAGTGTAAAGGAGGGATCGCCATCAATATTAAATTTCTGTAATACTACAAGAATTTGACCCTTTCATTAATGAACATTTAAAATATGCTGATCAAATTTTTTAAATAGTATAATATTAATAATCTATTTTTTTCGATTAATGATGGATTAAAAATTTCATAATATAGAACTGTAAATTCACCATTCAGTGAATAATTGAAATTTCTTAAAAGGGGGTTTTCGATTACATAAATAATCATCAATCTTCCTACCTCAATTATTGATTCATAAAATTGTTAACAATTTGAATATTTGAATTGATGATACTTAAATAATCAAATAAATTAAGAGTGATGTTAACTAATTGACGGATACAATATTTAAGGCTACCCCTGGTATAAAATACATTTAAATCACGTCTATTGAAGACTGGAATCAAGAATAACATACTTGAAACAAGTATATTTCAGTAGCGAAGTAGTAAAAGGAGATGAGTCAATTTTGACTATTGACCAGTGTTCAATCAATATCTCGGAATCTAAGGGAGATATGGAAATTTTTGTAACTACATTTTTCTGTAGCACTCAATCGGCTCCACAAAAAAGATTGAATGTTGAAAGATTGATGTTTGAAACTCAGCTATTCAAACTAGTCAAACGGTCACTCAACGAAAATCTCGAGAAACTTCGGGACCCTTCGGTGTCACGGTCAGCTATGAAGAAAATCGCCGAAAAAGTCAGTAGTATCGTATCGTCTCTATCTCTGTACAGTCAAGTATTGTCGCAATCGCTCTATCGAGTACATCACCGTGAGATCTTTAGTTAACGCTCCTAGTATCGTCTCTATTCGAGTCAATCATCTATTAATTTTGAGTCAATTATCAATCATTTTGAGACTATAATCAAGTGAATTATCAGGTATAATACCCCAAGATCTTCAAAATTATCGGATATTTCCCGAATGTTTTGTTGCATAGCAACGAGAGGGATCAGTTTTGCAGATTAAAATCCCGAACGCGTAGCGCGAGGAAAACTTGAGGGAAATATCCGATGAATTGAAGGTCGAGGGGTATTCGGAGGACAATTTCTTCAATTCTGATTTTGGCCGATCAGGGTACACTTCGGAGTTACGGGACATATCCCACCAAAATGCGAGGAATATCTGTCAAATTCGTAGAAAACAATTGACAGGCTACAGGGAAATTATCAGTCTGATAATTTTCCTGCAGTCGGGGAAGTTATCAGTGTGAAACGCGTCATGTGACTCCGAATACTGCACTCTGATTGGTCAAAATCAGAATTGAGGAAATTGTCAAAAGAATTATCAAGTGCAGTGTAGAGACAATTATCGAATTAAAGTCGAGACATTCAACAGTATAACATAAAATTTATCAAGACGCGTGGGTTATTCCACAATAAAGTACATCAACAGTGTGGTTTTATAGATCCACGTGTTTTAATTTTCCACCTCCTTCCACAATTCCACTTTTCCCCAACCGGCATCTCAATTTAGCTTCAATCTCAAACAAGATTATAACAAAAATTTCGCCATCTCGCTTAGATCCCGAAATATTGACTAAAAACTGGTCAATAGTCGAAATTGACTTATCTCCTTTTACCACATTGCTACTGATTTTACTCTTGATTCGAGCATAAAATATACTTCACTGAAGTACATTGTATACTCAACTCAAGTACATTTTTTTCCGCGCATTATCCACCACCAGGATCCAAACTCCATTTTTTCGTGACTCAAAACCAGTCCGGAAAAGTTCAAGGTCACGGATGAAATGGATTCACTCGAAGTTTCATCTCAGAGCACAATATTCCACCGCGACGAGTGAATTTATGTCTAACCCAATAATTCGAAATTTCTCTGTATCCACC
Organism: Diachasma alloeum; assembly: GCF_001412515.2. Taxonomy (NCBI): domain Eukaryota; kingdom Metazoa; phylum Arthropoda; class Insecta; order Hymenoptera; family Braconidae; genus Diachasma; species Diachasma alloeum. The sequence continues at coordinate 1,659,553 of NW_021680379.1, read as the reverse complement.
CCAACTAATTCAATTTCCTCTCCCACCCCCGCAAATTAATATTTTTCATTCAACTCCAAACTCAATAAACTCATCACACACATGAAGTAGAGTACAGATATCAATATGTGGGTTGTTAATAACTCGGTTAACTCGTTATTAAGTTGAAATCTATGGGGTACATACAGACGAGTGAATTGCGCTTGCGCTCACATGCCTCAATGACTCGATTAATAACGACTTGGTTGGATATATACCGCAAGCCTCTAGGTATGTCTTTACTAACTCGAAGTTCTTCTTGGGCTTATAGGTACTCACGTTCACCATTCCCGAAGACTCTATATAGTACCCTTTATGCCACGCCGAGCTGGTTCGCTTTGATTTCTGCCGCCAGCGGGGGTGCCACTGGCAACATCGTACTCTCTCCTTTCACTATTCCTCGCTCTCTCATTCTCAACTACTCATACAGATATATTCACATTAAACAGAACGAAACTTTACGTGCGTGTGAAACGCTCGTGTTACCAAGCTCGTTACTCTGCGCCTTCGAAACGCTTTCCCTCTTCGTTGTATTATATTCCTGTGTACGGACAACTTTTGAATCTGAAACTTTGTACCGCAAAGTTTCGCTACAGAGGGAGGCTAAATTTCGTGCATCGTGTACTCACATTTCTTGGGTATAAGCAAGATGTATCCAGGTTCCTTGGATATCTGAAACATAATGAACGATGCTGGATTAAGTTATTGTTTTATGTTGTGATGAGAGTTGTGAAAAGACACACATTGATAGAAAAGGAGGGACGATTCAGGTGCTGTTAATGAAGATTCTATCAGTGCAGGGATGTCACATTAGAAGAAAAACTAGTGGATTGGGCTGTTGGTCGCTCGCTGCGCTCGCTCCAATTGCGGGTGGGTTGGTAGCGGATGTATTCATGTGGGTCTGACCCGTCGGACGGGTCGCACCAACAACTTCCCGATATTATTATTCCTCCCATTTTGACTAAAAGAATCCTTTTCAACTCTCAATACTCTGTTTATTTATTCATGAGAAACCCTTGTCTGAGCGACTTTCAAACTTTTCTCCAGGGAATTTTGGAAAAACCACTGGAAAAATCACTGGAGTTTCAGACAATCCTAGATAAATCACTGGAGTGATTGACTCTGGTGATATCCTGATGTTGACAATGCCAATCACGTCATTTATACAGGAGAAATACTTATCTTAGCCATTTTCAAACATTTCTCCAGGAAAATTTAGAAGAACTACTGGAGCGAATCACTCCAAAATCTAATCAGGTCTAAGTTACATGAAGACGTATCGATTGGAGAAAAAAAAAGTTAAATCGGACCATGCGTTCACGAGAAATCGTTGACCAAAATTTTGACAACTTACGTACAAAGTAACACACATACACACACACACACACACCCACAGACATTTTGATAAAAACTATCGAGGAACATTAGAAACACCTTGAAACGTGGAGATATCATGGAAAATCGATTTTTCATTTTCGGGGGCATTACAATAACTTCCCTGCACGGGAAGTTAATTATCCTTTTAGAGTTCGAATTTTTTATCTGATGGGATTGGTTTTGGACTGATGTTCACAAATTCGAGAGAATAGATAACATAGCCTAGAATTTTCTACTGTTATCCGACCATATTTGTAAGTTTTTAATAATTAATTAGGGGATTAAGGTATCGGAAAACGTCAATAACGGTTTTTTATTTGCTGTTTTCTTCGCAGAGAAATGAAGATGATAGGGTTTTGTCCACGGAGAGAAATATTCAATAAAAATTACGTATCTTTTTCGTAATTCCGGAGCGAAATGTGGTTGTAGGAAATGTTATGGAACTGTCACGGAATTTTTCCAGAGGCGTTTCGTAATTTTTATCTGAATCTCCTGTGAAAAATTACGATACCGTCACTTAAATTTTCTGAGTCGATTTCGTAATCGGTGAGGGAGCTGTGAGTTCCATAATTTTTACTGAACATTTCTCTCCGTGTCCTGAAGAGGGCCTCAGTGAGGCCGAAAGGTCGATAATGTTCTCAATTTTGTAATGTAAAATCTGACATATTCTTACGACCTTACAAACAATATTGTCTGGAGTTTAACTACTTCATTTATGTTGGTGATTGCTGTTTCTTCCAACCCCTACACACCCCCCCTTCTCCAATGGTTCGACCTACCCCATGAAAGCTCTAGGCCTAAAATCTACCAAGATGATCGATTTTTGCAGTTTTCCGCTCTTGACCCACCCAAATTTTTCGATTCGGGAAGTCTAGTTTTATTATTTCGCAATTAAAGCATCTTTCTTTCATTTGGAGTCACAAGATGTATACTCAATCACAACAAGTGTGTTATCCACCGATATTATTGTAGGTTATGTCCCACTCTATTTCGTATATTACCCCCCCCCCCCCCCCCNCCCAGTGATTCTGGACGAACCCAACGAAAGGACCTCTGCCCCCCTTTGATCTCAGTCTCTAACATTTTTTAGAGAGAAAACTACCCGGTACATCCACAAGTACAAAGCCTCTTTGGAGATGGCTTTGTCGCATGAGCGCATCGCAAGGTTTCCATCCACTCCTCGAGACGTTTCAATATCGCACAATTTACGATTTTTTATTTATTTTTTTCTCTCATTCCTCTGAATAGAGAAAAAGAGAAATGTAGAGTGAAGATGACAAAACAGAGTAATACCCTGCTGCGAGCAATTAATCTCGCCCTTCTCCACTCGTTTTCTCTTTTTTGTTCACCCTTTTTAATTTTTTTTTCTCTTCCTTCTTTTTTTAATCGTTTAATCGATCTCGTTGACTCGAGCCTCATCACGTCTATGGGGAGATACGTTATGTACGTGGGTTGTAAGAGACGTCCCTGGCGCAATGTTTCACGTCGTCGCTCGATTAAAGGATTCAAAGAAATCCCGAGAGTCGATCCCCCGGGTATATACGAGCACACGCGCCTCCCTCTCTCGTTCTCTTTCTCTCTTCACATACACTGTGTACGTTTTAGGTACGGCTGTGCTGACTAGCTCCGCTGATTGCTGTTGCATCTTTGATGACCTCGCCCAGACGACCGTGGGGGCACAGGGCTTATACTGTATATACAGCTTCTCGTAACCTTCCCCACTCTTTGAAACATCGCTGTGCAAAGAACGAAATGTTGAGATTGATATTTTAACAGACGGATTACGTAAAGAGAGCCTTGAAATAAACCAGGAGGGAATAAAATTGAAATTTTACTTGAGACTGAGGAAGAAGCAACCTACGTGAAAAAGAGGTGAAAAAGAGGTGCTTTCGAATGGAAGCTTTGTAATCGCGTATAGTTAAGCTTTCAATTTTTGGTGGTAGGATAATTAAAACTAAAACTAGCTAAGGCGTCAACAGAAAGGATTCAACCCAGTCGCACCCAATTAAAAGTACTGACAGATTGTTCTGAAAGAAATCACTAATCTTCTCCTACGATTTCTCCCGCCATAAAGATCAAAGTTTCGAAGGTAGAATGACAGTTCCCCGCTGCAGTCTCAGCAGGTAGTATTCTCTTTGATTTCCCACAAATACGATATGACTGATGCAGTTTCTAGTTGTTGGAATATTAAAGATTAGAACAAATTTTTCTACTTTAACAATTTGATGGGATTAAAGAGGTTTAACCTCTTTAGATCTCTTAGAAATATTCCAAATTTGAGTAAAAACTTATCCAAGCTTTCTTTTTGACAATGGTCATTTTTGATTGTTTCATCAGATGAAGCTCATCATCATCAGATCGAAAGAGTTTCTCCCTAAATAATGAGCAACATTAACAGACAAGATTCAACCCAGTCGCACCCAATCAAAACTAATGACAGATTGTCCTGAACGAAATCACTAATACTTTCCCTACTTTTTCTCCCACCATAAAGATCAAAGTTTACAAGCTAGAATGACTATAGTTCCCCGCTGGAGTCTCAGCAGGTAGTATTCTCTACATTCTCCCAAAAATGCAATATTCCCGCATGTCTGACATGTCTAGTTAATTTACTCCACATCAGTGACGAGCGAAGCGCACCTAATCCGTCACCCATTTAGCCTCTCCCATTGAAAACATTCAACATCAAACAGCCCATTGAAAAGCCCATCATTCCGTTTTGCCCCTCATCCGATCAAGAATATGCGTATTTTCACAGAAAATAATTTTATCTAGCAGTACCAAATGAATTAATGAATACTAATGAAAATTGGTTATCAGTCGAAATGCATCCCGAGAGAGAGTAGAGAGTTGGGTGATTTGGTATATAGGCTTCGGGTGTTACCAGCAGTGAAGCGCGTAATACGGCATTGACAATAAACGGACGTGAACGAGAGAGAAACTATGAAATGGCTATGTGTATACGTGTATGTAACGAAAAGTAGAGGAGGAGGAGGAGAGACACGATGAATTCGGGTGCAAGGGAAGCCGGATCACCATTGACACAAAGCGCCCGTAATCCGTTTATCTTCTCTCCGGGCCACTCTGCCCCGTCCACGTGTTCCGTGGTACGCTATTCAACCCCCTGGTCCACCCCCAGACCACCCGCTCATCTCTAGTACTTCAAACTAGTCGCGGATTCTCGGGTTATTTTGGAATATCCTTTCCTTACGATTGGAAAAACAATCCGGGTGCGAATTGGCAGGAGGGCTGAGGGATCTGAGCTGTCGTCCAGGTCTAGCGGACCGACAGTCGGTATCACGATGATATCTCTTCCTCAGTCAGAGTTTAAGAATTGGGGCTCATAGTCCTGAAGGTGCAAACTGCAATCTTTGCGAAACGTCGGTGCAACGCTGAATTCAAACGCGGCATCCATCCGGGAGCCAATGATATCAATAATCATGGCCGCGAAAACCTCAAAACTAAGGTGTAACTGTGGCCGAACTTTGGCATGACTTTGATGTAATATTGATTGCCAGTTGTAGGGCTGCAAGTTCTAGTCCTGTATTGGTAATCAAGTTTTGCCCAACATGTGGTCAGTATTTGGCAACAAAACTTAGTCTGATTATACAACTTGCAGATAGATAGGCTATAAGTTGGGCCACTCTGATTGGTCCGCGTGTTCCACGATATACTATTCGACCCTTTGGGCCACCTCCACCATCACTCCCAGACCATCCACTCGTCCCTAGCACTTCAAACTGGTCGCTGATTCTCAGTCAGAGGTTAAGAACGTGTAACTGTGGCCGAAATTTGGCATGACTTTAGCGTAACATTCATTGCCAGTTGTGGCACTGCCCATTCTAGGTTCCGTCTCGGTAATCAAGCTTTGTCCAATTATATGAACAATATTTGGCAGCGAAGCTTGGTTTCATTGGGTTATTCTAGTCAGTGTCCAGTATCACCAATAATTGGTAATAGATCCCTAAAATTATGGAAATATTCCCGACAATCGAACTTTTTCTGTGACTTCATGTAAAGACAACGAATTCGAAAAATTAAGAAATAAAAATTTTTCATTGCCTCTCTCGAGAATCGAAGCACTGAAAACAGTCGTCCTCCAGCGATAGAATGGAATTTCCCCCGACTTTCCAACAGTTGACACGACAATTCATCACTGAAGACATTTCAAAATTCCTCCCACCGTCGGGCGGCGTAGAAATCCAGTCATAATGGATTTGTCTCAAGTAATCCTCATTAAAATTTGAAGAAAAAAATATATATATCGTTTCACCACCCAAAAATTCCTCCCCCATCATCTCTTTTCTCGTTGACGTCCTGTTGAAAGACGTCCACAGTTCAACAAAAGCCAACCCTGATATATTACGCTTATTAATGCCTCTCTCGTCTTTTCTTCTCCTCCCTCCCCGCCGTCCTCTCTTTCTCTCATCCATTCCAGCCATCGACTTTGCCCACGACCACCGAGGTTATTATTTATGCCCGAATGGTAAAGAGACCGTGGTTAAAGGGGTGAAGGTATTTGTGTGCTCTCTCTCTTTCTCTCTTGGGCTAGGTACAGACCGAAATATATATGTGCGGGGGCGCAAAAATATTTCAAGATAAAAGAGGTGGTAAAAGAAAAATTCGTCGCTGTGTGACGGGTACAAATGAATGGTGTGCGCAATGGTGTAGACCCGCGTTTGTCCCTTTACATTGGCTGCCCCCTAGCGGTACACTCTCGACCACTTCAGTTTCTTAGAATCATTCATGCCTAAAATTAAACATAAAAAGCCGGTGAAATGAGGAAAAAAAATTTGGCGAATTAACACACTCTATTTTCTTTCGGTAATTGACGTGATTTTTTTTTCGCCTCTCGTTTTAGGGGAGTCCATTGTCTTTTCTCGTCTCGATGATGAATTCTATCGTTTTATAGATTATATTGTTTTTTTTTTCATTTTGCACAATTCAAACCACAAGATTTGGTTTTAAGAAAAAATAATTGGGTATTGGCTCATTCGTAGATTAATTGAGAATACGAATAATGAAAATTCCAGAACACTCTATGGCTGATTAACAGGATAAATTCATAGGTTTTTTGTTGGGTATGTGTTTTGTTATCTCAATATAAGCTTTTCTCGGGGCTTATGGATATTATACGGAGCGGAAAATACGGCGTAATCTTTGGCTTTTATTGTTTGTACCGCGGGTACACGAGTGGGTAGCCACGAGTTATTCATTGTTCTCGTGTACGATAATGCATATTAGATGAATATATTGTCGGTATATAAATTTTAAATAGAGGGTACCAGATTAACTCGAGTGGAGCATCGTTTTTCATTATTCTTCTTGGTAGATAACAGTCTCAAAATTGGCAATCCCAGATAACGATTAATTTTTACGTTCTTGTTCCGTTTGAGTATCTGATTTCATCAACAAATGCATCCCCAATTGCACATGTGACACAATAATTTCAAATCAAATTTTTATTAAATTGAAGGAAACAATTTACTTATTTTATATGAATCACTTGGCAAAATCAAATAAACAATTTATTCATTTCAAAAAAATTAAAAAATTGTTGCATTTTCCTGTTGCAATTTTTTTCCAGTCAATTTCAATCCCGGAGCGGTAATAAGTTATTAGTATCAGATGAATTTTCACTACGTTCGAAGAAAAAATGTAATTCAAATAAAGAAATTTTCGGGGCATAAAATTTTGTTTTATTTATTATTAATGAAGAATTTATTCGGATCAAATAAAGATTTATTGATAATTCTAAAAAAATAGATATTTTGTATAAACAGAACCTTAAATGAAGAAACATTTTTACTTCGATAAAAGCTTTATTTGGTACCGTTTAAATAGACTTATTTATTTAATTCCGATAAATCGTTTTTCTATATTCAAGCCTTAGTTAGAGGAAATTCATTCATAATGATTTTGACACTATTTTTCTTAATTTACTAATTTTATCAACACTTGGATTTCCGGACAGCACATGGAGAAAATTATTTGGTGAATTTCAACAACTAATTAATTAAAATACAGAGAGGATTTTTCAATTTCATTCGATAAACATATGATAAATTTTTTTGATGGGACTGTTGATGAAACTGATGAGACTTTTCATGTGATTTTTTTTCACGGGAAATTTCAGCCAAATATTTTCAACAGTGGTTATCTATAAAAAGCAATCAACTTGAAGTTCTAATTCAATCAATTCAATCACGTTTGCGTACCAGAGTAGATGGTGAGGACATCTATACATTTGGAAACAATCCCGGAGTCATATTTTGATAATCGATCAATGTCTCGCCTAGAAGATGGCTTCATAATAATCTACAATTAGTTGTTAAATTCAATAACTGATGAGTAATTTTTTCAACAACTAGTTGGTGAATTTCACCACTTAATTATTGAAAGAATGGAATTAATCTAGCGTTCCACATCTTTCTGACGTCATAGGAAATTAGTTGGATAGGATGTGAATGAGGTAGGAGGGGATCCGAGATTATTCTCAGTATGAATTAACAAGAAATATTTACTGAAAAAAATGTATAGTCCAGACCGGGATTTGAACCCGGGACCACTTAGTTGTTGAAATTCACCAAATAATTTTCTTAATATCAATCGTACTAATCAACAAATGAGAAGTTTACAATCAAAACAATTGTTTAGCCATGATTATTATTATAAACAATAATCATAATGAATAATTATAATTACGCAGCAATAATTATTAACTTTGTGATAATATTCACTTAATTCGCACTTCAAAATCTCAACAAAACTCGACGAAACAATGATGGAATAACGCAAACATTGAAAATATAAATTTTCTGGAACTGTAATCTCTTCTCGGTTTCTTCTCCGAATTGGAACTTTTTTCTTTTAGCGAAATGAAAAAAAATCATTGTGCGGTATTTTTGAAGGTACCGAATGGAGAGATGCGGGTCCACTGGAGCGTATGCGCTTCACTCAGTCTCTCTTTTCTCTCGCGGTGGAGGGATTTCGCTAATAAGGCAATGGCGATGGAATAAGAGAAGGCCGACAAACCCGGGTACCTTTAAGCCCTCAGCCTCGTCTCTTCCTTCTTCTTCTCCTCTGTGCCATATAACCCTCCATACCGATTATCGATTTATCTGCTCGACGTCCCGCATGGACGCACCGCAAAAGAAACACTGGAGGTATAAGCGGAGATGGACAAGGAAGATTTCAAATCGGCTAGTGGAAAAAGAAGAGAGACTCGGCTTACGCGTTAACAATTCTGTCCTTCACGCGCTTACTGTATTAATAGTTATTTTTTACGGTAAATGAGCATGTTTTGGGGCTTTTAATTAGTCGATTGAATATGTTGACCTTCCATTATAACTCTAGTAGAAAACTAATGGTGGGGCGCGCGCGCCCACCGAATGTCGCTCTGCCGGTCAGAATTTCTGCTAGGGAAATCATTTTTTTATCACTTGTGGGTAAAGTGAAATTTTACGCAGGCGTCGCGCGTGCAAAATCCCACTTTCCACATATTGCGATGGAAAATAGGGTTTGACCCGCGTGAGAAAAATGTTCTTTGACCCTTCGTCAAAGGTGTTGAAAAACACTTTTTGGGATACCTGCCTCAAAAGCGCACTTTTCGAAACGGTTGAGTGTGGGTAAAACGACTGTTTTAAAGAATGGAATTAATCTAGCCAACTAATCGACACCAAGCCAACTAATAGTTGTCAGCTCTCCTTCGGCTCGGCCTACAAAGCCACATTCGTCAGAAAATACTTTGTGGACCTTGTGATGAAAATAACTATTTCTGACGAATATGATTGCAGCCCTCGCCTTCGGCTCGTGCTGCAAAGCTCATATTCGCCAGAAATAGTATTTTTCCGGTCTGTTGCGATGGGGTTTTTTACTCGTGTGGCGCTGGCCTCCGAGCCGTAGGCGAGGACTGGCCAACCACACGAGTAAAAAAAACCCATCGCAACAGCCGAGGAACAATATTTTTCGGTAGTGATTTTCAAGTTTTCGAGTTTGGGAAGTATGTAATACCAATTCCCAGACGAGAAATCGTGAGAAGCAGTACAGAATAGTATATTTCGTAACGAGTGCAAAAAAGTGTTTTTTGGCGAGTGGGAGGTTTATATCACGAGCCGAAGGCGAGTGATATAATCCCACGAGCTAAAAAACATTTTTTCACGAGTTAAGAACAATATTTTTCATCATAATATGGCGGAAATTGGACTTTTAGGCACGCGGAGCGTGCCGAAAAGTTCACTCTTCGTCACAGCGTGATGAAAAAGTTTTTTTCGGCCTAATGACGAAATATACTATTAGTATACATTCGTTCGGAGTTTCGTCATAAGACCACATAGACGGTATCTCCAGGAAGAGTGACCTCATAGTTTAATAATCAAGTAATATAGTTCGGTGATATGATCGTATTGTTTTTGCTCATTTCAATACACCTGGTAAAAATTTCCAAGCAGTTTACTAAAATATGAATGTAAATAACAAAAACATCAACATAAAACCACAACATGAATATTGAGTACCAAATTGAACTGAATTTTCAAATGATTGAAAATTCGAAAATATATTCACCTAAACGTTCAGTTATTCAATGAAATTGAAAATGATAAAAATAGAGCTATAAATTTCTGTAATTACTGTCAATTATCGTGGAATAATTAAACTGAAATTGTCACTTTCCATTGAATTTCAATCAAATTGTAGATTTTCAATTACGAAATTCAATTACTTGATAAAAAATTCAAAAAAGTTTACCGGAAATTCCAGCCAAATTGTGCAATGATGTATTCTTGAACTGAAAAGAAACGATGGAGCAGTAGAATCCGAAAGTAAAAATTTCCAAGAAATTCTAAAAACCGAAAAAGTATGTAAAATTAGAATTTTAATATTCTCGAGATGGATTACGCGTATAATCTCCATGACGAGCGTCAGAGAAAGGGGGGAGACTCCGGAGAAAATTGAAATTCATCGTGGCAAACTCCGACTCTCTACTCTTGCTTATGTGCGTGGATCGATTTGTTATACATTCAAGTCAATGCTGTTTCGTGAAGGGAAAGGAAATGAGCGAGAGAGACGGTGAAATGGAGAATAAAACGCGTTGACGGAAAAAACCAATAGTAACAGAAGTGGGGAAGGAGAGGAAGGAAAAAAAAAGAAGATGAAGTCGAAGGGGTCAGCCGGCCGAGACCTCTACACGGGTCGTATGTAGTACGAAAGATTGGCTCCGGAGAGCCGACCAATCAGCTGCGAGCCCCTTTGTCTTGCCAGATTGGTCGACGCATTGTTTTAAGGGAGGCCCGGCGCATGCGCAGATGCGTGCGTGGGAGGAACGTATATAGTGACACTGCCCATGGGAACGAATCTATCTTCTTAAATCATTCTCGTCTTATCTTCAACGAATTGAATGAATGGAAATTATTTTCCATTTCGTCTTGACACTCATTTTTTTCTCAAAATAATTTTTTATTTCAATCATTTGGAATTTTGGACTGGCTATTGATTTAGAAATTTATTGATAAATCAATTTTGGACTGGTTATTGATTCATGAATTAACTGACCAGGCATTTTGAGTTTTATTTTTATTTGTGTTTTTATTCACATGCAATAAAAAGTTGTTTTAAGTGGAAAGAAAGGTTTATTCGATCCTAACAGAAGAATTGTTTGGAATGAATGAATCAGTTAGTTTCATTAAAGCTAAATTAGTAATTAGTAATTAAATATAATTTAGTAATTAATACTGTTTCATTGACATAAATATGGAGGTTTATTAATTTTCAAAAAAAATATTGTTGAAATGAACCGAAAAAGTTCAAGGGAAGAGTTTCATTTGATTCAAATGCGGTAGTTCTTTGCGTCCAGGTTCTTAAGGATAACCAAGTATCTTTTATAGTTTGGTACAGACCACACTATAGGTTCACCCATTTTCAATCACCAAATTTGTCAATTAAATTGTGGGAGCAAAATTGGAAAAAAATCATGCATATTCAACGTCATTTAAATTATATTTTGCACAGAATTATTATTTTTTCAAACATTCATCGTTTAGAAAATAAATAATTTAAATGGTTCAAACATTCGGATAGAGAAATAATGGAACCAAAAGTTACGGGCTCATTTGATTTTTCCATCCAATTATGAATTTTCAGTGACTTGAAATGTTAGTGAAACCGGCACTTGATCAAAATCTCCAAGTAGTTTACCAAAATCTGAATATGAATAAAGAAAACCATTAATATAAAACCACAATAAGAATATTGAGTACTGAAATTAAACTGAATTTTCAAATAATTAAAAATTTAAAAATACATTCACCTAAACATTCAATTATTCCATGAAATTAAAAGTTATAAAAATTGAGCTATAAATTTCTCCAATTACTATCAATTTCCATGGAATAATTAAATTGAAATTTTCAGTTTCCATTGAATTTCCCTCAAATTATAGATTTTCAATTCCGAAATTCTTTGAAACGTCGATGAAACTGTCACTTGATGGATATTTCAAAGAAGATTACCGGAAATTACACCCAAAATTTTTCAATGATGTATTCTTGAACTGAAAGGGAAAGATGCAGCAGTAGAATCTGACAATAAAAATTTCCGAGAAATTCTAAAACCGAAAAAATACGTAAACATTAGAATTTTAATATTCTCGAGATGGATTGGCCAATTAGTTCACAAATAATCGTAAAAATGATTTTTGGAAAATTAATCATCCTTTTTTATTAATGATTATTAGTAATGAAACTGAACGCGTTCCCCCGGTTCGGATCCATGCAGTGATAGAGTAATTCGTGATAGAGTAATTCGTTTATTCCAAACGAGATTCGTTAACTATTATCGAATGGTGGAGCTGAATATGACCGAATGAATATTCGTTAATAGTTAACGAATGGTTCTCTTGAAAGGTGAAAGTCGAGTCAAACATGGCTCCTCAAATGTACATTTGTTAACTATTAAGGAATGAACATTTGATGCGACCGAATAGACCCTCATCTCCAACCAAATTCATTCGTTAACAATAACTAATCCTTTCTATCACTGTATGCACTGATAGAGTAATTCATTTATTCTAAACGAGATTCATTAACTATTAACGAATGGTAGAGTTGGATATGACTAAGTGAATATTCGTTAATAGTCACAAAAAAAGTATTGATTCCAGTCGATGTCGGTTTGATTCAAACCGATTTTCGGCTTGATTCAGACCGAGTGACTCGGACTAGGCCAATCCGAATTCCGAGTCTGATATAAGTCGGAAAGTGGTTTACTTCAAATAGATACGGGTCCGGCCGACATCGGTTTGAATCAAGCCGAAAAATCGGTCTGAATTAAACCGAAAAATAGACTTGAATCAAACCGAAAAATTGGCTTGAATCAAGCCGGAAAACGGAGTGATTCATGCCGAAATTCTGCCTGTTTCAGGTAGTATAGATACCGACTTGATTCTATTCGATTTTTCGGTTTGATTCAAGTCGATTTTTCGGTCTGATTTAGGTCGATTTTTCGGACTGATTCAAGTCGATTTTCCAGTCTGATTCAAGTCTATTTTTCGTTCTAATTCAGAACGAATTTTTTTTGGGTGGTTATAACGAATGGTTCACTTGAAAGGTGAAAGTCGACTCAAACAAGTCTCCTCAAATATGCATTTAACTATTAACCAATGAACATTTGGTGAGACCGAATAGATTCTCATCTTCAACCAAACCCATTCGTGAACAATAACTAATCCTTTCTATCAGTGTGGGGCTTGATCATGTTCGAGGGCGCCGGGCCTGATCAAATTTGAATCAAAAGCGGTGTAGCATCTTTCATCAGAACCTGATCAATTCACATCATCACAATCTGACCCGACCTCCAGGCTGACCTAATCAAATCCTAATCTGAGCCCGATCGAAATTTCCACTCAGGAAGATCTTCTTTATTCGAAATTGTTTTTGAAATACTGTTGAACAGGAAAACAAAAGTCGATAATTTTTGGCAGAGAGAGTATTTGGCACATTTGCCTCCCCTCGGGCCATTCACCAACTTGAGTAACCCTCGTTCGTTCTCCTCGGTAATGGCTGTGTGCCGGAAACGAGATGACGCGTGACCCCAGACGGATGCATTAGACGCACTTCCGGCGGTGCGACGCCCGGCGTCCTCTCTCGCTCGTCCGTGAAACTCGAAATGGCCATCCCGCCCATTACGAATCATCGAGTGTAATCGTCAGTGCGATCATTTGCTATTTACTCGAAAATAATCGTTCTCATTTTCCGTGATTGGAATTAGTATTTTTAGCTAGAGGTGAGTAACCTCATTCCCTAGTCTTCACTAATTTTGAGAGACTCATCGGGAAAATGGCGGAATCAGACAATTTTCGGATTTATCAATTAGGGTAACGCCGAATGGACGAATAGACGTGTTAACGTACATTTAACGATTTTTAATAATTGATGAGAAAAAAGTTGAAGAAAAATTACTAAGCAAGTAATCGTGAAGTGAAATCTACTTTTTAGACTCACGGAGAGAAATATTCAATCAAGATTACGTATCTTTTCCGTAATTCCGGAGCGAAATGTGGTTGTAGGAAATTTTATGGAATTTTTCCAGAGACTTTTCGTAATTTTTATCTGAATCTCCTGTGAAAAATTACGATACCATCACTTAAATTTTCTGAGTCGATTCCGTAATCGATGAGCGAACTGTAAGTTCCGGAATTTTTACTGAACATTTCTCTCCGTGCTCTGCGTCGGAAAATTGCGGAGTTTTTCAGAGCAATCTCCCGGGTAGAAATCACGCCGCTCGAGCTCGGCTCGGAACCCGTATCCCAGCTAGAAATATGCCACTCTGCCCCAGCTTGGGATAAACTCCACGCGCGTCACATGTACCCGAGGTTGAGCCGCGTCACGCGCTCACAGCCCAGCGTTAGACTATTACGCGAAACGCTTCGCCGGGCTTTAGTTGAATGGCCACTGCTCAACCTCAGGTTCATCTCCAATTACTCAATCCCAGTATACTTAACCTCAATAATGATTTGACAGGTCCGATGGCATCGTGATTTGAGCGAAAAAACAATCGAATAAATGTGAAGATGGCATGCTTTTTCAGATGAACAATCACAAGCTCATCAGAAATAACGTGATATTAACTAATCGAATGAGATTAATCTGAAAATACAAGGTAGAACAATTCACTGAAACATAATCAAAACTTTCTTTTTTCCCGCGAATACAACAAACAAAATCAAGAGAAATAATCACTTGAAAAACGTTAACGAACCTTTATTATTAATTATCAACGCTACAGGAGAGGATATTCTTCATTTTTCGATAGGCCTACGAGTTCTAAGAATATTCTACGATTTATTAGGGAAATGTTGAATACAGGTATGCCAAAATAACACGCATGAAAAAATTCAACAGAAAAACCTAGCGCTTTCTATTAAATTTCTATTGGAATTCTATGAGAATTCTCTGGAAGTTCTATTAGAATTCTATTCGTTTCTTGCGCCGATTCCATAGGAGATTATGCAACTTCATAGAGTCTTTTTGTTAAGGTAAAATTTGGTGCAAGAAAGTAAATAGGTTTTTATGTTCCTATAGATTTTCTTAGGCGTAAGATTTCTAAGTTTTTTCCGCTCGGTTTTTCTTCTTTTCTTTTAATCAAATGCAGGAACAAAACTTGGAAAATTCATGCCCAATAATTTCTGTGGAAGAAATCCTAACAGAATAAATTATCTAGAAAAATCAATGGATTTTTTTCTACAAACAAATATCTATTAAAAATGCAGGGGAAAGTTTCATAATTTTCAATGGAATTAACGCAAAAACAATAGAATTTTTCAATAGAATTGCAATAAAACTTAAATAGAATTCTCATAGAGCTCCAATAGAAATTCAATAGAATTCTTAGAGAAAGTGCCAGGTTTTG
>NW_021680379.1:1636497-1643950 GCF_001412515.2 Diachasma alloeum | reverse complement strand
TTTTCGGGTCCCATTCGGCACTCTATCCAACCCTATGCATGCGGCTGTGGATTCTACACTGTACCGCATTCGCACTCCTATAGAACATAGGAATAACATGGGGACACCACAGAAAACCCATGCCAGTACAGGCGGTTCCTCTATTAGCAACCTCCCGCTCGCCGGAGCCTTCCGTTGAAAAATTCGGTTCCACGGGGAATCGAACTCACAACCTTTCGCACACTAGACTTGCGTCTAATCAACTCGGCCACCGACCTCGGTCTCTGAAGCGTTCTTTAATCAAGACTTAATCAGGCATAATGATTCTGGATTTGATCAAGTCAAACGTATTCAAACCGGATGACCTGTCCATCGGAATCAATAATAATTATTAATGATAACTAATTCAAAACGAAAGATAATTCAATTTTTTCACTGTAGATCGCCTCTCTTAATGAATCCCTACCGTAATTAACGCTGAGAAAACCTTATCATTTTTGCCGAAGCTAGGGATCGAACCGGGGACCCTACGATTACTAATGCTATACCCTAACCACTAGACTATCGCGCTATTATTATTCAATGGACTCTGTTTTGCCTATACAATTTGTATTGAGGTATTTGTTGACTTCGAAAATAATCTAAAATATTCATGATCTCGCGGATTTGCGGGTATATTCTCAGAGAGAAATTTTTTTTAGTTAAAATTTTATCCACTTCATTAATGAATGATAATTCTAATAATCGTAGCACTAATGAACAAATTGGGGTTTAATGAATTTTTTTCTACTCAAGATAATTTACTTGAAGTTTGATACTCCTACTATATATATTTCTGCCACTAGAAAAAATTTCCGGTGTTTGACTCGAAATATTGAAAGCGATTTCAGCAAAATAAAAAATTGTCGGAGTGACCCAATATCTTCAATTCTATGAGCAATCGGAAGTTGTCAAAAATAGAATAAAAATTCAAGGGCAACTATTACTTAATTTTCAAAAAATTTCTAACCGTGTAAAATCACTTCAAAAATCCTCATAATAAGTGTAAAATTTTGCCTCAATAGAAAAGAGTTCCGATGTTTGACTCGAAAAGTTAAAAGCGATTTCAGCAAAATAAAAAATTGTCGGAATGACTGAGTATCTTCAATTCTATCTGCAATCAGAAGTCATCAAAAATAGAATAGAAATAATGTCCGCAAATCTGGATCCACCAAACCATTAAGAAAAAAAAAATCAAACCCAACATTCTCTATTTCCAGTTTGTTGTTTACCGAGCTTCACTCGTATGAACCATAACATTTCCACATCTCCAGTGAAACATTCTGAAAACAAAGCTCGTCTCCGGAGTTTCTCTCTCGATGTTGCGTTACATCGATACCGGAAACGCGCGGCACCGGCGAACGAGCGTGGCTCAGATAATAAAAAAAAATGACGGCATTTCACAAAAAAGTTGAATAAAAAAAAACAGGAAAAATGATGTGGAAAAGGTGGAACTCAACGAGAGAGTCTGCGAACGTGTCCTGTACACGTGCGTCATGAATATTTGAGTCGATAGTAGACTCCTCTCGTTACCCCACCCATCCCCGCGCCGAACTCATCCTTTTTTTCCCCCGAATGTAACTCGCATTTACTGCGCAATGTGTCGTTGTCTCTCGTCACGCTTTCTACCGCCTTCAACGTGCCACAGACGCATATCGAACATTCATAAATGTCGCGTAATGTAACTCATCAATATAATGCGTGTAAAAGTTTCAGGTGACCTCTATTTTCCCGAAGAACCTTTAGCGGCCGAAAAATAGGAAGAAAATTAGAAGTTAATATTTAACGAATGTATATTTGAGGAGCCTTGTTTGACTTGACTTTCGCCATTCAAGTGAACCATTCGTTAACTATTAACAAATATTCATTTGGTCATATTCAACTCTACCATTCGTTAATAGCTAACAAATCTCGTTTGGAATAAATGAATCATTCTATCAGTGCAGACGTAATCCTAAAAATATAATTTCTTCACGTTTCATAACATTCTAGACAACCTGCAATCCAAATAAGATAATCGAAAAATCGATCAAAAAAGGTTTCCATTCGGTAGCAAAAACAAACAAAAACAAGAACGACATTACGTTGTCATTTTCACTCTCAATGCGAGACGTTGAAAACAGTTATATAAGCGAGAAAATCGGAGGATCAGAGTCCTGACAGGGCCGGTGAGACGAGGGGTGAGTGGCTGTGTGGAGGGGCAGGAGGAGGAAGGGGTGAGGGTGGTATGGCAATGACGACGTGGCGAAACGAAAGGGACGAGCCGAGAGAGGAAAAGGGGTATTCATACCTTCGTACTTTGCCATTCCCGACGGGGATTAATAACAGCCTACCGTTGTCACCATGGTAACTCGGCTTAAAAAACTCCGTCGACACTCTTTATAACCAAGATTTTGTTCCTAACATGACAACGTGCACGGGCCAATTGTGGCAAAGGGTAAATAAATGTTTCAATTGATTTTCATGATTTTCTTTGCACACGAAGAGAAGATCTGTAGGGAAATTATGAACTTTGAATATCATATTTCAAGAAGGCAGGAATCTAGACTATTTGCGAAAAATGAGAGAGAAATTTAAATTATCGAATAAATTGCAGTCGATGAATTATTGTTGATTGCAATCGATGAATTATTAGACGATGGGGTTCGAAGTGAACCAACGAGAGAACTCGGTCTCTCTCATCTTGCGTGGAATTATCATGAAGAGGATCCCGCTCAACACACAAATGAGAATTGAATAGGGGAATTGATGGGGGCACAATGGAATCCCTGTAAGATTAGAGATTTTACACAAATGATTGATTGTTCTAAAGGTACTAATGAAATACCCCATTTTTAGTGAATTTAAAGTAGTAGAAACATGACTCAGATTTTAAAGATTACAATCTGAAAAAATTCTGAACGGAAGTTAATAAGAATAGAAGCATTCTGGTCAAGTTGGCGCTGAACTCTTAGTCAAGTATTATTGATAATAATTAATTAATAAATGCCAAGATAACATAAACTCTTATGAGAAAAGCAGCTATTCGAGTTGAGAAAACGATCAAAATCTAGAAAAAATCTTGAAAAGTTAGAAAAAAATATAAAAAAATTCTGTCCCTACTACGAAAATTAGCGTTTCAAACTTTTGTGATAAATAATTCATGTACTTGGATACTCCGAATGTACAGAATGTCTTAATCAAACGAGAAATTATTGTTTAAGACAATAATTGCATAGAGAATTTGATGAAGTCAAAGTTCAAAGATTCAAGATTATGTGAAGCATCAACTTGGCGAGGCATTGTCCTTGCGACATTTGGCCCTTGCGGCGTTTGATCTTCGCGAGGCACAACCATGCTTGCGATATTTGATCCTCGAAAATTAAGGGAGGGTAGGGCAATACGAACCAGGCGGGCAAAAGGGACCACTGACAGTAAATTGATAATTTTTTTGCTTCCATTCGGAAGCAAAAACAAGAGTTCAAAGGCATTTGTAGTTTGAGGTAATGAGCAAATCTGATCAAATTGCGATTCAACGGAACTTCTTGTCTATAAAACCCTTGTGACCGTTACGATCCAAGAAACTCACTTTTAATTCAAGCATTCAGTGTTCCTGATTCGAAGGAAAGAAAAAAAACAAATATTACCAATTTTTTGTCAGTGTTCCGTTTTGTGCTAGGGATCCGTTTCGCCCTACTCCCCCCCCCCTATAACCATGACGAAAATTGATCCTTGTGAGGTAAAACGGGAGAGACTTAATTATTCTACTCGATTTATTGATCATAAACTATTGAACTTGCTCTTAACATTTCATAGATAGCCGACTAGCAATTTTCAGAAGATGAATATTGAATGCGATTTAGGGGGAAAAATTATAAAATTTCAGATTTCACAGAAAATTCAAAATTTTTAAGCAGTATTAAGACAAGAATTCCTTAACTTATTAGAATTTTCAACAAAAAAATCAATATTTAGTGTTAAATTACGCGGAATTTCCAATTAATTGAGAATTCAAGATTGTATTTATTAAAATTTTCCTGATTTCTTAAGTTTCAGAGAATAATTAACCTTACATTTGGAGTTCTCATTGATTTTCCCATGAGATTTTGAATTTTCAATGACGAAATTCCTTGGACTTTAGTGGAACTAAAATATGATAAGAATTAATCGAGCGTCAATGCATGATAAATTTGACTCAAATAGCCCGCGAATTTTAAAACTAGCTCGTAGTAGTCTCCCCTTAAGTCGATATAGCCCTCAGCTGAGTTTTTGAGGAATATCTTCGAACCTAAGGCAGATAACGAAACTTTTGTAATGATCTTTTTTATAGATAGAATTAAGGACTCCAAAAAATGTTTTAACAAAAAATGTTCTATCCCCCTTAGATTCTGAGATATTCATTGAAAACTGACCAATAGTCAAAATCGACTTAAGGTACTTCCTCAGTGAGTTATACTTGGCGAAAATTTCGTAAGCAACTGAGGACCTAAAATTTGGATCATATGTTGTTGAGGACATGTAAAAACGACTCCCAAAATTTCAAGTATTTTTTCCACGCGAATTTTTGAGATATCCATCGCAAAACACTCAATTTTAGTCTTTTTCAAGTTTTTGTCGATGCATATCTCAAAAATTTGCGTGGAAAAAAATACTTGAAATTTTGGGAATTGTTTTCACATGTGCTCAACAACATATGATCCAACTTGTAGGTCTTCAGTTAATTGCGAAATTTTCACCAAGTATAACTCACTGAGGAAGTACCTTAACCCGTTTTACAGTTTCGCTAGGGGAGGGTGTGCCTGTACCGCCCACCTAAGGTGAAATGCCAGTTTTATATTTTATTTTTCAACTTGAGTATAAAAAACGTATTTGTGAGACTTCTTTAACTATTGAACTCGTTATTCTCGAAGTGTAGACGCCTAATTCTCCTTAGAATCCACAAAATTGATTGAAAATAAAAGAGAGAGCCTATTGAGCGGTACTACCCGCCGTCGGGTAATACCGCTCGGCACGATTTCAATGCCGCTCATAGGGTTTTGCGTGTATCGCTCGCGCCGCAACCTAACCTGTACTCGAGTGCCGTCGTCCAACTACGTGGCCGATCGTATGAGCGGTATTACCGGCTCCGCTCGACGTCAACAAAATTGTTAATAATTATTGACATGAGTGGAGTTTTGAGTTCGAATTGATCTCAAATTACGCACGAAAGTACCACGAATCGAATAACCACAGTTTAATATGAGAATTCAGCGTTTGAAACTATCAAAAACATTAATTCAAAGTCCACAAATTTTCCACTGTAAAGACCTCAAAACTTCATTACGTGTTTTTTCATATTTAAAGTGGTAAATAAAGTGAAATTTTTCCGACAATCACATCCTATCATCAAATTCTTCATGATCAAGAACAGAAAGAAATTTTCAAGTTGCTGGTTGTGGAGAAAATCGGGTGAGCGGTATTACCCGCTGAGCGGTACAGGCACACCCTCCCCTACTGAAATAACCCTTGCCCCAACGAAACGGAACTAAAGCGGAAATTCTTGGGGTTATTCAACAGTGTCACCGCATCATCGAACGGAATTCCCATCGTCGAAAGTGTCGAACGAGAAAAAAAATATCGTAGGAGTAGATACGTGTGAGATTCTTTTGTTCCTGGAGCATGGAGCAGGCACTCCAGATCTCGGCATATCTAAACGTAAAGTGGATCGTGCCTGGCATAACTAGATCGTGTCAAGATAGCGAACGGCATAAATACTGATTCTGTTGTTCATTTTCTCGGACACAAAATGGAACGCAGGGGCTTTTCCAGCGGAGGGATTTCTCCTCCAGTGGCAGGCCGTCGAGTCACCCTGGGTGGATATTCAGGGTATGGACCAGAGAGCGCCTAGCGGAGAATGGAAATGATCAATATTCATGGTCCGCCCGTTTTGAGGGGCGAGAGGATGAGGAGACGCACACAGGGCAATGCGGGAGGACACTGACAGGCTTCGAGGGGGTGGATTTATGCGAATCCTTCCTTCCGTCTCTCTACTTCCATAACCGTGCCATTCTCCCCCTTTTCTCCTGGACCCACCTCCCGTCATTCTCGGCATCCAAGGGCGAAAACCCTTCTTCCTTACTCAAGCTTGCCTTTCTTCGCACACCCTAATTTCTTCAACTTTCCTCTCCCGTGAAGTTATTGACTTGATTTGTGTTGACGAAAATAAATGATATTGCACAGATTTTGGAAGAATTCAGTTTAATTTATACACGAAGAGAAATATTCAATAAAAATTACCAGGAAAAAGACGTAAAATAGTATATTGTGTCATTAGGACCGTAGACGGAGGTTTGCGATGAGTGCTGCTAACTCACACGAATCGCAAACCGACGTCACGGTCCGTATGACACATAATATTTTTTGTCATGAAGGCCCGTTGAAGGTGAGGGGGAGGGGAAGGGGAGGGGGCGCAGAAGCAGGGTCCAGGGGCCGCAGGCCCCGGTGGGGGGGGTTGCGGGGGGCGAAGGCCCCCCCCACTGTAGAAAAACGAAATGACAAGTGAAGAGAAAATATTGAAGAAAAAGAGATGCAAAATCCTAAATTGAGATTCGAAAGAACGAATGCAAAAGTTGTAATTCACGGAGTCTGTCAAAAACATTCAAAAAACATCTAGATGAGAATGGAAATCTTCCTCCTCCTGAAATGGAAATTGCAACAAATTGAAAGAATAAAAAGAAGGATTAATCATTTTTCTAAATTTATTCTCATGAGAAAATCAACGTGTGAACATCTACAGTTTACAACTTTTCTTTTTCATCGTTCCTCTTCTTCTCACAACATACTCAAATTTTTCATCACATTTTAATAGAAATATATATATAATCTATTCAAAATAGATATATAACGAGAAAGTGAATATAATCTCTTTATTAAACTAATATTTTGACAATATAACCCTCAAGTTACGACTGACTCCCTAGCAACGGAATAACAACTCCTGATGTCATCGGCAATGACGGTGGCGCATCGTATTAGTGGTGAACGATCCGCCGAGTTTTCAAGCAAGTGACAGCGATAACCGCACACTTCATGTTGTATTCCTACGAAGGTTTTGTGGGTTGCCCATCTAGAAACTGTATGTTTTTATTGTCCTAGGGCTGCTAACTCGAGTTAACCATACCTGTGCTTCGTTTAACGGACCTGGTCTGTTAAACGCCATTTAGCTTCCCTCAAGAAAGCTATAGTAGGCGCTACCTAACGGGCCTGAATGACGAAAATTATGTTTCGAAACGTAATGTGGGAGCGAAGTAAAATTCAATAAAAAGTGCCAATCGTCACGTAAATTCTACGATCTGTTCCGTAAAAATTATTCATCCGTCCGACGCCTCACGGCTAGCTATGAGTCGCCGTGAGGGGAAGATTTTAACAACACGTTCCGTAATTTTTCCGGAACTTTTTGTAAAAATTCTTAAACATC
>NW_021680379.1:1635223-1636358 GCF_001412515.2 Diachasma alloeum | reverse complement strand
AAATTCACTGAAAACGATTCTCGCTTGCCGATTACGTGAAATGTTCCGTAATTTTTCTTGAATATTTCTCTCCGGGTACGCAATACACGGAGAAAATTATTCGGTGAAATTCACCAACTAGTTGGTGAAATTTAACGAGGAATTGTGAATTATTGCAAAAATATCGTCTAGGGGAAACATTAATCGATTGTCAAGATATAAATGATTGCGGAATTGTTTCCAAATGTATATATGCCCTTACCATGTACCTTGTAGAAAAAATTGATTGAATTTTATTGAATTAGAGGTATGGTAGCTTCTGTATTTCTTTCCTCCAGAAAATGGAATGTGGATCCATAAAAAAAATTCACGAAAATGTTAATCGAAAACTTAACAAATGGTTGTCGAATGAAATTGACAAATCTTTTCTGAACTTCACCAACTAGTTATTGAAATTCACCACCTAATTCAGTAGCGAAGTGGTAAAACGGTACAAGTTAATTTTGACTATTGATCAGTTTTCAATAAATATCTCGTTATCTAAAGGAGATAGCAAAATTTTCGTTATAATATTTTTTGTAGAGCCGATTGAGAGCTATAACAAATGTAATTATGGAAATTTCGCTATCTCGCTTAGACTCCGAAATATTACCTAAAAACTCAACTGGGAGATAAGTCAACTTGAACCGTTTTAGCATTTCGCTACTGAATTGTTGAATTTTAACAACTAGTTGGTGAATTTCACCAACTAAGTATTTTGTTTCCGCGATTTAATTGTTTTTCAGCCTCAATTCTAAAATATTTTAATGCAAAAACCACTTGAATTAATTTCAGAACTCGTTTTCCTGATATGAACCAATTGCCCCCATCTTTCTAACAAATATAAAATTTACTAGCGTAAATTTTTTTTTCTTAATCTGAGATACTGTGTGCTTGGTAATTTTCAAGTCATGAATTTCTTGATACAAGTAAAGACGTACTTCTTAAAAAACTCTTGTCTTCTCACTGCAATTCTAGGCCGAGGCTCGGCTGATTCAACAACATCGGCAATTCGGCCCTGGATAAGCCAGAGAATTTTTTGCCTGCGTGACCTTCTCATCAATTTCATTTCTAAAAAAATTAAACGGCAATATCCACCTCCCCCCTCCCCCCCCCC
>NW_021680379.1:1629626-1635213 GCF_001412515.2 Diachasma alloeum | reverse complement strand
CCGCTGCATTTTCCTAGAAAGAAACCAATGAATAGACGACTAACACGACAATTCGGCCCGCCAAAAAGGGCAATCTCCAAGGATTGCACACAGTAGCCATCCTTTGAGGTGTTTAATAAAGATAATGCCCGAGATAGAGTGATTCCAACTAGAAAGTAGAGGAAAGAAGGCCGGGGGTGGGGGTGGAAGAGATCAGCAGGGTCGAGAGAGCCTCATTCAGTCGCTCGTTCGCGAGTTCTCTTTTCCCCATGAATACCCTGAATGCCTTTCCATGCACTTTTCCTCACCCTCCCCTCCATCCTCTTATTCACCCCTCCCCCCCCCACCCCACCACATCAACCCCTCCCAGCAATCTGCATTTACTACTCCTTACACTCACATTTGCATGATTATCATCATAAAATTTAAACCCAACATCCAATCGGCCATTTCCGAATGAATTCGCGGAATATTTTCATTTTATAGCCAAATGATTACGAAACGAAAATCCTTCAGCATTAGGTTTTACAGCATCTCCTAACCGAATGTCTGGGTTTGGAAATTGCAACACACTGGAGCACCAGAAAGGCAATAATAGACGTTACAATGCGCTTCTCGTTGCTTTTCAACTCAGAGAGCGCAAGGGGTTTTTTGGTGTACGGGAATGGAAGTCGACTCTATGTGTGCACGTCTCTGGGGCCGGGGGCGGTGGACCCGTTAGCTCTGCTCATCAACTAATGGCCCGCACCGGAACCAAACTGACTCTCTCCTCTCTCTCTCGCGCAGTCTCTCATTCTCTCTGCACTGGCGTTTTCAGAGCAGTGTATATAAACCTAACCCACAGCTTTGCCTCTTGTAATCTCTCCACTCGTTCACTCAAATGTACCGAGT
This sequence comes from Diachasma alloeum, assembly GCF_001412515.2. Taxonomy (NCBI): domain Eukaryota; kingdom Metazoa; phylum Arthropoda; class Insecta; order Hymenoptera; family Braconidae; genus Diachasma; species Diachasma alloeum. The sequence continues at coordinate 1,634,343 of NW_021680379.1, read as the reverse complement.
TCATCCCCTCTCAACAGCTTCGTGTACTCCATCACGTATTTGAAGGTGGCTTATAGTTTTCTCGTACGTTTTAACGCGAGGGAGGGGGGAGGGGGGTGAAGAATAAAGAATGTTGAAACATTTGGAGCAGTTGAAAAGAAATGAATTCTCATTTTTTTGGGGGGGAAATTTTTTATTGGGGAAGTTCCTCCTCCCTGTCCTCGTTGACAATTGACTGTTATGAGGATGCAGGACTTCAATGATGTGCACTTATGTTGTCGCTGGAATATGAACCTCTTCTAAGCGTCAATATACTGTTGAAATTTTTTGACGTAATATCCATTAAGAGACAGTTGCAACAAAATTTCGAAGAATTTATTGTTATTGAAAAATCAGAATTTCACCCTTAAGTAGTCACAGTATGTTATACGTTTTGTACCAAAGTAGTACATAGTATTTTTTTAAATATGATAATTCTAAAATTATACCAATCATCACCAAACCATTTTACAGATGGTGTTGAATAATAGATATGAAATTAATGAATTTCGCCTGTTAACTATATTTACCTGAATCTCTGCGATTTTTCAATTATTTCTTTTGACACGGAAATCGTGAGTGAAAAAATAATAAAAATTTGCATTCCTAATTTCAAATATATTGAACATATTGACAATTTTTTTCTGGTCTCAAATTATGACCTTTGAAAATCTTATTTTAAGACCTTTGAAATCTTACAATAAGGTCCCATTTTTGTGGGTGTATAGATATTGAAAATCATAAGTCATTACTGGTAATGAAGAATGATTTTTGACGATAAACAATTATTTTATTTGAAAACTAGGGGGAAGGGGTTTAATCCTTATTCTGACCCTTGCGACCCTTAATCTGACCCTTATTTCGACTCTTATGACCTTTAATACGACTGCGACCCTTAAGCCGACACTCGTGACCCTTATTCCGACTTTTGTGACTTAATTTAACCCTCGTGATCTTTATTCTGACCCTTGTGATTCTTAATCTGATCCTCGTCACCCGTATTCTGACCGTTAATCTGACGCCTGTGACCCTTAATCCGATCCTCGTGACCCTTATGACCCTTATTCTGACCCTGGTGACTCTTAATCTGACCCTCGTGATTCTTATTCTGACCTTTACGACCCTTAATCTGACCCCTATGGCCCTTAATGCGACTCTCGTGACCCTTATTCTGACCCGCTTGATTCTTATTCTGACCCTTGTGACCCTTATTCTGACCCTGATGACTCTTAATCTGACCCTCGTGATTCTCATTCTGACCTTTACGACCCTTAATCTGACCCCTACGACCCTTAATGCGACTCTCGGGACCCTTATTCTGACCCTGGCCCTGATTCTTGACCTTGACCTTGACCTTGTGACCCTTATGATCCTTATTCTGACCCTCGTGATGTCTATTTTGACTCTCGTGACTCTTATTTTGACCCTTGCGACCCTGAATTGCGGAGTCTTAATTTCGAGTACCAAATTTTCATAATCAAAAGTCAATTTGGATTTTTATAATATACAGAGATTTGGTGGATTTGTTGATGAAAAATGTGTATTTCACCGAGCCTTTTCTATTTCGTTCCTGCGAACTGGGATGTTCAACGGTTATTGTGACATTTTTTGAATTTTTAAGAGAGTCTATCTTTAGATGAGTCGACCCAACCTCTTCTGTCTCCAATCTCAAGAACTCAGCCCACTCCCGGATCTCCACAAACACCGGTGAGAGCCTCTATTTTTTGCACGTGACCCCAATTACCAGATGCTGCAATCGTTTCTCCTTTTGTTTCTCTCTTCAACGTCCCTCATATTTTTCACATTCATCTACTACTAAAAGTGAGCACAAATATGAGATTAACACACTTGGGACCAGTTTCTCTTGAACATTAATTCCTCCTCAACTCAAGGACAAAAACAAGTTCGAGAGGTATTTAGAGAAAATTACTCTGAATGTTGGATCTGCAAAACTTTTTCACTATTCCAAAATTCTTTCCTAAAATATGTTGTTGGATGTCAACAGTACTCGTGAGAAAAATGGTCTTTGACAAAGTGCTTCTATTTTTTTTTTGTAGTTGTTTGTATTTTTCGAATTTTTTTCGAATTTGTAGAAGAAAATTGTATGACAATAATCATCATAATTTTGATCAATGCGAGTTTTTTATTGGTAAATAAACAAATAGTTAGAGAGTACAGAATTCAATGAATCTTTCTTAATTGAATCTGAAAATTGATGATAATAAGAATAATTGAGCAATGATTCTAAAATTTTTTTCTTAAACAGTTTTCATTATCTAACAAAGGACGCATTTTATGAAGAAGAGTTTTATAAATTTATCGATTTTCCAAATTTTTTCTGACTTTATAATTACAGCTTAGGGTTCGCTTCTATGCCACCGGTTGACAGATGGTGCAGTCATCACGTTTTTGACCAATTCTATTGAAAAATTCCGCAGCTGATCTACACTTTTTCTTCAATTCAACAATTCAATAGAAAATATTCTACTGGAAAAATCAATCCAATTTGATTTTCCTCTAGCACTTCTTCAACTGGCTGTGAGATATTTTCTATAGAAATTCAGATGGGCTCAAATTTTCAGAGTTTTTGTTTAACACACATAGGGTGAATCGTCCAGTGTTCGAACGAATAAGGTCACAGTTATTTTTGACGTAGATTTAAAAATATAACCAAGTCGAAAATTGATTTAAAAATAATTATAACTCCTCTGTACATCTCCATAGATAATAGAAAAAAATATTATGGACATTAATTGACGATACAATTAATGATATGAATACAAAGAGCTGAAAATGTGTGAAAACCCAGTAATCGAAATGCGTATTCTGTAATGGGAATATGATATTGGCGGCGTGTCATCGAAAACTGTTTTTTCCGCTGGTAATAAGGTAACTTAGACATTTTCAATCATCACAATATCATTTGGAAATGTCATAATTTTATTTTTCTTGTATAATGCGAGGCATCTCTACCTTCTACTAATTTATTTTATGGACAAAGTACCAATTAGTTCGATTACTGGTCCGGTTCGAACACTGGTTGGTTCACCCTAACACAAAAAAATTCAGAACTCTAATTTGAACGATCACAAAGCTCCTATGCGGAAGCGCAAGCAGAATATAACGCATAGACCGAAAAGTAATTTTAAGTATTTCTAGCACAATCTAACATTTGCAATCAACAATTTATCATTTGCAGTCCCCAATATCAGCAACAGTCAACGTTTAATAAATTAAAACAACAGGTTATAAAACCTGCGAAACTCGAATTGATAAAAAATCAGTTGCAAAACTTGAACACTTATCGTATAATCGCCAATTGCCTTGCAAACCTTTCCTCAAACAACAATCTCCCACTCAAAGAAAAATGTCTCCACTGTTGTAATGGAAACCGATTGTCCCATAATTCATTTTCATATTTGAGTGGTTCCGCACGTCGCACACTGTTAAAAATTTTCCACTGAAATCTCCGGTCAGCGTTTTCGAAATTTCTAACAAGTAACATTTCCACTAAAATTTCACGGAATTTCATTATTGGAAATTTATAAATTCAATTACGTATTGTAGTTTAATTATTTCGGAAAAATTAATAAAAAATTTGGAAAATTGAAAGAAAACTTTTTGAATCATTGACTTCACTGAATTTTCAGGGAATTCCTCCAAAATGGCTGGAATTCCGAGAATTGTAAGGGAATTTTCTTAAAATTCGAGGAAATAATAGTGAATATTCATTTTCATTTGAGAATTGATGCAAATTCTGGAATTTCTATCTTCCCGTGGCTAAAAAATTGGGAGTCAGCTTGAATTTTCAGACTTTTTCCCCTTAACGATATTGATTGGCTATTTTTTCTCCAATGAAATGCTTTTCGACTTCTGTAGTCGACCATTAGAGCTTTCATTTAAGCTCCATTTATCCCCATGTTTTCGGACATTTTACAATGATTTTATTATTTAAACTTTGCAGGTCTGAATTTGAATCTCGACATTGAACCGTTAAAAACCTTTAAAGAATCTGAAAAGAAAATTAAAACATTTAATTTTGGAGGAAGATTAATAAAATAATTGAAAAGTTGAAATTTTTGAAAATTACGAGCATTTTCTGTAAACAATTTATAATCAGTAAATTTTCCACCATAAAAATCATTTTTTCGGAATCATAAAAAATTTCTTCATATTCAAAATTTAACCAGAAATCGATTTCACGCCTAAAAAAATTAAGTTTCCGCAACTTTAAACAATATCAATTATTTATTTATAAATCACAATTGTTCAAAAAATAATAATTCTGTGTAAAATGTAATTTTAACGATGCTAACTATTCACGATTTTTTTCAATTTTTGTCCACGCAATTCGACAAATTAGACAATTGAAAATTCTTGAATTTATAGTGTGGTATTTACCAAACTGTAAAAGATACTTAGATATCCTTAAATCGAATTCAAGCAGTTTTTCCGGAAAATTAAGCAAAATTTTTTCAACAGTGTATGCCCATCGTACCCCGAACAATGGTTAAAATGGATAGTTTACCACTCACCGTGGCAAAAGCGCGGGAGAAAGAGAGATGAAATGCCAGATATATACGTAATGTGGGCCATTGTTTCGAAGGAAACGTTGAATCCGGGAGCGAAACGTTACCAGCCCCCTGAGAATGATGTACCGCTGCTTGGTACCTCTCTGCCCCCATCCACCCCCCCCCCC
>NW_021680379.1:1629255-1629576 GCF_001412515.2 Diachasma alloeum | reverse complement strand
CCCCCCCCCCCCCATTCTCCTCCCTCCATTCCTGATCTTCAGCCCCATCTCCGGGACGGGTCCCTTAATTACTGCCGCGTGCAAATTGGAAGGAAAAATTAATCGCAGAAATGACTTAGGAGCCCAGTCGAGGCGCCAAAGAGGGCTGGGAGGGTATGTAACGGCTCACAGAAGGGGGGTTGTGAGGAGGAGTGGTGAGGGGAACGAGGAAGCGCACTCGGGGGTCGCACAAAGGGGATGAAAGGAAGTCCGGGGCAATTAGAATGATGCCCTTTGCACGGCCTTCCTTGCCGTCTTTTACCCCCGGTTGTACCCCCCCCC
>NW_021680379.1:1623133-1629217 GCF_001412515.2 Diachasma alloeum | reverse complement strand
CCCCCCCCCGCCCCGCCCCACGTTCCTCCTCTCTCCGAAAGCTTTCTGAGCTCTTCTGCAAGACTCTTTTCTATGAGAAAAAAACGTAAAGAGAGAAAATAATCCGTCGCTTTTTCCAAATTTGCTGCTTTACAAACGCTTTTATTCGACGATAAAAAAACATTAAAGAAGAATTTAATCAGATTTGCTGTTCATTTAGTGAATAATTAGATTGTTTAGTGAAAAAGGAGCCGATAATAAGCAAGAATTGTTTATCCAATTGTCTGAGCAGAGAAGAGATTGAAGATTAAATTGACTATGAAATATTCGTTAATTAAAAATCAATGGAAAGAGAGGTGTGGAAAAAATTGTGATTCTCTGAATCGTAAAAAATGTCTCAATCGAGGCGTTAAATTAATTACCTTGATTGCATAATACAGAGCGCAAAGAAGGAGCGCTAATGAAAAGAAATATTAGAGGGCCTACCCCTTGGGTTGTCGGGTGCCACGATATGAGGGGTGACTTTATCACCCTCTCCTCTTCATCTCTCTCTCTGTCGCGCTCTCTCTCTCTCTCTTACGCACTCCCGGGGTCTTGGCTTCATGGGATATTCTATATCTGTATACGCGTGTAGATGCCCGAAGCTGTGTTGCTAATCCGACGCATAGTTTATACGTCATTAAACCACCGCAGTATTGAAGACTATTGCACCGTCACCCTCAAGCTCGCTGTCACTTCGAATTATCCCTTGGGGATATGATGGGATGTGGGTGCAGGGGGAGGGGCTTTGACCGAGGGTCGAGGAATATCGGGATTAAATACCACCATCATCGTATTGACAGAGCTGTGAAGGAAAATGTGGAGGAAAAAATTTTCATAATTTTGGGGGGAGGTAAGGGTCAATAAGGGTCAAACATCAATATTTACATTTTAGTAATAGCCGGGGTCGAATTGCCGATACTGTTGAATCAATCAAGCCTCGACCTAGAATTGGCATGCCAAGTCTTGGCGACCCATACACGCAGGTTTGGGTTGACCCTTGTGAGGGTCAAAGGTCGCAACGGTCATACCTCGCGACGATCATGGCTACCGTTAGACCCTTGACGATGTTCCTTCCTGCTCCTTTTGCTTGGCCCTTATAATCGTTGGAACCTTGTGATTGTCCTTCCTGCTTCCCCGGTTGCCGCTTGTTGTGGTTTGATCTTAGAGATTGCCCTGCCTGCATCTGTTATTTGACCGTTACGATATTTGACCCTTGCAAGGTATGACCCTTGCGATGTTTAATCCTCGCGAGGTATGACCCTTGCAATGTTTGATCCTCGCGAGGTATCATCCTTGCGATGTTTCATCCTCGCGAGGTATGATCCTTGCGATGTTTTATCCTCGCGAGGTATGACGCGTGCGATGTTTGACCCTTGCGAGGCATGACCCTTGCAAGACTTACGCATGACAAGGGGGCTCAATCCCGCTGTCAGCGGGGTTGTTCTCGCGCCAGAACAACTGTATTCGTTACGAACATGTGATGAAATAGCTATTTTCGTCTTAAGGCCGAAAAGTTATTTTAGGCCAAATGACGAACATAATTGTTCTTCACTATATCCGTAAACGGTGTTTGACGGACACAAACGAAGTTTTACGGACAATGTAATGAAAAATACTATTGGGCCTTTTCTAAAAGTGAGCAGTGAATTATCAATAACCAACGAGAGATTACGAATTAGATTAATTAGGATTTTATTTGGCTGTCCTGATTCTGTCCAGATACGGTAATGAGGATTCGGCCCGGACGACTTCAGAATGAACTTGTTCCAGATAGCATGTGGAAATGTGTGGAAATTTTGGGAATTTAGTAGTCTCAAGTATACTTATTCAGTATGGAGAAGTTTCTTTCTCAGAGCATGAGTAGTGATGCCGCGAGAGACTTTACGAGACAATACTTTGGAGAGATGGTCTTGGTCTCAGTCTCGAAATATGCAATATCGAGTCCTCTCGTGATGACTCCAAGTCAATTTATCTCATCTTGGTCTCAAGTTTTTCGTACTCTTTAATGTAAAATCTCGATTTTTGTCTCGGATTGTCTCGTCTCGGTTTCCTATATATAAAAAACGCCAAAAACTGGAAACCTATGTGAGCTAAATTCACTCGGAGTCATTACGAGAGGAGTCGACACTGCGTATTTCGAGACTAGGACGAGACGAAAAATTTCCGTGTTCATTGATACCGAGACAATCCCTCCAAAGGCTCGTGATGTCTCGGAAAGTCTCTCGCGGCATCACTAAGCATGAGATGACGGTGTCATCAAATAAAACAACATGATCATTACTTCAGAAACTCATATGATTTTCAGTAATATTTTAATTGCCCCAGTAGTCTCAAGTATACTTATTCAGCATAGAGAAGTTCCTTTCTCAGAGCATGAATAGTGATGCCGCGAGAGACTTTACGAGACAATACTTTGGAGAGATGATCTCGGTCTCAATGAATATGGAAATTTTTGGTCTCGTTTTAGTCTCGAAATATGTAATATCGAGTCCTCTCGTGATGACTCCAAGTCAATTTATCTCATCTCGGTCTCAAGTTTTTCGTGCTTTTTAATGTAAAATCTCGGTTTTTTTCTCGGATTGTCTCGTCTCGGTTTGATATATATAAAAAACGTCAAAAACGGGAAACTTATATGAGCTAAATTGACTCGGAGTCATCACAAGAGGAGTCGATATTGCGTATTTCGAAANGGGTCTCCCAGATACGCGCCGGGCACTCTTACCGACTAAGCTACCGGGAACCACAGAAATTCACTCTCAAATTCACCTTAAACACCGCCTAACCTCCTATAGGCATTAAAGAATTCTAAGAGAATTAGAATTTAGAGAGAAAAAATTTCCGCTTCACTCAGCCGGGAATCGAACCCGAGTGACATACGATATTTTATGTCGTTGGGCCCGATAAAACGCGATTCTAACCTCGCTTCGCTCGGTTAGATATGACATAAGTATTTTTACTCCAAACAATATAAAATCGCCGTTTTAACCTCTGCTAAGAAGTCATTCGGACTTTTCATTCAGACGGGTAGCTTGTGCGGGGATCGATCCAGGAATCTGTCGCATGAGTCGTGAGTCGAGTGGCTAACTATTTGGAATCTGTCGTGAGCCGAACGCCTAACCAACTCCGACAGAACACCGGAACCATGAGAGTATGATGATACACTGAGAGAAAAACGATCAAGTCTTACTTGTGCCAAGAGAACAGTTTTTTCAAAATTATCAAAAAAGGATTACAAGTACAACCTTACTTGTTTGGAGACTGTTTTTTGATTCCTATCATGTAAAAGAATTTTGTTCAATGCGATGTACGGAAAGCTCAATTTAAACATCGGCTTCATTCGAGAAAATAACATTCAATTCATTCCTCAATGTAATCATCTCCTAGATACGAATTTTTGATCAATTCATGAAAGTAGAAAATTGCTCAACCTGAGATTATAATAGGTTAAAAAAAATAGAACTTTTCCATTTTTGTGGTGAATACATGTGACTTGACGCCAAGGAATGTTTCATTCGATTCAAGTAAATGTATCTCAAGAAGAAATAATTGACATTCACCGTAAGATCTTNCTTAGAGATTGCCCTGCCTGCATCTGTTATTTGACCGTTACGATATTTGACCCTTGCAAGGTATGACCCTTGCGATGTTTAATCCTCGCGAGGTATGACCCTTGCAATGTTTGATCCTCGCGAGGTATCATCCTTGCGATGTTTCATCCTCGCGAGGTATGATCCTTGCGATGTTTTATCCTCGCGAGGTATGACGCGTGCGATGTTTGACCCTTGCGAGGCATGACCCTTGCAAGACTTACGCATGACAAGGGGGCTCAATCCCGCTGTCAGCGGGGTTGTTCTCGCGCCAGAACAACTGTATTCGTTACGAACATGTGATGAAATAGCTATTTTCGTCTTAAGGCCGAAAAGTTATTTTAGGCCAAATGACGAACATAATTGTTCTTCACTATATCCGTAAACGGTGTTTGACGGACACAAACGAAGTTTTACGGACAATGTAATGAAAAATACTATTGGGCCTTTTCTAAAAGTGAGCAGTGAATTATCAATAACCAACGAGAGATTACGAATTAGATTAATTAGGATTTTATTTGGCTGTCCTGATTCTGTCCAGATACGGTAATGAGGATTCGGCCCGGACGACTTCAGAATGAACTTGTTCCAGATAGCATGTGGAAATGTGTGGAAATTTTGGGAATTTAGTAGTCTCAAGTATACTTATTCAGTATGGAGAAGTTTCTTTCTCAGAGCATGAGTAGTGATGCCGCGAGAGACTTTACGAGACAATACTTTGGAGAGATGGTCTTGGTCTCAGTCTCGAAATATGCAATATCGAGTCCTCTCGTGATGACTCCAAGTCAATTTATCTCATCTTGGTCTCAAGTTTTTCGTACTCTTTAATGTAAAATCTCGATTTTTGTCTCGGATTGTCTCGTCTCGGTTTCCTATATATAAAAAACGCCAAAAACTGGAAACCTATGTGAGCTAAATTCACTCGGAGTCATTACGAGAGGAGTCGACACTGCGTATTTCGAGACTAGGACGAGACGAAAAATTTCCGTGTTCATTGATACCGAGACAATCCCTCCAAAGGCTCGTGATGTCTCGGAAAGTCTCTCGCGGCATCACTAAGCATGAGATGACGGTGTCATCAAATAAAACAACATGATCATTACTTCAGAAACTCATATGATTTTCAGTAATATTTTAATTGCCCCAGTAGTCTCAAGTATACTTATTCAGCATAGAGAAGTTCCTTTCTCAGAGCATGAATAGTGATGCCGCGAGAGACTTTACGAGACAATACTTTGGAGAGATGATCTCGGTCTCAATGAATATGGAAATTTTTGGTCTCGTTTTAGTCTCGAAATATGTAATATCGAGTCCTCTCGTGATGACTCCAAGTCAATTTATCTCATCTCGGTCTCAAGTTTTTCGTGCTTTTTAATGTAAAATCTCGGTTTTTTTCTCGGATTGTCTCGTCTCGGTTTGATATATATAAAAAACGTCAAAAACGGGAAACTTATATGAGCTAAATTGACTCGGAGTCATCACAAGAGGAGTCGATATTGCGTATTTCGAAACTGAGACGAGACCAAAAATTTCCGTGTTCATTGAGACCGAGACAACCCCTCCAAAGTCTCGTGATGTCTCGGAAAGTCTCTCGCGGCATCATTAAGCATGAGATGACGGTGTCATCAAACAACATCATCATTACTTAAGAAACTCGTATGATTTCCGCTAATATTTTGATTTCCCCGTTGTGCATTCTCACAGAGCCCCCGTTTGAAGAAATATCTCGGCTGTTTAACGCGACAAAACGAATAATTACCCGAACAAAGCACGGCGTTCAGCGGAAAAAAAACAAAACTAAAAACGGCCACAATAACTGCACCCTCCATCTCCCCATAACCTCTTTCTCTTCATCTCGGTGTGTCCCGACAACAAAGTCAAGTGGGGCACAATGAGGCACGCCGAGCGAGTATTATATTGAATGCCACACACCCGAGGCCTCGTGTGTATGCAGGCTATACGATCACACGTCTCTATCTCCTTTTCTCGCCTGTCACCAAATGCGGTGTTTGCCATCAGAGAAAACGAGAGACGATGAGATGCCGCTCCGGCTCGTATGGAATTCAAAGCCAACGATTCAATGACCCCCTCTGAGGATGTCAACGATATATATGAATTACGCATTGGATGAATGAGATTAGCTGTTGTTAAATGTTATAAAAAAAAAATGTATCGTTGGAACAATCTGCGAGGCTATTTTTGAAGTTGTCTTTATTTCGTTTCATTTCTTGTGAAGACTCTTCAGGCGAAATTTGGAACTAGAGGATAGAATTGAAATAGTATATTATGTCATCAGGCGATAAAAGCATCATCTGGCGAATGTGACCAGAATCCGAGCCTTCGGCTCGGATTATAAAGCCACATTCGCCAGATAATACTTTTATCGCCTGATGACATAATATACTATTTCAATTCAAAAAATTCTAAGAATTCTAAGAGAATTAGAATTTAGAGAGAAAAAATTTCCGCTTCACCC
>NW_021680379.1:1602815-1623108 GCF_001412515.2 Diachasma alloeum | reverse complement strand
GGGTCTCCCAGATACGCGCCGGGCACTCTTACCGACTAAGCTACCGGGAACCACAGAAATTCACTCTCAAATTCACCTTAAACACCGCCTAACCTCCTATAGGCATTAAAGAATTCTAAGAGAATTAGAATTTAGAGAGAAAAAATTTCCGCTTCACTCAGCCGGGAATCGAACCCGAGTGACATACGATATTTTATGTCGTTGGGCCCGATAAAACGCGATTCTAACCTCGCTTCGCTCGGTTAGATATGACATAAGTATTTTTACTCCAAACAATATAAAATCGCCGTTTTAACCTCTGCTAAGAAGTCATTCGGACTTTTCATTCAGACGGGTAGCTTGTGCGGGGATCGATCCAGGAATCTGTCGCATGAGTCGTGAGTCGAGTGGCTAACTATTTGGAATCTGTCGTGAGCCGAACGCCTAACCAACTCCGACAGAACACCGAAACCATGAGAGTATGATGATACACTGAGAGAAAAACGATCAAGTCTTACTTGTGCCAAGAGAACAGTTTTTTCAAAATTATCAAAAAAGGATTACAAGTACAACCTTACTTGTTTGGAGACTGTTTTTTGATTCCTATCATGTAAAAGAATTTTGTTCAATGCGATGTGCGGAAAGCTCAATTTAAACATCGGCTTCATTCGAGAAAATAACATTCAATTCATTCCTCAATGTAATCATCTCCTAGATACGAATTTTTGATCAATTCATGAAAGTAGAAAATTGCTCAACCTGAGATTATAATAGGTTAAAAAAAATAGAACTTTTCCATTTTTGTGGTGAATACATGTGACTTGACGCCAAGGAATGTTTCATTCGATTCAAGTAAATGTATCTCAAGAAGAAATAATTGACATTCACCGTAAGATCTTATCTACTTGAAATTGGTGCAAGTATACAATACTTGTTCCAAGAAAGAAACATCTCAATAAAAATAATTTTTCAATCACTGTAGCACTAGAATATTTCTAAAGAATTTCTGTCCCTGTGGCTATCCTTGAATCATAATAGATGGTTCCACGAATCTAAAATTCCCGACTTAGGCAAATATTTCGTAAAGTCCATCGGTCAAGCTCGAGAAATCCTGATAAATGGTGAAAACTTGTATCCCACTGGTTATATTCCTCACCGTGAAAGGGTGTCTGCGGCTCAATGGGGAGACGAAATGTCGAGAGATCCGAGTAGTCCAGAGTGAAAACATTTGACAATACGAAGAGGGTGAGGAAGAGCCGCCAGAAAAATAGAAATAGAGAAAAACGGAAAGGGCCGACATTGACAGTGAATCTTTCTTTTTTCTCCCAAAAACGCATATTCCCCACTTCCGGTTGGTTTTCACGAGACTATCGAAAATGCCTGTATTCTTTCTCCTCTCCTCTTCGGCCTATCTTCTATGTTGGCAGAAGGGGGTGGAGGGAGCTAGCTATGCAATCAATAAGACATCCGTGACGCGACAGTTATGGCTGATGGGGATGTATGTGTGTGGATTATATGATGGGGTCCAAACGGCCAGCCCCATGAATATCTTTCGATAGATTGCACATCGACCCCTGGTAGAAGGCTATGTCGCGACGTAGAGTACGAAGGGATGGTGAAAACAGCCCCCGTGTGCAGCCACGCGTCATACCATGCGGTTTGACTCGCCAGTGACGAAGAGTTGATTTTTTTTTCGTATTTTTTACGGTTCGTTTGGAAGGGTCACTATATCTTGGATTTTTTTTTCTTAAGAGTTCATAGTTTTTCATTAATAATAATAATAATAATAATAATAATAATAATAAAATTCGTTTAAAGATTTGGAATTCGATGTGAACGGAGAAATCGATTAATTAAAGAAGCACAGCAAAATAGTATATTGCGCACCAAGTGCGAACAGTGATGTTTCCGAGGTGCAAATACTACTTTTTAATACCGCCTGCAAAGGAAAGTTTCTATTTGTCGCCTTGACGGGCGTAAAGTATTGACTTTCCTCCCGCATCGCGGGAGGAAAATGTGACTTTGAGCCTATATCCAGATGGAAAATAGGGTTGTAAAATAAAGGACCCTTGATTGAATCCGGAGTCTCTACTTGATTTGAGGAGAATTAAATCAAGTTGAGATTCTATTAATTTTAAATTTCACCGATTTGGATCAAGTAGCTCTTAAAAATATCAGGGCTTGTAGGCGATTTGATTGAAGTACATCTTGACTTGAGTCAAGCAGAAAAATACTTGAATCAAGTATCTTTCCTACTTGAATCAAGTAGATTCTGGATTGAGGCCAATTTTGATGGAACAATCTATTTTTATACACAAAATGCGCGGGAAACTCGCATAAATTGAATTACAGTCTTTCTACTCGTATCGAGTAGAAAAAAATACTTGAATCAAGTTGCGATACTGGAATCAAGAAATTTTTTTTAGTATGCAAATTTTCAACTATATTTGATTCAATTGAGGTCGATACGTGATATAAAAATTCAAGTTATAATAGTATAAACATAGGAACGAAAAATTCCTTTCATAAGTATTAAGTATCAATTCGACTTGGATCTAGTCATAGAATCGACTCAAATCAAGTTGAGTGCATCTTGAATGGAGTAACAAAATCTACATCCAATCTTTCCGAGTTGGCGACTCATTTTGTGGATAAACAAAAGATTATTGTATGAAAAATGGCGTCAGTTCGGAATTCACTTGATTGAAGTAGGAAAAATCCGTGATTCAAGTATGTCCCTATTTGATTCAAGTTGAGCTTTACTTGCATCAAGTTAGGCCAACTCGACTTGAAATTTTTTAGAGACACTCGATCCAAGTGGATAAAATCTACTTGAAATGAGATTCTCGACTCGTCCCAATCCTACTCAGATCAAGTAGCGGCTCCGGATTAAATCAACAACAAAACAAAAAAAAATTCAATTTGAGACTAACAAGTTCAAATTGAAACTTATGGAATTCTCAAATCGGGTCTCTCGAAAATCTTAAATTGAGTTCTGAAAGTCGCAGCTTGAGATTTTGGAACGTCTTAAGTTAAGGGTTCTGAAAGTCTCCAGTTAAGGCTTATGAAAGTCGCCACTTGAAACATGCGAAAGTTTCAATTCAAGTCTGGTAAATCTCAAGCTAAAACTTTCAGAACGCCAAAATAGAGATTTTCAAGTCTCAAATTGGGACTTTCGAAATTCTCAACTTGAGACTTTCGGAAGCATTGGATGAAGATATTCTATTCTTAAATTCCGACTTGAAAATCCCATTTTAAGACGCCAGAATCTCAATTTATATCCTCTGAAAATCTCAAGTTGAGACTTTTGAAAGTCTAAAGTTGAGTTTTGAAACGCTCAAGTTAAGACTTTCAGAAGGTAAAAATTGACATTTTCAAATCTCCAATTGGGACTTTCGAAAGTGTCAACTTGAGACTTGGAACGATCAAATAGAAATTTTCACGTATCAAATTCAGACTTGAATGTATCCATTTGATTCTCTTGAAAGACTCAAGTTGAAAATTTCTAAAACCCCAATTGAACATCTTTGAAATCTCAAAATAAGGATTTTTTTCTGGGTGAAACACTTTCGTTTTGGATTAATAAAAAAAAATTGGATGGATAGAAAGAAATCTTATCGTCAATTGAATTTCCTAAATTTTGCATATAATCTGACAGAGTCAGAAGCAAAATCCTCATCTAATTGAATAAAAGGAAAGCACTGGGAATATTCACAAAAAATAATGTTGACAGGTTGCAATGGATTTGTTTCTCAATATCTCCAGCAACATATACCGTAATAGTATTTTTGTCACGATGCAGAGCTGGAGAACGATGCGTACAACACGTCGTGGAATATCATTAGCGGTGGCATAATAGGCTGGGTCTCCCCGACAATTAACGGTGCGACGTGCATAAATCTTCGGTGTTGAAAAGAAACACCGAGACACGAGACCGACGGCATTTAAATAAATAAGTGGCATCAATTGTGTTCAGAGGCAGACGTATACGTTTGTCCCCGAAGTCACTCGAGGAGACGTCATCCTCGTTTGCTGGCTGTGTCTATATGTGTCACCTGTACAGGTATCATTTGTATGATATGTCCCACAAAGATTGTCTCTTCCGCTGAATTTCGAGGAATTGTGTAAAAAATGCTGATCCTTGAGGAAAATTGGGATCTGATTTATTGTCTGTCTGCAAATGGCAAGGGCCCGAGTGAAAATTTTAGTCAGGTCTAAGTCAAGACTGGATCAGGTCAGGCCTGAGGATTGATCAGAAAGTGATATGATAGCTGAATCCAGCCCTGATGAGTCATGTAACGCGGTTTTTAATGAAGACTTGATCAGGCATCACGGTTGTGGATTTGATCAAGTCAAATCTATTTAAACCGGTTGACCTGTCCATCGGAATCAACTCGAATGGAAATTAAAATCAGGATAGAATAAGAGACTGACCAGTAAAAACGGACTGTGATTAGTTTTGGATCAGACATGTAACGCTTGTTTGGATCCATGCCTGGTTAAAATTCTAGGATCCGATCTTTCTGAACAGTACCGGATCCGATACGGATCTAGTCGAGATTTGACTGATCGGAATAGGATCACAATTCACTTCGCCGCATTGGATCCAGATATTCCATTCCGAATCTCATCAGATCCTGATCCGAAAGTCTAATCGATAAATTGTGTTCAGTATTGGACCTAAAACTGATCTAGATCCAAGCTGACTGAGTGAAATTTCTACTCCGGAATAATAATTATTAATGAGAATTTTTCCCATCCAAATTTCAGCCATTCGATATCACATGGTACAACCTACAGGGTTTTCAACTGATTATTTTTGGTATAATCGAATCTGGCCTTCCCTGGGCCAATCAGAGTTCAATATTCAATAACATGAAGTACTTCCCAATTAAAATTACAGCGGTTATTTCCCCCTGGCTTTCGATAATTTCCCTGTAGCTTTTGATAATTTCCCTCTAGCTCTGCAATTGTTTCCCTAACCAAATAACTGTCAAATATTATCCTGTGAAGTGAAAGAAAGTCATGAAGAAAGTCAAAATGAGTCGGTTCGGGGTTCGTTGCTACGCAACAAAACAATCAGGGAATGTCCGATAATTTTGGAGGTCTCGTGATATTACTACTGATAATTTTTTGATAATTTACTCTGGTAGTTGCTGTATAAAAAAAACAAAAGATCATTCAATTAATTGAACAGTTCGGCGAAACTGACAGATTGATTTCGTCTCATGATGCAATTCTCTTGGCCGAAATTTGGATGGAAAAATTCTCTCGCGAATACCACTCGAGCTTGAAAATTAATCAGGTCTTTCCCTGATTCAGATTAATTCAGGTAATGCCTGACAATTTTGCAGCTCTCGTGGTATTACATATGATAATTGATTGAAAACAAAAGATGGTTCAATTTTTTCACTGTAGATCGGCTCTCTTGATGAATCCCTACCGTAATTACCACTGCAAAAAACTGATGATTTCTACCGGTGAACAGATAATTAACCTCTTTTAACATTTTTGTGCTGCATCACTGTAGAAATATTAAGGTTTATTTCAAGTTCATTCTTGAAAACAGAATATTCCACAGAAAATTTCAAAATGTTTCCAAAATGTACAACCAATATTCGAAAAAAATGAAAAATTAAAAAAACTAATTAATGGATTAAATTTTAATTAACGACGATGGATAGGGCTTAATAATACCTATATTTCAAGAGAAAGATTCAATCCCATCCATTTATTAGGGACCGATTGAAGCACACATACACACACGTATGGACAAGGTCGACAAATTTAATTCTTGATATAACACAAAAAATCTAAAACTTAAATTTGAACTGATTCCAAAGCTTCCATTCGGACGCAAAACCCCCCGTAAAACGTCAATTGAGCCGTAAAATTTATCTCCTCTAAAAATGTCGAGGACACATTTGCCAAAATGATGGGAAATAAATGAAAAAGCTGACTCCTCCATGATGTTGAAAAAGTCCATTTGGTTTTTGGGGCCATAGCCAGATCGTTAATTCGTCGTATGAATAATACAAGCGGTCCCTAAACCACGGTCACGCCATAATTCGCTTGTCATTCGATTCTCCACGCTCCGTCTGTCTGCCGGCGGTTCGTTGAGCTATGTGTTGAATCTCCACTGTGCTGATGCCATCATCACCACCACTATCACTAACCCCCTCGCTGCCCCCTCCAACCCCCTCCCGCCGCGCTTTTTCCGCCCTCCTTTTTGCCCACCCCATAATCCACCGGCATCCGAAAGCACAGGCTGTGGAATGAAAAGCAACACACAGTAACCCCTTTCCCTGTGGCGCGGTTTTCCAGGCCAGTTCGATGTGCATGGGAATGCATTTTGTATCCCACGTACCTCGTTTGCATGGGGCCATACACTCGGCCCACCATCGTTGCTAAATCGATGTTGCAATACATGGAAGAGAAAACTCACTGTTGAGAGAAAGGGAATTTCAATTTGATTGAAATTCGACGTACGCTCAGAGCATTTTTAGGCTTTTTCTGTGCACATAGGGGTAGAGGTTTTTTTTTGATGGTGGACAAAAAGTGAGGGAGAGGTGGTGGACACGAAATGAGAAAAATTCACGCATTTCGCTTTCAATGTTTTTGATGAATTTTTGGTTTTCAGTGGCTCGAAAAATATTTGTGAAATCAAATTATTTTTTGAATTATTTTTTCTTTGAACTGAAATTCTGCGGTGAGTCTGGTAGATTGTTTTAGGGTGGGAGGTTACATTACATTTAGGGGGAAAAATATGGAAAATTATTTTTGGTTTCTTGACAATTTTATGGAATTTTTAATTTTTGGCAGCGAAGGGACGAGATTTCCTCATCTCATTCAATATTTTCATCTACATGTGAAGTTTAAAGATATCCAAGTATTTTCGCTATTTTTGCTTCCGAATAGAAGCATTGTAAGCATTCAACTTTAAGTTTCAGAATTTTCGTGTTACATCAAGCTATTATAATCCAAATGTAATGTTATGTGTATCCATCAAAAGTTTTCTCAAAATACTTTTGAGAGTTCTGAATAGCCCGTCGCTTAAGTAGTCAGAATCAACGTTCACTCGGCTAAAAAATTCAATTTTGGCGAAAGTCGATTTTCTCCCTGGAAAAATCCAAGATCTGACACTTTGGCCCTCGTGATCCTTGTGACCCTTTGACCGAGTTTCCCCCTGAAAAAATCCAAGATCTGGCCGTTTGGCTCCGGGTAAAAATTTTTTTTTTCAGTTTTCACTTTTTCCACATACTGTTGATAGTTCTGAATAGCCCGTCGCTTAAATAGTTGGAATCAACGTTCACCCGGCTAAAAAATTCGATTTTGGCGAAAGTCGACTTTCTCTCTGGAAAAACAGAAAATCTGACTCGTTGGCTGGGGTGGAAAAAAAAATTTTATTTCGACTTTCGTCGCGTCTTCGGGGGTTTCATTGGCATCAGAATTGTTAGAAAATACAGAATCAACGGTCACTATTTTTTATTTAAACACCGCCTGCAAACGGGGAGATGAGGGTGGCTAAAATATATTCTGCAACCCTGTCTCCTCGTTGGCTACAAATTTCAACCCTCCGCATACATGCCTTCCCCTTCACCCGCTCGTAAAATCACGCGTTCTCGGTAGCATCGAGGAGGACTTCTCAGGACCGTAAAGAACTGAGGATTCGAAAGGTCTCTGGAAAAGTACATCGCAGAACTGATTAGGACTTACCAGGTCCATCGAGGTCTGGAGAGATCTTGAAAGACCTGTGTACGTCCAATCAGAACCAAATCCTCGACTCGGGATTGGACTTGGACTGGATATATGATTCTCTTCATCAGATAACAAGTAAAACACTTGCTCTTGGAAAGACCCAGCGCGAATTCTAACTACTTGCGAGGCTACTGATTTCTCTTGTCAAATTCCTCCATCTTGAACATACATGTTTTTACTGCTGATAAATGTAGACACTTATAGTATCTAAGACACAAAAATCATTTGTTCAAACGTTTTATGTAACTATTGGAACCTGTTATTGGCTTAGGCTGTTGGTTCTTCATACACTATTAAAATATATAAAATAAATAAATAAATACTCCAACGAGTAAACCCAAGTATCTGTTTTACTTTATATGTATTAGTTACTGGGGATTTTAATGCACCGAAGCTTCGTAACATTCTTTATTTCAATTCTCCTACTGTTCATGATAGGACGGCTTCATCAGTGATTGACTTTCCGTTACTGGGGCTGTCTCAAAGTAATTTAATATTGAACTCATTGGATCGTTATCTGGACATGGTTTATTCGTCGGCCTCTATCTTGTGGCGTTTCTAGCGTTCTTAATCCCCTGGTCCAGGAGCATTTTTACCACCCAGCACTTGATATTTACCTTGAGATTGACGCGGTGTCAAAACACAATGTATCTTTTGAAGTGAACGTTGAGGTTGTCCGCTTGAATTATATTATGTGATCTGCGTCGTTTGTATGAACAAATGGGTGCTATCGATTGGTCGAATATCAATGTAAGGGATGAGTCTAGCGATACTGTTTGAAGTTGGTTCGATACGATATGCTATCATTCACATTGTTATCTTGATCTTTATTCTTATACCTCACTTTTTGTGCCTTTATAATTAATTTGTTATTCTTTTTATTGATCCCATTATTGGCCTCTGGCAGTTAGGTCTTGTAAACCTTCTAAATAAATAAATACATACATAAATAAATTAGATCATAAGAAAATGATTTTTTTAGTTTTGGATTTTTTTTCTTTTTATTAGAGCCTAAAATTTTTTTTTATTATTCCACTTTGTAATCATGCGTAATCATCATCTTATGACAAAAGAAATATGAGCGGTGAAAATTTGTAACAGTTCATGCGAACTAGTCATTGATCACAAGATTAATCGAAAAAGTTCAAATGTTTCATTAAATACACATAATACATAATAAGTAGTTTAATGTTTTTAACAATTTCAATATTGAATGAATGGAAAACAAATCGCCGGAAAATATTACAAAAGCAAGAATGTAAAACGAAAGGTGAAATGGAAATGAGAAAAAAGTAATCAATTTTCCGTTTAACAACAAAAAAATCAACGAAGTTATTTTTTAAATAAAAACAATGCATTCCTGGAAACAATAGCTGCCACAAATTTGAACTCGAAACAAATTGAAATTTGCTTTAACTTAAATAGTCATCAACTCTAAATCCACGGAAAAAATACAATTTTTCAATTAAAAATCATAAAATGAATGTCAAATAAAGTTTCACAACAAATAAATCGAAAAGATTCAGGAGATTGAATAATCAAAACGTCAACTTTGGGCAGAAAAAAAAGAACAAAAATGAATGAAAAATTCTGCGAGAGGAAGGATGTATGAAATAGTGGTGGAAAAATCTGAAATATGAGAAAAAAATGGTGAAGCGAGAGGAAGAGAGGCGGTGAAGGGTGCAGCCGTCCGGCGTGGGTTCCTGGGAATCCATCTTGACGTAATTTCAGGCGAGGCCGAGCCGCATAATTAGCATGAGAATAATGCTGGCCGCTTTCTTAATCAAACTTTTAAATAGGTTTTTCCCAGAGGCCGGTTGGGTGACTGTACGGAAGGCGGCCACTACGCGAGGACAGTGGATGCAATAATACACGAATTACAGGGGAAGGGGGGAGGGAGGGGGATTGTCCCAACCTCGGAGAAATTTTTCCATCGCTGAAATGGTAATCGGGTGGTATAAAATGCACTTCTATTTTGAATGTTTTTGCCTTATTCATTTGAAATTGCGATTTTTTGTGAATAACAGGATTAATATTGCGACAAAAATGTTGTCAATGACATTCCAATTGTCAATTATTTCAGTAGTCAAGGATATCCATGTATTTTTTTAAGTTTTGTAGAGACCACACTATAGGTTACACCATTTTAAATCAAAATAATTTTTTTTAATCACTTTATTTTATAAAAATCCAAATCCACTTCTGGTGATGAAAATTTGATACTCGAAATTAAGGGTCACAAGTGTCATGAGAGTCAACATAAGGGTCAAATTAATGGTCCGAATAAGGGTCGAAATAAGGGCCGCAAGTGTCAGATTAAGGGTTATGTGGGTCAGATTAAGGGTCACAAGGGTCATGAGGGTCACATTGAGGGTTTAAATAAGTGTCACAAGGATCAGATTAATGGTCACAAGGGTCAGAACCAGGGTCCAAATAAGGGACAGGGCGATCAAAAACCAAGGATCCGAAACTAAGGGTCATCAGGATAAAATTACGGTTCACGAGGGTTATAATGAGGGTCACATAATGGATCTAAATGAGGGTCACAAGGATCAGATTAAGGATCACAAAGGTCAGATTAAGAAACCAGATAAGGGTCATGGGGTTAAAAAAACATGCAACATTGGTCGACCATTTAGAAAAATGCGTGAAGTATTTATAAGTTTTTATGTTTGAAACGAAAGATTTTCGAGTAAAGGACCCACACGGAGAGAAATGTACGAGAAAAATTACCGTGCCCGCACAGTAAAGTTGGTTCAGATGGTCTTTCCAGGCCAAATGTACCGCAAAGAGTAGGAAAAAGTACTGTTGCACGAGTCATTTTTCGGATAAATGTGGGGAAAAATTCTTGTGCAGCACGGTAAAATCGAAGCGACAGTGAATTTTTACGAGAAATACGAGAAAAATTATGACACTGACTGGCAAATTTTTCCGGTGCTCTACCAGAATCCTAGGACCCGATCGCGCATTCGTAAGATTTCGGTACTCTTCGTCCCCCCTCCGCAACCACGAACATCGACTCAACGTGACCAGATGATTTATTCCGTCGCCTCCTCTAGCCTCCTCTCTCACATATCTCCTTACTGAAACCCCAGGTTAATGTTTTTCATAATATCAATTCAGTGAAATATTAATTAGTGTTGTGATAAAACGGTTAAGAAATAAAATAAGTGCCCTTTATTTTCGCTTCATGAGGTGTATAACGCTGTAGATATACATTGGCCTGTCAAACGTTCCACATACGTTTGCCGCGCATTCCGCTTTTAATATGGGAGAGAGGATATGGAGGAGAGGTTAAAATAAAATTAATAGGATGATATGCTGAATGACAATGTTTACTCATTTTTAACTATTGAATGAAATTTATCATGTAATAGAAAACAGTCAGGGATCAAGCTTTTATTGTGCGTTACCGGAATTTTTACTATGCAGCACCGGAATTTTTCTGGTGCTAGACAATTGAACCCACTTTACCAGACGGCACGGTAATTTTTGCCTGAATTTCGCCTGAAAAATTCTGGAATTTTTTTCTCCGTGCAGGATATCGGGAATGCATGTTTTAATATCTTAATTTGAGGCACTAAAAGTTACTTAAATTTGGGGACCCAAATGTATTGAAAAATGGGGACAACAGGGTTTTAATGCCAGACACTAGTTATTCTAATGTGTGTCTCGATAAAAATTTCACAGACGAGTAGCGGAAATATCAGCGAAAAATAACTAACAGTGAAGTGTAAATACTTGCACTACTGCAAGAAGTATTGTTTCACAGAAATATTTTTTTAAAAATTATGAAAAGTAGAAAATAATGTAAGAACTCCTGAGAAAGAATGAAACTTCCTAGTAAAATAAATATGAATATTGCCAAGTTCGATAATTTAAATCTCAGAATCCCATATATTCCTCTCTTTGTTTATTCACTGTCCAACGTAATTTCCGGTGTACGTCGATACATGGCAACCCTCCTCGGATGTAAAAGGCGTCAGGATCGTGTTGTGGATAAACTTTTCTTCCTCCTCTTCTCTCCCACAATTCTACACACACGATGACTGAAGGACAACATTCCACGTTTACTTGAAATCATATGCACCACTTCGCTACCACGATCCACATTTCCTGCTCCGCGCGTTGGGTAGTGCCAGCCACCGGAAACTGCTCTCTCGCCTCTCCATCCACATCGCCCCGCGCGAGACTTTTGAAGGATCCTTTCCCGTGCCAGGGGTGCAGTTGCGTTATGGGCATCGCCCACTCCTTTTCACATTTTTTTTTCACTCTTTTTTCGCTAGGAAAAGGGTGGCTCTTAATGGCCGAGAACACATATCGTAAAAGTGCGTTGGCTCTAGACATTAGGAGGGGAAATTCCCGGCTATCGCTCATCACCCCACCGAAAAAAGGAGGACGATACGGAAGGAGACATAAAACGCGGAAAAAAGTATGTTCTGCGTTGTTGAGAATCACTTAAAGCTCTTATTTGTACCCCTCTGTACCACAAGAAGGGTGAAAACAAAAAAAATAAACGAAAATGGGAGGAGAACTCGGCGACCTTCAAATTCAAGGTTCAGTGCTCTATCTTCTGGAATTACCTGCAACGGTGGAAGAAAAATTTAATTTCACATAAAGAGAATAGTGATGCCGCGAGAGACGAGAGAAACGAGATGAGTCGTAATGCCGCTCCTCTCGTGAGTTGGTCGAGAGTACGAGAGAACTAAGCCGAGTAGAAATTTTGGCGGTTTATCATCAATTTCCTACCCTCATTTGGGACCCTTATTTTTTACCTTTATTTCTGACCATTATTGCTGGCCCTAATTAATGAACCTTATTCCTGACAGTTGAGTCCTTCAATTTTGACTTTTCATTCAGACCCTCATGACTTATCTTCGAGCCTTATCTCTGATCCATATTTCTGACGTTTATTCCTAACCCTTATTTTTGACCCTTATCTCTGACGCTCGTGGCCCTTACTTTTGACCCTTTTTTGTGAGCCTCATTCCTGACTATTGTGACTCGTATTTCTGAAATTTATTCCTGAACCTTGTTTCTGATCTTCATTTTTAACCCTCGTGACCCTTATTTCTGACGTCTATTGTTTACTCCCATTTTTGACCCTTATTTCTGACATTTATTTCTGATCCATATTCGTGACCTTCATTTCCGACCCTTGATTTTGACCCTTATTCAGGTTATTACTGATGAGTTATCGATCAGTTATGCACAACTGGACTGGGACAATTGAATGTCGTTAACACCTTATAAGGGATAAATAAGCTAGAAATGGGTTGAGCTACATAAGGCTGTGATCGGTGGTAAACTCATTTGAGACCGACAATGATCGTCCCTCCCAGTATTGTTGCGTTTGGAACCCACGGGTTACACGTCAGTACCGTCAGTGTGGGGGTTATGGAACACTACGAGTAGAATCCACGGTGAACGCTGTGATACATGATTTTATCTATAATTTTAGGATTTTAACTTTTGCAACAGCTAAAACAATATCTCTCCTTCAATTGAAACATTTTTTCATATTTATGGGGTCAATAGATTAATTAATATTCAAGAAAAGGTGACGCCCGGCAAATGCTTCACTTCTGGAACCCCTGAAAACAAAATGTCCCCCTTATGGAACCCTCAAAGGTACCAGTTGTGGAACAGGGAGATTCATATGAGGTTATGGATTTCTCTAGGCTTGGAAGTTGATATAAATACTTTATTCCAACAAAGTAATGTAATGAGAAGAACAAATATTTCAAGAGACGTTCGAAGAGAATTTATGAGAGGTTAGTTTTTTGACAGGCGGGGGGTTCGCTAACTGCCTCAAGACCGTGTTGTGGTGTCTCAATAACGGAACCCCATTCTCTTCAATTGAATTAATCATTTTTCTAATTTTTTTCTATTGAACCATCAAGAATAATTCATCTAATGTTCTCAAACACTTTTTAATTCACCAAATACTTACATTTTGGGAGAAAAGTCTCATTGAATACGGCGATGCACTTGCCACGCGAGTGAAACCCAACAACTCAATTCACACATACGAGAGGGAGTCACTCACTCGCTACTTTTAACGGATTTATTTAAAATGGTTTTCATTGACTCGCCTCGACCAAACCTAATCCTAGGGAAAGATAAGAGTCCATCCTACCATCGAGACGGAATTCCCTATAGTTTTAACACGGTTGGGACTTTATTTTCTTAATAAATGCTTCAAAGTGTTCCAGTACCCCCACATGTTCCATAACCCCCACACTGACGGTAGTGATGCCGCGAGATATTTTACTAGACATCAGGAGACAAAACTTTGGAGAGATGATCTCGGTCCCAATGAACGTGGAAATCTTTGCTCTCGTCTCAGTCTCGAAATACGCAATATCGACTTCTATCGTAATGACTCCGAGCCAATTTATCTCGTCCCGGTTTTCAGTTTGTCGCGTTTTTTATATGTAGAAAACCGAGACGAGACAAGCCGAGACAAAAACCGAGATTTTACATTAAGAGACACAAAAAACTTGCGACCGAGATGAGCTAAATTGACTTGGAGGCGCCACGAAAGAAGTAAATACTGTCTATTTCGAGACTGAAATGAGAGCCAAGATATTCATGTTCATTGAGACCGAGATCATCTCTCCAAAGTTTTGTCTCGTAAAGCGTCTCGCGGCATCACTAGACAATACGAGATGAGTCGAGTTGAAATGTTTTCTCGTCTCCTCTCCTTCTTCGTCCCGTGGCATCACTAGAATCAAGCCTAGAATTGCTTATATCATTACTTTTATTTGGGTCAAATGGAAGAATAGGAAGAAACTGTCATAAGTTCCTCCTTTCATTTGCCAGTTCTAACAGTCACCACAGTGAGACGAAAAATCAATACTTTAAACCAAAAATAATCACCT
This sequence comes from Diachasma alloeum, assembly GCF_001412515.2. Lineage (NCBI taxonomy): Eukaryota > Metazoa > Arthropoda > Insecta > Hymenoptera > Braconidae > Diachasma > Diachasma alloeum. Next base: position 1,608,487 of record NW_021680379.1, on the reverse strand, counting down.
ATTTTATAATACTATAAACAATACTCATTGATATTGCAGTTCATTACTCGATGCATTTTTTCAAAGTTAATAAATCAATATATTCGAACTTGCAGTTTACAGAAAAAAACTACCCCTCATGGAAGATGAAGTGGGCCATGAGCATCGCTCATTCATCATCATCCCGTTCTATCCACGACGTCAAGTGGAACAAATTGAATCACCAAAAAAGAAAAAAATCCATGTTTTTCTCCTCTCATAATTTGTTGAAAAATGACACGGGAAGAATTCCGAAAATACTTTTTTTTGTCCATTCACTGCACAAAGGATTCCTCTCTCATATTTTTTTTTCTCATTAAACTCGTTGTAAAGTGTAGTGAAAGACCTAAAAATGGTCGATGCGTTTCGAAAAATAAATCACGAAATTCAGCAATTGGAAAATGTCAAGGCTAATTCTCACGAGCATATGGCAATGTCGCGTGTCCATACGTGTCCCGTAATTCTCATACAATTGCCGGCTTGTCTCTCCCATCAATGCACACAGTAAAGGAATCACTCTGCGATTCTCACGCGCCTAGACCGCACAGTGGATGCTCCCCCCCCTTGCCGTAACTCCGGATGGCCCCCGGGGGGCGATTAATTATCACGACTATCCATTACGGGACCCAGGCTCCTCTCTCCTATCTCGTATTCACGGATCGTTTACGTAACGATCGGCTAATAATGTCACCCATATCCACTGTCTTGATGATGGACCGGGGATACTCTGTCTAAGTACATGACTCTAGACAGTGTCTATAGTATATGAATGAATAAAGAAGGGAATATTCATGGTTCCAACAAATATTTCCAGTAATTGCACTCGTCTGCCAGGTGCGGATGAACTTTAACAATTGATAATGAACAAAAAGTTTTTCGTTTCAAGGACATGTCACTGATTTTCAGTGATGCCGCGAGACGAGACGAGACAAAAAGATGCAGTTTCTCGGCTCGTCAGGAAACCATTCTCTCGTCAAGTCTCGTATCGAAATACGAAAGAAATTTCTTCTCTTGTCTCGTATCGAAATATGAGAGCAATTTCTTCTCGGGTCTCGTCGAGACTTGAGAGATTCTTTCGTCTCGTCTCATCTCGTCTCTGTAATTCAATCTGCCCGAAAAAAAATACACAGAGGGGCAGAGAGGGATAGGCTCTCTCAACTCTCGCCTTGCCTCGCGTTTCTCTCGTTCTCGACTGATGCCACTGAGTTTTTGAGACATGTCACTGATTTTTAGGAATATATCACCAACCAAAAGATGCAGTTTCTCGGCTCGTTAGGAAACCATTCTCTCGTCAAGTCTCGTATCGAAATACGAGAGTAATTTCTTCTCTCGTCTCGTATCGAAATATGAGAGCAATTTCTTCTCGGGTCTCGTCGAGACTTGAGAGATTCTCTCGTCTCGTCTCGTATCATCTTGCCTCGACTCTTCTGGCCTCGTCTCGTCTTGTCTCGCCTGATCTCGTCTCTATAATCCAATTTGCCCGAAAATAAAAATACACAGAGGGGAAGAGAGGGGGAGGCTCTTTCGACTCTCGCCTCGCCTCGCGTTTCTCTCGTTCTCGACTGATGCCACTGAGTTTCTGAGACATGTCACTGATTTTTAGGAATACATGACCAACTATTGGTGATACTACACACTGACTAGAATGACCCTGATCATCGATGATTTTGATCACTGAAATTTAGTGGTTTGGTGTTTCAGTTTCAGCCAATTGTTTATATTTTGGTATTCTTTAGAGCTCTTTTACGTCCGTACCATCATCGAACAATTAGGTAAATTAATATATTTTCTGTTTTTTTTTGTGTTTTGTAAATATTTTCACCAATATGATGTACAGAATTTGATGGATCGAAAGATTTTGAATTTTGAAAACTATAAATTTTCATAGATTCAACTAGGGGGCTGCGAAATTTTTTTTTAAATCAATACTTAATTATTGTTACCTTTATCAAGTATTTAATTTAATTTAAAAATGTCTTTCATAAACTAATNGGAAGCTTATAACCAATGTAATTGGTAGCAGAAAAATGAAGACTTTTGACATAACAGTGTGGTGTCACAAGTCTTCTGTCGAATAGGGTCGGTCGCCTGCTTGTTTCCTAAGACTTTCCAGTTTTTCCAGTTTTCATGAAAAAAATAACCTTCAATTCATCTGTATTTCAATGAGTTTTTTTTTCCAACAACTCGAAGAAAAAATTTATATGCGAGAAAAATGGACATTAGTAACTTTGAGTTCTAGAATTTGGAGAATTTTTTTCTTGTACTAGCAGTTTTATTAATCTCTGTTCACCCTTTTCTGAAACAGGAAAAATTATTCAAAAATAAAAAAATTATTCTCAAATTAAGGGTTTTAAATTCTAGATCTCAGATCCTTTTTCCCCTGTGATAGAGATGTGAGTCCAAACCTACTCCATTCATTATGAAATTCTTCACATTAGCCGTCGCAATATTTGAATTGCATAGGCTAGTACATGTCGATAGCACAAGTCGATAGTTTTTTTAATATGAGATTTAAAAAATCTGACGTTTCCCATAAAATAATGTCGTTAAAATGAAAAAGAAACTCCAATGGAATTCGTTTTATTGGAATAAATCCTAAAAAATCAGATCATCAAATGCAATAATGCAATTAATTACCAAACAAATGATCCCAATGAAGATTAATACCCCTGGACAATACTTTCTTCTCCTCAGCATGACTTCATAAATGCGGGAAGATTGTACGTACTGCGGTAATGCAGCCTTCAACACGAGAACAAAGTACATAAGTTTGTTACCATTATTCCCCCGAGTATTGTTAGAAATTCTGTTCAACAGTTGGAAATTGATTCCCTCGGATTTTCCAACATTAATATTTCGGATCTATTGGCTGGACTGTTGTTCACAGATTGAGCCCCGTGATTACGACTGGCGTGACCATTGTCAACGTCTTGTAACCTCAATTGGATTACTTTCTCGTACAAGGAGAATGCAAGAGTCAGACTGCTGACACCCCCTCATTGGCCCCATTTTTCATTATTTCCTTCACGGAAAAATGGTCCTGATGATTTCTATTCCCCTCGATCCCCGTGAGAGAATATCCGAATTCAGTATTTTTTCAATGTACGGTAGTCGCGACACCAGAGAGGGCTTCTTACATTATTCTTTGGGAGGAAGAAAAGACGTCGGGGGATCTTAGAAATTTGATCCAGAGCGGACTTTCTGCGGGTCAAATTTTGGTCGGGGTGGTGAGGGATAAAAAGAGAAATCGTCAAGATTATTCGATTGTACCGCTAGGATTCTTAGGTTCCCTTTACAGGGGACTTTGGGACGGAATCTTGTATTTCTCGAGTGGATTTATGGTGAATAATTATGTGAAATAAATTAACACATTTGGGTTCTTCAAAGTAGGACTGAAGAGGGTTTTCAATTCGTTGGTAAATAGAGTGAACAGTTTAATTATGGAACACTCAAGGCTCTTCGGCGGTTCAAACAACACGAAGAGAATTAAATAGTAAACATTGTCATGGACATAGGAGAGATTACTATGGTAACATAGTAAAAGGATTTTCAACGGTGCCTACATAGTAATGCTTACTATGTTCCACAGTAATTTTCACTATGTTTCATAGTAATGCTTACTATGCGTCATAGTAATGCTTACTATGCTCCACGGTAATTCTTACTATGTTTCATGGTAATTCTTACTATGTTGCATAGCAATTCTTACTATGTTTCATAGTAATTCTTACTATGTTTCATAGTAATGCTTACTATGTTCCATAGTAATATTTAATATGCCCCACGGTAATGCTTACTATGTTCCATAGTAATGCTTACTATGTCCCATGGTAGTGATTATTATATTATTATATGACATAGGAATGCCTACCATGTCCGTACACTGATAGAACGGTTTAGTCGAACCAAACGAGACTTTTCAACTATTACCACGTTTCTTTAACTATTAACGAATCGCGGTAACAGTTTCATGAACAGTTTCATCGTTTCATGATAAGTCTTACTATGTTCTATAGTAATGCTTACTATGTCCCATGGTAGTGATTATTTTATTATTATATGACATAGGAATGCCTACCATGTCCGTACACTGATAGAACAGTTTAGTCGAACCAAACGAGCCTTTTTAACTATTACCACGATTCGTTAACTATTAACGAATCGCGGTAACAGTTAAGAAGCCTCGTTTGGTGCAACTGAATCGTTCCACCTTTTCTATCAGTGTAGAAATGGTTACCATGTGAATGGAAAGTAGTTCTATGAACACAGGAAGTATCTCTAACTCAACTATTGTTGAAATTCGAATTACCGTTTGCGTTTATAAATTCAAGACACTTAAGGCTTAAATTCTTTAAAAAAATTGAACAAATTAAACTTTTCATTTGAAATTTTCCTATTAAATTCTACAATATTTTTGTTCAAAATTGATATATCAATTCACATAACAAAGCTTGAATGACAGAGAATAAATAGTGGATTCATTAGAAGCAGATAACCAATTAGAAATAAATAAACAATTTATCTGATTCAAACAGAAAATTATTACTCATCAGTAAAGTCTTTTCCTTCGCCATATAAACAATGATTCCACATTACTAACATGGTTCATCTCTGGAGTATTTCATGAAAATTATGGAAAATTGGGAAAACTCAGGCAACTATTGTTCTGAATTCAAACCGATATTTATTGAATTCGCGAGATGAGTGAATTTTTGGCTGCAATTTCTGACACACTTCTTAGAAATTCTTATCACGTTAAAGTTTCACTGAAAATTTCAAGGAATTTCGTCATTGGAAATTCAAGATTTTATGAAAGAAACAAAAAATTGGGAATTTCAATTCAATTATTTCGTGAGAATTGACAGAAATAGGTGACCTTCAGGTAAATATATTCTTGAATTTTGAATGAATTAACAATTCAATGTCATTTTGTATTGGAAATTGAAGTAAGTTGGGTAAGGCTCGGAAATGAAATCTGAAATGTCATGATTTTTTTCCTTAAAATCGAATTCAATGTCGCCTGCAAAATCCTAGCGATGAAATTTCTACTTTTTTCTACCCTTTTACTTAAATATCGAACAATTTTAAAAAGTGCAGATATACGTACACCCAGACATGTTAAAAAATCCGATCTTGACGTTTCCTGAAATTCCACACAATTCCTAGGCAAAATGAACAAATCGTTAAAATGATTGATACCAGAGCTTCCAATCGGAAGCAAAAATGAATATGAACACAGTCATGTGGAACTTCCGACAGTTGTCCAACTCGTCATCATTCCGCATTAGTATTGAGAGGTGTATACCCTCGTTCGATAGCCGCACCGTATACTTTTCCACGGGCTCTCTTTCCTCCCCGTCTCATCAACATCCGGTGTCTCTCCCTCGCGTTCCCTCCGAGCCGTCAGTGCGACGTTTCGCCGGTCCGCCATTCCCATTGTCCCACGAGTATGGCGGTCTCGGGGCGCGTGTTGCGTTATCAGCCGGCGTAATCAGCCAGCAGGTACATTCAAATGTACGAGTGAAAGTGAGACAGAGGTATTTACACACGAGGGGGTGGTAAGATGCGTGTTTGGTGCGTTTGTGTCTGCGTGGGACATGTGTGTGATGGTGTTTGGGTCCGCGAGAGGGAGCGGTTGAAGAAGCGGCGGGGGC